>NC_026007.2:8545667-8707615 GCF_000442705.2 Elaeis guineensis | reverse complement strand
GCTAAGACTTAGGTGGTTGGTTTCATAGGAAGATCAAAGAACCTTTAAATAGAGGACTAAATTGAGAGGTAGAAGCTGAAAAAAATCCGACTTCTATTCAAAAAAGAGTCTCAAACGGAGGAGGGAAGAACTCTTTGGGAGTTTTAGGAGGTGTCAAGTTCTCCAGCACATGCTCTGCACGTGTGGGCTTTATTTTTTTTTTTTTGTTTTGGGAAACTTGGTTGGGGTATTACACCAATGGCCTGTTAGGATTTATTAATAATGAAATTCTTGATTGTTTATCTTATCCACTTGCTAAACAAACTACTTTTTCGTTTACCAGCGGTTGATTTTGTTTCTTCACACCATTTGATTTGGTTCATTCCAATGTTTGGAGACCTTCTCCCCATATATGTTACTGTGAGAGGGACAAAATATTTTTGTGATATTTGTTGATGATAACTCCCATTTCAGATAGTTGTATCTCATGCATCAAAGATTTGAGTTACAATAATTTACTATAATTTTGCTCAAATGATTAAAAGCCCAAATGGAGTGCAGGAAAATAGAATTTCTTAGCTTTCTTTATCAACAAGGCACTCCTCCACTTTCATGTCCGGGAACATCACAACAGAATGAGCATGCTGAATAAGCGTTGGCATATCTTGGAGATCGTTTGTACCTTGCTCACATTCTCTTCTTGTCTCGAACACTTCTGGGTGAGGCAGCACTTATTGCTGTTTGCACAATTAATTGCCTTCTCTCATTCATTCTTCACAATCAATACAATCCCTCTAGGCTGTAGTACCTTAAAGTGTTTGGTTGTGTATGTTTTGTTCTTCTTCAACCCATGAAGGTATTAAACTAGAACCCAATATGTGGTTGTGTTGTTCCCTTATATATGGAGTTGAACACGAAGAGTATAGAAGTTCGGGATCCTATTTCCAATCAGTTTTTATTTCTTACCATGTTCTTTTATGGGAACATAAAATATTCTGCACCATATCACAGTTCCACATTCCTCCTACGTCTCATATATTTTTTTACTAATCCTTCTGATTAGTTGTCCCCTAAATATCAGCTTATGGTCCTTCAAATGAGTTCATTCATGCTACTCCTACAGCTTCTCTTGAGGCATTGGCTCTGTTAAATGACCTAACAACAATCCTTCCTGCTCGACCAAGTTGTCTCTACTCTTCTTATCTTTCATCACTTTGATGCTCAACTCGGGTAAGGGAACCATCCATTCATCTTCGTGATTATCATTGTTTCCGCTCTTATTTCATTGTATGAGCCAAAGTCCTATTGTTAGGCTAGTACTAAACCTGTTTGATAGCAAGCAATAGCGGAACAATTAAAGGCACTAGCAAAATTCGTACATGGGATCTGGTTGATCTACCTCATCTACCTCCTGGTAAGATTGCAGTAGATTGCACTGCAATTGGGTTTATTAAAATTAAGGCATGGTCAAATGGGTTTGTGAAGCAGTACAAATCCCATTACATCATAAAAGGCTTGACAAAGAATATGGCATTGACCAGGGGGAGGCTTTTGCACAGTCTCATTTAACTCTATTTTAGAGCTTGCTAGTAGTAGCGGTTGCACAGAATGGGGATGGAATCAAATTTTATCTCTTATAAAATTTTAGTTTTTTTATGATTTTTTATATTTATCATATTTTTTTAAAGATCTTATTATATTTAAAACTAGGAAGAGGAGTCCAATCTAATTAGCTTGTTCAATGATGGACATCCTTTTAGAAGATAAGAAGAAGAATATGATCCAATTATATAAGGATAGACTTCAATATTATAAATAGGGGCTATGTACCTCAATTTATATTATAGAGAATTAATCAATGAAAGAAAGAAAGATTTAAGCTCTAGTTTCGTCATTCTTCCATCATCTTCTTTTTTCTTCTATTATATTCGAGTCGAGCGGATTGAAAGAAATCTCTCTTCTCTCCAATCAAATTAGTATGATTTTATACTCTTCCTTTGCCCAAATGACTTAGAGATTGCTCTTTTACTATTTATGTGAAGATATGCTTATCATGGGTGATGATCTTAGTAGTATTCTAATTTTAAATAGTATCTTAGTCTGCATTTTGAAATGAAAGATCTTGATCCTTTCAATTATTTTTTTATTCTTGAGGTCTTCTTTGATTCTCCAGGGTATCTCTCCTAGGCTAAGTATGCTTCTACTTTGATTTCTAAAACTAGTCTGACTGATAATAAAACTACTCCCACTATTGAGTCTAATGCTAAACTCCTCCACTTAATGGCGCACCACTTAGTGATGCTGCTCTATTTTGGCAATTAGTTGAGAGTTTAGTTTATTTGACTATCACGTATTCTGACATTGCAGATACAGTTGATCTTATTAGTCAATTTTTATCTGCTCCATGCACCACCCACTTGTAGCTAGACTCTACATTCTCTATTATATTAAGGGTATATTATTTCATGGTTTCGTTTTGTTGCACACTTATCTTTTGACTTATGTGCCTACTTAGATGCTGGATGGGTGACTCATTGATAGATGCTCTGTTTGTGATCCAGGTGGTGTGCCCAAGGCCCAGAGGATCAAGGCTAAGGCCAAGGTCCATCATTCATGAGGACTTCATGGAGTCTCTAGGGCTAGTTGGGCCCTAGGTTGAAAGACTGTGGGCCTTTCGGGTTCTTGAGGTCTAGGTTATGTGGGCCTTAAGGGACCAACTCTTTATGGACCAGGTCTGGGCCCAGGATAGGTGAGATTAGGTCGAGTCATGGGTGTACATGGGCTTGGGTTAACCTAATCTCCCATAGAGTTGGTCAAGGGAGTTTTGGGTTTGGGTCACTTAACCCTGTGTTTATATATACATGTACTTGTATAGGTTTGATTAAGCCAAAGGAATACAAAACTCTTTCTCCCAAGTCTCTCTCTCTCTTCCCCTTCTCTCCAGCTATTCTCCACGCCCCAGGAACAAGAAACCCTAGGGTTTCTTGCCGCCAGGTCCCAAAAAGGTAGGAAAGCAAGGGGAGGCGCTAGCCCCTCCCCCTTTGTGCCACCAACTCTCTCTCCTCTCCCTCTCTTGCAGCCACCCAAACATCAGGTCCAGGACCTGAAATCTCTTGAGAAGAGGTTGGTACAAGTTTCTTTCAGATCTGGAGTTGATCTGAGGTCGTTTGAGGCACGGGTGAGATCTCCATCAACATATCTACAGGAAAGGCTACAGCAGGATAGATCTGTAAGATCTGTTTCTATCTACCTTCTTCCCTATCTAGAATATCTCGATTTAAGATCTATAAATTGAAAGACCTCGATCCAGGCCTGATCTGATTGGGTACCAGATCTTGAATTTTTTAGAGGTGATCTTAGAGGTGTTCTTCATCTGGAACGAAAGGCTGACAAAGAAGACAGCAACCAGGCTGATTTCGTCAAGGGCCTTTGATCGAGTCCAGAAGTCTCCAGATTTGTTCATTGCTGGTTCCGCTGCACCCAAGATTCATGGGAGGAGCCGGGATCGTGCTCCAATAGTTGGTATCTGAGCCACGTTGGTGAGGAAACGGTTCCAAGCGTGAGAAATTGAAGATCCCAAGTGCTGAAAATTTTCAGCAAGGTACCATCAAGGTATATTCTACACTTCTTGATTTTATATTGCTTGTTTGGCTTGGATCCAGTCATGGGTAGCAATATGAAGGTCGATTTCGAGAAGTTTGATGGCAAGAAAAATTTTTTTATGTGAAAAATCTAGGTGGAGGATCTTCTGATGCAAGTATATCTGGATCAGGCTTTGGATGAGAAGCCTGAGGGAATGACAGATAGACAGTGGGCATCGTTGGAGAAGAAAGCATGCTCGATGATTAGAGGATGTTTGGCGGATGTGGCATTGTATTCGGTGCTGGAAGAAAAGACCCCGAAGGGCCTTTGGTCGAAGTTGCACACCATATATATGGGGAAGAATATGTGCAACAAGCTAATGCTGAAGAAGAGGTTGTACAGTCTTTGGATGCAGGAGGGATCTGATGTGATTGGCCACATTCAGAGGTTCGACCCGTTGTGCATAGAGTTGATGAATATCGGGGTGAAGCTGGATGAGGAGGACAAGTTCCTGTTGCATTTGTGTTCGCTGCCAGGATCATATGACTCTTTGGTGACTACACTGCTCTACGGCAAGGAGACTCTGGAATATGAGGACATGATCTCGGTGCTGAGGTCTAATGAGCAAAAGGAAAAGTTGACCAGAGATCGGGCTCCCCAGGAGGGTTTGGCAGTAGGGGAGAGGACAGGTAGAGGCAGAGGCAGAAGCAAGTCCAAGGGGCGGTCCAAGTCCAGGAAGGAAAAGAAAGAGATGAAATGCTTCAAGTGCAACGAGTTCGGGCACTTCAAGCGAGAATGTCCACTATGGAAGAGCAAGAAGGGAGAAAGAAGTGGCTCAGAATCAGTGAGTGCAGTTGCTGGGCAGCAGGTGGAGGATGATCTACTTGTGGTATCAGATAATCACAGGCATTACACAGAGGAGTGGACACTAGACTCTGCGTGCTCACATCACTACACACCACACAGGTCTTGGTTTGCGACATACACCAAGACAGATGAGGGATCAGTGACTCTAGGCGACAATCATCCTTGCAAGGTGGCTGGGATAGGGACAGTCAGGGTGAGGATGTTTGATGGGATTGTGAGGACATTGACAAATGTAAAGCACATCCCGGAGCTGGAAAAGAATCTGGTGTCACTAGGCTACTTGGAGCGCAATGGATACAGCTTCAGCAGTAGGGCTAGAAGCAGAGTACTGAACATCTCCAATGGAGCTATGATAGTGATGAGAGGTAGGAGGTTGGACAATAACCTCTATCGCATGGAGGGATCTGTGGTGATCGAAGAGTCTGATGAAGCAGCTGCAGCACAGGACCAGCAGGGGGCTTACAGGATGTGGCACTACCGCCTAGGCCACATGGGTGACAAGGGGCTGAGGGAGTTGAGCAGGAGGAGACTCATCTCTGATCTAGAGGATGGTGCTACAGGAGAGATCGTAAGCCATGCCAGATGAAAAAGCAGAGGAGAGTTCAGTTCAACATCAGTACAGCACGCAGTGCAGCCCCTCTGGAGTTAGTACACATGGATGTGTGGGGACCAGCCCCAGTTTCAGCTAGGAATGGGGTCAGATACTTCATGACCCTGATTGATGATTTCTCAATGAAACTTTGGATTTACTTCATGAGAGAGAAGTCAGAGATCTTCACCAAATTCAAAATCTGGAGAGCTGAGGTGGAGAAGGAGCAGGGGAGGAGCGTGAAGTGTCTGAGGTCAGACAATGACGGAGAGTACACCAGCAGAGAGTTCCAGGATTACTGTGAGGAGTGTGGGATCAGGAGACACTTCTCAGTTAAGGGGACTCCACAGCAGAATGGGGTGGCCGAGAGGATGAACAGAACACTTCTGAAAAAGGCACGATGCATGAGACTGCAGGCAGGGCTTCTAAAGGCGTTCTGGGTTGACACAGTTGACGCAGTGGGTTACTTGGTCAATCTGTCACCTCACACCAGGTTGGATGGCAGGCTTCCAGAGGAGGTGTGGTCTGGGAGGACAGTTGGGCTGGGCCATCTACGGGTATTTGGGTGCACGGCCTATGTGCACATTGGAGCTGGTGAGCGGAGCAAGCTAGTTGCCAGATCATGCAAGATGGTGTTTCTAGGCTATCCGCGAGGAGTTAAGGGATACAGGCTGTGGGATCCCTTGAAAAGAAGGTCATCATTAGTTGGGATGTGACTTTTGATGAGGAGTCAGTCCTACGGAGGTGAGCAGGCATGGAGGAGCAGCAGGAGCAGGAGGAGGTCCAGCAGGGCGCTGCTGGACAGCTTACCTCTTTGATTTTGCCTCTTACAGGTACTACAGGAGGACATGACATTCAGGTGGAAAACCTACTTAAGGTGTCTCCACAGGTGGAGAGGACTCGGACAGATGATCGAGGTGGAGAGGTCCAGCAGGAGCGAGCTGGATCGAGGACTGATATCGGTGTTGCCCTACACAAGCCCAAGAGGACAATCAGACAATCGGATCGATATGGCTTCGAGGAGATGCTGTCATATGCCCTGGTGACAGCGAATGGAGACCCATATACATATCAGGAGGCTATTGAGAGCCAGGACAGAGAGCGGTGGGTCCAGGCAATGTCCGAGGAGATGCAGTCTCTCCACCAGAACCAGACGTGGCGATTGGTGCAGTTGCCACAGGGGAAGAGGCCCATTGGCTGCAAATGGGTCTACAGTCGCAAGGAAGGGCCTTCAGAGCAGGGAGGTATCAGATTCAAGGTGAGGTTAGTGGCCAAGGAATACTCCCAAAAGGAAGGCATCGACTTCAGCGAGGTCTTCTCTCCCGTCGTTAGACATACTTTTATCAGAGCGTTGCTGAGCATTGTAGCAGCTCAAGATTTAGAGCTGGAGCAGATGGATGTCAAGATGGTGTTCCTCCATGGGCATTTGGAGGAGAAAATTTACATGGAGCAGCCACCCGATTTCAGGGATCCAGGATCAGAGAGAAGGTTTGTTTGTTGCAGAAGTCACTGTACGGGCTGAAGCAGTCGTCGAGACAATGGTACAAGCGGTTCGACTCCTATGTGCGCAGCATTGGACTTTCCAGGTGTGAGTTTGATCTCTGTGTTTTATGTTCAGTCTCTTGAGGATGGTTCTAGGGTGTTCCTACTCTTGTATGTGGATGACATGCTTATAGCATGCAAGAGTAAAAAGGTTGTGTAGGATCTGAATGCATCCTTATCTCGAGAGTTTGAGATGAAGGATTTGGGTCCTGCAAGGAAGATCCTAGGCATGGAGATTTTCAGAGACCGAGCTCGGAGGGTGATACATCTATCTCAGGGGGGCTACATACAGAAGGTCTTAGAGAGGTTCGGGATGAAGGGAGCAAAGCTGGCGGAGCTGCCACTTGCCGGTCACTTCAGACTCTCGAAGACCATGGCACCACAGACTGAGGTGGAGGCTCAGGAGATGGAGACGGTCCCTTATGCTTCAGGAGTTGGGAGCTTGATGTATGCGATGGTCTGTTGTAGGCCAGACATCGCTCATGCAGTGAGTCAGGTTAGCAGGTTCATGGCGCAGCCTGGCAGGGAGCACTGGAGAGCTCTGAAGTGGATATTCAGATACCTGGCGGGTTCAGTTGGAGTTGGCATCTGCTACAGACAGCGAGAAGATGCAGTGGGACACTCTGACATGTCCAGGGAGGCTCAGGGGTTGATTGGCTGTTATGTAGATGCAGACTTCGGTAGAGATGTGGATACCCGGAGGTCTACGACAGGCTTCATCTTTAGCCTGTATAGAGGTCCTATTTCTTGGAGATCGAGTCTGCAGCCTATCACGGTCCTATCCACTACAGAGGTGGAGTACATCGGGCTAACAGAAGCAGCTAAGGAGGCAATTTGGCTGAAGAGTTTGTTGACGGAGATGGGCCTTACTCAGGAGGCCATTAGAGTGCACTGTGACAGCCAGAGTGCACTTCTATTAGCGCAGAACTTAGTCTATCATGCAAAGACAAAGCACATCGACATTCGGTATCATCGGATCAGAGAGCTTATGGAGGATGGTGAGGTGGAGCTGGTAAAGGTACACACCAAGGAGAACCCAGCTGATACACTTACGAAGGTACTTTCACGAGATAACTTTCAGAGATGTGTTGAGCTGCTTCGGCTGATGGACAGAGTGGAGCTAGTTGAGGCCTTGGGACACCAAAGTGGAGAATGTTGTGATCCAGGTGGTGTGCCCAAGGCCTAGGAGATCAAGGCTAAGGCCAAGGTCCATCATTCATGAGGGTTTCATGGAGGCTCTAGGGCTAGTTGGGCCCTAGGTTGAAAGGCTGTGGGCCTTTCGGGTTCTGAGGTCTAGGTTATGTGGGCCTCAAAGGACCAACTCTTTGTGGGCCAGGTCTGGGCCCAAGATAGGTGAGATTAGGTCGAGTCATGGGTGTACATGGGCTTGGGTTAACCTAATCTCCCATAGAGTTGGTCAAGGGAGTTTTGGGCTTGGGTCACTTGACCCTGTGTTTATATATACATGTACTTGTATAGGTTTGATTAAGCCAAAGGAATACAAAACTCTTTCTCCCAAGTCTCTCTCTCTCTTCTCCCTCTCTCCAGCTATTCTCCATGCCTCAGGAGCAAGAAACCCTAGGGTTTCTTGCCGTCAGATCCCAAAAGGGCAGGAAAGCAAGGGGAGGCGCTAGCCCCCTCCCCCTTTGTGCCGCCAACTCTCTCTCCTCTCCCTCTCTTGCAGCCACCCAAACATCAAGTCCAGGATCTGGAATCTCTTGAGAAGAGGTTGGTACAAGTTTCTCTCAGATCTGGAGTTGATCTGAGGTCGTTTGAGGTACGGGTGAGATCTCCATCAACAGATCTACAGGAAAGGCTGCAGCAAGATAGATCTGTAAGGTTTGTTTCTATCTACCTTCTTCCCTATCTAGAACACCCCGATTTGAGATCTATGAATTGGAAGACTTCGGTCCAGGCCTGATCTGGTTGAGTACCAGATCTTGGATTTTTTAGAGGTGATCTTAGAGGTGTTCTTCATCTGGAACGAAAGGCTGACGAAGAAGACAGCAACCAGGCTGATTTCGTCAAGGGCCTTTGATCGACTCCAGAAGTCTCCAGATTTGTTCGCTGCTGGTTCCGCTGCACCCAAGGTCCGTGGGAGGAACCAGGATCGTGCTCCAAGATGCTCCACTACTGGTTACTATTTCTTGTTTTGGAGACTTCTCTCATGTCCTGGTGAAGTAGAGCAAACAATTACTACTATATTCTCTATTGAGGCTGAGTATCATGCCATTGCAAATACTACTCAGGAGCTTATTTGGTTATATAGGCTGTTGAAAGATGTAAGAGTTAAACTCTTTAGTGCCACCATTCTCTATTGTGGCAATTGGAGTGCGCTCCACAGAATTAGCTCATAATAATATTTTTCTTGAAGGCACCAAACATGTCAAAAATAATTATAATTTTATGCACTAAACACATTGTTCATTGTACCATATAACTCCTTTTAGTCACCTCAGTTGATTAGTCTACTAATTTTCACTAAAGTACTGTCACATATCCTGGCATTGCACATACAGTTGATCTTATTAGTTAATTTTTATCTGCTCCATGCACCACCTACTTTGTAGCTTTTCTCAACATTCTCCATTACATTAAGGATATTTTATTTCTTGGTTTCCATTTTGTTGCACACTTACCTTTTGTCTTATGTGCCAACTTAGATGTTGGATGGGTGACTCATTGATTGATGCTCCACTATTGGTTACTTTTTCTTGTTTTGGAGACTTCTGTCCAAGACAATTACTACTATATCCTCTATTGAGGCTGAGTATCATGCCATTGCAAATACTACTCAGAAGCTTATTTGGTTATATAAGTTGTTGAAAGATGTAGGAGTTAAACAGTTTGGTGCCACCATTCTCCATTGTGACAATTAGAGTACTATCCACAAAATTAGCTCATAACAATATTTTTCTTGAGCGCACCAAATATATCGAAAATTATTACAATTTTGCACACTAAATACATTATTCATTGTACAATACAACTGCTTTTTTAGTCACCTCAATTGATTAGTCTACTAATTTTCGCCAAAATACGGAACTAGACTTTTTTGTGATCTAACTTCTAAACTCAAGTTGGGTTCTACTTTATCACCCTAAGTTTCAGGGGAGACGTTTCTGTGCTAGTCTATATATGATCGATAATTTCTGATCAGCCCTGATACACTTTGTTAATTTGTTAGCCACATGGTTAGGAACAAATCACAGTGATGTTAGGACATTTATGTGAATTTGATTGCTTTACAAAACAAATTATAGACAAACAGGCTCCTCGGTCTCCTATTCAACTTCTCTCAAACCAAATGATACGTATATTCTGGACTCGCAGCATCCGGCTTGTCACAAAGCTTTTGGGAAAAGAATTGAAGTTCTTCATTTTCTTTCTATTTTTTTTTTAAATATCATGACATCGATATCACTGATCATAAGCACAACTAGATTGTAGATTTAATCTAAAAAATGAGGGCACCAACCAGTTCAATAAGTAAAATCATTGGTAGTAGGGCCAAGTGACCAAAATTCAAGTCCAACCTGCACCACAATTCATGATCTCACTGAACTTCAATGGGTTTTGCTTGTCCTTTTTCTTCTTTCTTTAATAAAAAATATTTAAGAAATCTAGGACTGGAACCTCTTTCAAAAGTAGGTGCCATGACTGGACCTCCACTCGGTTTCTAAGATTTCAACCGACAAGTTTGGCACGCTAGTTAAGCAGAATTGAGTCTACTGGGCAAGGGTTAAAACAATTCATCCACATGGCTTGGGATGGTTAGTCACAAATTACTAGAAATCTTCCGCAATTAATGCAATTTGGCCCATGTTACCATGCATGTTCTTGCAGTTAATTCTACTAATACTTTCTAATCTACATATATTTAAGAAAATACTAAAAAAATATTTAATTCACTTTCGGAAACCAATTTACAGGTTGCATAAAGGACCTTTTTTTGTGGTAAGAGATAAAGGACCTTTACCGCCCTCTGATTTAGTCCTTTGCTAGAAAATATGTGTATGCATGATGTAAGAAGTAAAAACAGTCAAATATATCTGTTCAAAAATTATACAATTAAAATGGTCGAAACTAACAAGTAAACAATCAAAAGCTATTCTAAATAAGTACAGAAATAAATAAGAACAAATGATGGGGACAGTTAAGTACTCTTCCAGCCAACACCCAACACACTCTTTCTTTTGATGGAAAAGGAGGTTGCACCGCCCTTGATATATATATTAAGTTAATAGTAAATTTGCAGATGATGGAAAGAGGGGGTTTGGGTTCATGTCCAAATCGAACAGGTTTGGTGCAGGTACAGGCTTCCAGATTACAGGTTAGAATGATTGTAGCTGAGTGAGCTATCAGTTTTCGAGGTATCAGATCTCAGTTGCTTCAGGTTCAGATTTACAGTGATAATTTTTACAGGTTTCAGTATCTATTTGCTGATCTAGGTGCAGATTGTGTTTGGATTAGATTAAAGTCGTTGGTCCTAGATGAGGGCATAACATTAGTCCACAGCGCTGGTGTTGCTGGGACTCGTCAAAATATCAGGAGTACCAGCTCCTCCTGTCAAAGTTTGCTATCAGGTTTTCAGTTTCTGCTTTTCTCATTTTTCAACAGTGATTTCATACCATTCGAGATATCCCGTATGGAAGAAACAGAATCATCCCCTCCGACGCGGCCAGTCCAAGATAGGAAGAGTTAAGCAACTTGTTTGGCCACAAATTTCGTTAAATAGGTATGGTATTCAAAACATCGTTTGTTGCGCTCCGTTCATAATGTCCATTGAGTAGTGGCAAACAGCATATCCATCCCTTTCAGCAAAGGCTGCACATGTTTGTTTATACACCACGAATTCCACAGGAGGAATTGGTTTTGTGGAGAGTCTGAAAGTTAAAAATTTTTTAGAAGTATGGACCAGATTGATCGAGGGAATGAACATTGGAGCAGGAGATGATCAACCATTTATGCATGCAGACCACATAAGGAACAACTCTCTGCACCTCTCCATCCCTTCTTGAGTAGGTTAGATTTTGTTTGAATTTTGTCATTGAAGCAGAGAAAGGTGAAGTATTTGACCTTTTGTAGCACTTCGATTTTTCTAACAATTACACTAAAAAATGGCTTGACTCCGCCATCTAATAGAAATCTGTAGCAATGCTTTGTTGAGAACTTTATATTTGGGAACCATTTCCATTCTAATGTGTCATGTTTATCCATGATTTGTATTGTAGATAGTTCTTGAACTAGAGATGATTGTCCTAAGTTATGATCATATGGCAGAAGGAAATACCAGCTACCTGTATTCCTGAATAGGGTATAAGCTTCCACCACTAAAATATCCTTCATTAGTGAGAGGCCAAATAGCCATGGAAATTGCTCTTTTAGAGGGTGAGGGTGTTAGATGTGTGCTTTAGAAGTCAATTATTGACAAACATATTATATATTTTCAGGATCTATTCTTGTACTTATAAAATTTTATTATTAATAAAGGATATTTTAATTTTCAATCATGTTTATGTGTCCATGATTTATCCTATAAATTAACAAAGATGATATTGTATATTCTCAAGATATTGAGAATTTGAGATATACATTATTAGTGGTTAGTTTATAAATACTTCCGATCGTAGGATCGTCATGGAGGATAGTGACTAATTCATTTAACATCGGTGCATGGATCACCTTCTTTCCAGATAGATGAGTCTTAGGTCTGCGGTGTGATGACACTACGGTGAGAGTGCAAGTAGTTATTAGAGAACAACTTGCATTGAGCATAACCAATACAAGAAACTGCTTGGATGTCTACTCACTCGTCAGTATTCTCTTGGTCCCTAGCCATTCAGATCCTTGCTATGTATGTTGGCTATAATAGATTCATGTTCACTGTTAGAGTAGGATAATGTGATAGCCCAAAACCCAACCCAACCAAGCCTAGCCCAGCAGACCAAAGCCCAAAATGAAAAAAAAAATGAATGAAAAACAGAGGAAACCGGGAAGAAGACTCCCGATAGGAGTCTTCTTCTTCGACGAAACCCAGGCAAGATCGGACTCCTAGGACCCCTCGGAGTCCTAGGGTTCCCTATAAGAAGACCCCTCTCCCTTGAGGACCGAACATCGGCCTCTTCTCCCTCTCTTTCTCTCCGATTTT
Organism: Elaeis guineensis; assembly: GCF_000442705.2. Lineage (NCBI taxonomy): Eukaryota > Viridiplantae > Streptophyta > Magnoliopsida > Arecales > Arecaceae > Elaeis > Elaeis guineensis. Next base: position 8,694,905 of record NC_026007.2, on the reverse strand, counting down.
CCCGAAGTAGAGCCGCGGGCACTGTTGGTTTCTCGCCATGATTTCTCGCCGGTGAGGTCACCGGAGGCCGGGGGTGAGCTTTCCTTTCCTTCCCTTTCTTTTCATACTTTTGATTGAGGCTGCCGACGACGAGTGTCGCCGATCTACAGTCGGAAAAGAGACTATTTTTGGGTCTCTTTTCCTTGAATTTTTCGGCGCCGGCGATCGTAATCAACTGCTGGCCACTCTCCTTCGTGACCGGGGGAGTGGCCCCCGTCGGCCTTCGCCGCGGCGGCCGTGGCCTGAACGGCCCGGCCAAGGATGGGCCACACCATCCCCTGTTCCGGCACGGGAAGAACCAAGAAAAAAAAAAAAAGAAGAAAAAGAAGAAAAAGAAAACGAAAAGAAAAGAAGAAAAAGAAAAGAAAAGAAAAGAAAAAGAAAAGAAAAGAAGAAAAAGAAGAAAAAAAAAGAAAAGAAAAGAAAAAGAAGAAAAAGAAGAAAAAAGAAAACAAAATAATAATATATATATATATATATTTATATATATATATATGAACAAATAAATAAATAAATAAATAAATAAATAATAAAATAAAATAAAAAATGATGAGAGAGAGTTTCTCTCTCTTCTCTCTCTTCTTTCAGTCTGAACCCTGACTTTCTCTCTCTGGAATTGGACTTTCTCTCTCTACTTTCTCTCTCTAGAATTTTCTCTCTCTAGCTTGTTTCTCTCTTTTGATGGATTTTTCTCTCTCTAAAGTTATTCCTCTAGAATTAGCGAAGTGTAAGGCTTCATCTGATGATTTTGATCGAGTTTAGGGAAGAGTCTGATTTTAAATGAGATTTTGATTTTGATATTTATTAGATTTAATTTTGAATTAAAATTAATGTAAAAATATAATTTTGGATAATAGGCACGAAAGAATCTCCTAAAAGTTAGTCAATCTGTCCATTCAGTGCTCCGTGAAAGGTAAATAATGAATCATCTTCTCGAGATATTCCATATTTATTCTGAAAATAAATAATTATTCTCTGAAAATTATGCATGATTTATGAAATTATATTTTGAAAGAAAAGTACTTTTGAAATATTATGGTACGTCGATTTATGCACATGTTCAGTGGAAAATTATGATATATTATGGTACAAAGTATTTTGATACAGATCGAATTTATGCTCTCAGCCTAACTATGTTTCAGTGGGCCCTGCCAATGGGGATTATACGTTGGTACTCAGTGGACCCTGCCAGTGGGGGTTGTGCGCTGGTATTTGTGAATCCTGCCAGTGAAGGTTGTGTGCTGGTATTTGTGGACCCTGCCAGTGGGGGTTGTGCGCTGGTATTCTGTGGACCCCGCCAATGGGGGTTAAACGTTGGTCATAGTCGAGGCTGTTGAGTTACGAGTGTTTTGAATCAAATCGGATTTATAATTATATTATATGTGAATATTTGAAATTATTGCATTTGCATTAAATCAGCATGAAATTCATTTTTATGTTTATTTGCAATATTATTCTTGAAAATTATATAATATTTGAAATATCTGGTAGAGATGCTTGTTACTTACTGGGCTGTCTAGCTCATTATCTTTCTTTCTATTTTTCAGATTCAGATAATTAATTTCGAACGTGGGAAGAAATATTGGGACAGAGCTTTTAGAGGCGAGATTTAGCATTGTCAACTTCATTTAAACCTAGACCTATTGTTTTATTTTTAGCAAAAATTTTATTGGATGTAAGACATTTGATTTAATTACTTGAATTACAGTTGAATAATAATTATTTTAATTTATTCCGCTGCGATGCATTGATATCGTGATGAGATGCCTTGCATGCTTATGGAGAGAGTTCTTCATAAGTATGCGGTGGTTGCCATGACCCTCGATTCACAATTTCGGGTCGGGGGCGTGACAATTAATATGGTATCAGAGCATAAGTGGATAAATTATGACACATAGAATTTGACATAGTATGAGTGTAGGTGGGTAAACATTAGGAATATTGGGACTTTAAAGTATGAGCATCATAATAAACCCATTCTAACAAATAGATAAATGAATCTAATAAAGTTTTACTACTACAAGGTTACCATGCCTCCCCGTAGAATGATAAGAACTACTCAAGGAATTGCAAGAGAGACATCACAACTTCGGGATGGTAGCACTCCCCATCTGACCAGTGGCACCCCTCAGGAGGGGGGAGTCGTAGATCCTAATGGGAGTACTTCGAGAGCACGTCAAGAATCAGATATGGCTCAGTTAATGCAGATCCTAATTAGGATGGTACAAGCGCAACAACAAATACAGCAGCAAATGTTTGAACAACAGCAGATACAACGAGATACACAACAACATTAGCATCCACCACCACAACATGGAGAGCAACCAGTACAACGGAACAACATTTCAGAATTTAAAAAGCTTGCTCCTCCAGCTTTCAAGGGGACTACTGAACCTTTGGAGGCTAACAACTGGATAATGGAGATGGAGAAGGCTTTCGCTGTCCAAGAGTGTTTTGATGAAGAAAAGATTCGATATGCAGCTTATTTACTACAAGGAGAAGCATACAACTGGTGTCAGCGACTACAGTGCAAGCATGAACAAGACGGCGAAATACTCACCTGGGAAAGATTTCGGATTGCATTTTATGATCAGTATTTTCCTCGGAGTATAAGGATCCAGAAAGAGCAAGAGTTTATTTATTTGAAGCAAAAGGGTATGAGTGTGACTGAATATGAAGCAAAATTTACAGAGTTAGCAAAATTTGCCCCGAGATTAGTGGATGGTGAGCAAGAACGTGTTCACAAGTTTGAGATGGGACTGAGAACTGAGATTCGAAAATAAGTGGTTCCATATGAATTGACAACTTATGCAGATGTGGTAAACAAAGCACTGATAATTGAAAGGGAAGTCAATGAAGAACGCATGGAAAGGGAAAGAAGGCAAAGAAAGAGAGCAAAATCAAATGATACACAAGGGCAGAATAATAAAAATATCAAAAGATCAGCTAAGGGAACAGTAGACAATAAGACTCAACAGATTGATGGTGAGCCGTGCTCCAGATGTGGCAAAAATCATGCAGACAAGGATTGCTATTGGAATACAGGTGCTTGTTTCAAATGTGGTCAGATGGATCATAAAATTGCTAGCTTCCCGCTAAATACCGAAAATCAAGCTGGCAAAAGAACTCATGAAGGACAACATAAGGGTGGCGGACAGATTTCTAAAACCCAGGGAAGAGTTTATGCGCTTACTCAAAAGAATCCACAGGCTTCCAATACAATGGTGACAGGTATGAAAAATTTTGAGGACGAAATTTCTTTTTAGGGGTGAAGAATGTGATAGCCCAAAACCCAACCCAACCAAGCCCAGCCCAGCAGACCAAAGCCCAAAACGAAAAAAAAAAAAGAATGAAAAACAGAGGAAACCGGGAAGAAGACTCCCGATATGAGTCTTCTTCTCCGGCGAAACCCAGGCAAGATCGGACTCCTAGGACCCCTCGGAGTCCTAGGGTTCCCTATAAGAAGACCCCTCTCCCTTGAGGACCGAACATCGGCCTCTTCTCCCTCTCTTTCTCTCCGATTTTCCCGAAGTAGAGCCGCGGGCACTATTGGTTTCTCGCCGTGATTTCTCGCCGGTGAGGTCACCGGAGGCCGGGGGTGAGCTTTCCTTTCCTTTCTCTCTTCCTTCCCTTTCTTTTCGTATTTTTGATTGAGGCTGCCGGCGATGAGTGTCGCCGATCTACAGTCGGGAAAGAGACTCTATTTTTGAGTCTCTTTTCCTTGAATTTTTCGGCGCCAGTGATCGTAATCAACCACCGGCCACACTCCTTCGTGACCGGGGGAGTGGCCCCCGTCGGCCGCCGGCCTCCACCGCGGTGGCCGTGGCCTGAACGGCCCGACCAAGGATGGGCCACACCGTCTCCTGTTCCGGCACGGGAAGAACCAAGAAAAAAAAAAAAAGAAAAGAAGAAAAAGAAGAAAAAGAAAAGAAAAGAAAAAGAAAAGAAAAGAAAAATAAAAGAAAAGAAGAAAAAGAAGAAAAAAAAAAGAAAAGAAAAGAAAAAGAAGAAAAAGAAGAAAAAAGAAAAAAAGAAAAAAAATAATAATAATATATATATATATATTTATATATATATATATATGAAAAAATAAATAAATAAATAAATAATAAAATAAAATAAAAAATGATGAGAGAGAGAGTTTCTCTCTCTTCTCTCTCTTCTTTCAGTCTGAACCCTGACTTTCTCTCTCTGGAATTGGACTTTCTCTCTCTACTTTCTCTCTCTAGAATTTTCTCTCTCTAGCTTGTTTCTCTCTCTTGATGGATTTCTCTCTCTCTAAAGTTATTCCTCTAGGATTAGCGAAGTGTAAGGCTTCATCTGATGATTTTGATCGAGTTTAGGGAAGAGTCTGATTTTAAGTGAGGTTTTGATTTTGAGATTTGTTAGATTTAATTTTGAATTAAAATTAATGTAAAAATATAATTTTGGATAATAGGCACGGAAGAATCTCCTAGAAGTTAGTCGATCTGTCCATTCAGTGCTCCATGAAAGGTAAGTAATGAATCATCTTCTCGAGATATTCCATATTTATTCTGAAAATAAATAATTATTCTCTGAAAATTATGCATGATTTATGAAATTATGTTTTGAAAGAAAAGTGCTTTTGAAATATTATGGTACGTCGATTTATGCACATGTTCAGTGAAAAATTATGATATATTATGGTACAAAGTATTTTGATACAGATCAGATTTATGCTCTCAGCCTAACTATGTTTCAGTGGGCCCTGCCAATGGGGATTATACGTTGGTACTCAGTGGACCCTGCCAGTGGGGGTTGTGTGCTGGTATTTGTGGACCCTGCCAGTGGGGGTTGTGCGCTGGTATTCTGTGGACCCTGCCAATGAGGGTTAAACGTTGGTCATAGTCGAGGCTGTTGAGTTACGAGTGTTTTGAATCGAATCGGATTTATAATTATATTATATATGAATATTTGAAATTATTGCATTTGCATTAAATCAGCATGAAATTTATTTTTATGTTTATTTGCAATATTATTCTTAAAAATTATATAATATTTGAAATATCTGGTAGAGATGCTTGTTACTTACTGGGCTGTCTAGCTCATTACCTTTCTTTCTATTTTTCAGATTCAGATAATTAATTTCGAACGTGGGAAGAAATATTGGGACAGAACTTTTAGAGGCGAGATTTAGCATTGTCAACTTCATTTAAACCTAGACCTATTGTTTTATTTTTAGCAAAAATTTTATTGGATGTAAGATATTTGATTTAATTACTTGAATTACAGTTGAATAATAATTATTTGAATTTATTCCGCTGTGATGCATTGATATCGTGATGAGATGCCTTGCATGCTTATAGAGAGAGTTCTTCATAAGTATGCGGCGGTTGCCATGACCCTCGATTCACAATCTCGGATCGGGGGCGTGACAGCACCTACATAGAATCTATCGACCTTGGTAGAAAAGAAGTAGTCCTATGCGATTAGTAAGACCGAGTTCAGAAAGTTTTCAACCGAAGCAAGTGTGAATACTAGAAAAAAAAATTTACGGGATTCACAAGTGAACTCGTGTCGAGCCAATCTGGCATATGACTGATAATGAAATTTGACAAGTTCTCTATTATCTCTATCAAGTCAGAACTCATGATAGAGGAATTAAATCATATGGTAACTATACCTAGAGATTCATATTTTTTTATTTTATTAGATTGCCACTACATACTGTTAGACATCTCTGATGGATGTGAGAACTCACTAGAATTATTTTTGGATCAACAATTCTTGTTGGGGTGAGTTAGAATTATTCTGGTCCATCGAAAAGAGTTTCAATGATACTGTGATGGTATGTCTCACTATCAGATAGAATAGAACCTGAGGGGTCACACACAAAAGGAGTTTGATCCAATCAACAGCTTGGATCAAATTTGAATTATCAATTAGATTGATAGTTTGAATTTAAAAACTACTAATTTGTAAGTATTACAGATTCAGTAACTGTTAATTGTTAGTACAGGGACTTAATTGCAAATGTTATGATTTAATTGGAGCTGAGCAAATTATGGATCAAGTTTTAATTAATTTAAATTATATTTTATTTAATTAGACTTGATTTAATTTAATACTAATTGGGTTCAATTATTCACATTAGATTTAGATTTCAAGCCTAATTGGATCAGGTTTGACAGCCTTTCAAATTTGATTCAATTCGAACTAAATTTGGACCCGATTGGGATCCAACTTAAACCAAATTGACCTTAAAACCTTAGAGCCCAGGTTCTCTAGGCTTTTCTTTCTAAGTGGCCGATTAGAAAGAGAATGAAGCGATGAACAATTTCATTGCTTCTCTTGGGCGCGCGTGTGGGAGGATAGAAATGAGGTGCCACCTCATTTCTTGGTTAGTTTGAATTCCTATCTTGATAGGGATAAGGCTAATTAATTTTAAACTGATTCTAATTTGATTAGAATTAGTTATTGATATGGAAAGTGACTCAATTTTGTGTGACAAATATTTAAAGGGGGTTGATTTTAGCATGTTAAATAGAGATCTTATTTTTGCACCAACTACCTTGTCCCCTCCCTTCATCCTCCACGCCAACTCCTTTTTCCCTCTCCTTTCCATGCCAATTCCACTCTAGATCAAATTTAAGAGAGAGCCTAAAGAGAGAGAAAAGAAAAATTAAGAAAAGATTTTTTAATTTTTTTCTATGGTTAGGATCAATCCCTTAGATCCTATACAGGACTGCTTCAAGTAATACAAGGATAAGGGCCCTGATTCAAGTCCAAGAACGAAGTCTATAAGGGAACAAGCACCCCAGAGATTTTAGAGTTTTGATCGAAATATCTTTATCTAGATATCAGTAGAGGTCGGGAGCTTACGCGGCTACGACAGCAACCCCAAACATTAGCAGGATCCGATCTGATGAAGGAGGAGGGAAAAGCGATCAGATATACCTTCTTCTTGCTGTTTATAATTTCAGATCTATATTCATAAATTTATTTATGCATAGTAGATGATCTTAGACTTGATTATGATTTTGAATCAGTATATTTAGATTAGATTAAAAATTTTAAAATCTGCTTCTGCTATAGTTACCGTAACCGTATAGATCTATGCATGCAAATTAGCCTGTTTACTAACAGTGGTATCACAGCTACGTCATTCTAGCATGTTTTAAATAAATTTTTGATTTGAAATCTAATTTATGAAAATCATATTTATATTATTTTTATGAGTTTGACATCATTTTGAAATAAGGTTGCCTTGGCATAACTTTATTATGCTCAAAGGTTGTCCTAGAATGATGTAGAACATCATAGTTTAGTAGATCTAAAAATTTTCACATTTAGAACCTGATTTTCATATATATATGATCTGATTTATTATTTATATATCTGATATATAAAAGATAATTAGATTTAAAATTTATTAGATTATATATTTTGAGATGTTAGATTAAATTTCTAGTAGCCTGAAGATCCTAGATGTATGTGATACAGGGTTTAGATCTAATTTTTTGTTTGCATGCATATTAGATATATATTTTTAATTAATTTTAGATTGTAATATTATATATATGATATATAATTTGTTCACACATGATTTGAAATTTAATTTTTACAAAATCCTAGATTTGAAACCCTAGGATCTATTTTGTATGAAATCCTAAAATTTTGGCTGGCTTGCGGTCGGGTCAACTTGGATTCAATTCAAATCGACTCGAGTTCTTGGTGAGTTGATTCATCTTTGTTGGAGTCAATTTGAGACCCTAGTGAGTCGGCTCATTTATGTACGAGTCGACTAAATCTTGCAAGTGTGGACTTATAGTTTTTGTTCATCACAAATAAGTCAACCTGAGTTCTAGGGCAAGTCGACTCGAGTCTGTTGATAGTAAAATTATATATGATGCAATCCAAATTAGTTTAGATTAAAAATTAATTTGACATCTAAACTAAATCATGTTCATAATGTACTTAAGTAAGAATTAAGATTTAAAATTAAAAGATCTAAAATTATGAATTTAAGATCTAAATTTTAATTGCATAAAACATGGGGTTAAGGGTATGGGTAGCTCAATTAGATCAAGTTTGAGTGATTAATCAAACTGAATCAAATGTTGATTAGGATTAGGTCAAAGTATGCTCATGACTAAACCAACTAGTTATAGTTTGGTCAGATCGATTAACAGCCACATGTTATTGATTAACTTAAGACCTAATTAGGCTCAGTAGATCGAGTCTGGATCAATAGGCTAACTTGATCGATTCTAATCAATCAATTTAGTGTCTAAGATAAGTACATAGATAGTGGTTATTTAATTAGTTTCATTGCTTGACCTGATCAATTCGTTGGTGTCTAAGGAAAGCAACGGAGGGACCCCCATACATCTTAACTTATCTAGTCATTTTGAGAGATTGTATTTCGTATTAGGTTACTTGTTGATTCGAGCTAGCCCATGCCACTAGGTTAGTTATAACCATTATGACTAATTAAGAAAGAGATCTGAGCCTAAATCTTCTCAATCAAATATTAAGTCTAGTGGTCTTCCATCATTATAGAGATGTGGGTGTCTTCCTAACGTTGATCATTTTCGGTTGGTCATAATGGTTCGGTTGCATCAAGAGGGCAAACCACTCTATGGCATTGGATGCCCTAGGGTAGAGATGGGATTAGACCCAATAACTATTAGATGAGGGACCCAATAACGGCTTTGCACTCGTTGGTGTATAGTGGGTCCGACTTAACTAAGAAATATACTAATAACTGTTAAGTGAGGCCACAGGACTTAGAGACCGAACCTGCTATATCTTGCTTAGTAAAGCAATGGATAAAGTGTTGTCCACTTATTAGTTCATGCGTCATCAATAACTATTAGGTGAGGTGCACATAGATCAGTGGGAGCGTAGTATCCACTAGAAGCTGATCGCATATAGATTTTCTTTTTTCCACCTGAGGAGTGTGGAAGATTCATAGAAATAGTAAGAGTCTTATTTATTTATTAAAATTTTTATAATAAATATTTACAAGTACAAACATCTAATTGAAAATTATTTCTCTCTGCCGTTAATTAACCATGTCAAGTTCAAACTCTCTAGTCTGAATCCTTGACACCAATAGGTTGACTGGATTGAACTACAAAGATTGACTTCAAAATTTGAGAATCATTCTCAGCTCTGAGAAATTGACCCATGTCCTAGACCAAAAGATGCCTGTGTTGATGGCTCACCCATCCCCTCATCAACGAGCTACACTTGATAAGTGGATGGATGAAGACAACAGGGCTAGGAGTTATATTCTTGCATCCATGTCCAATGATCTTCCGCATTAGCATGAAGACATGAAGATTGCCAGACAGATTCTAACTCACCTACAAGAGTTGTATAGTAAGCAGAGTTACATGGCTCACTTTGAAGTCTCCCATAGACTTTTCAGAGCAAAAATGCATGATGGACAGTCTGTGCACGTGTTAGATGTATGTTCTAGAAGTCAATATAGATGACATATTATAATAAATCTAAGGCATAATTTTATACTTAACTCATTGATTTAATCAATAAAAGAGTAAATTTAATTTTCATTCAAGTGTGATGTGTCTTTGAATCATCTATGAAATTAACACTTCGATGTATATTCTCAAGGTGTTAAGAATTAGAGACAAGTATATAATAACTAAATGCTCCTAGTCAAAGTATCATCATAAGGATGGTAATCGATCTAGATAGATTGATGCACAGATCACTTCCTTCAGGATAGATGAGTCTCTGGTCTACAGTGTAGAGATATTGAGCCACAAGTGTGGGTAGTTGTTAGAGAATAACTAGTATTGAGCATGACCATATGAGAGATCATTTAGATTTTTAATCAATCATCAGTAATTGTCTTGATGCTGTAGTTGTGTGAATGATCTTTTGATCTGTGATAGTACAACTGCTCATAGTGAAGCTGTTGGAGTTTGATTGACACATAAACATGATCTCAATGAGATCTTGTAGTGGATGTTGACGACAGTTGATCTATTATAGGAGTAGGATGTGCATCTACATGAAATCTATCGATCTTGATAGAAAAGAGTAGTTCTATAAAATTTGAGAGGCTAAATCTGAGAATCTGTAGCCACAGCAGTGTGATTGATGGAAAAGAATTTTCATAAGGATCATAATTGAACTTAAGCTGATCGAATCTATCATATGACTGATGATGAGATTTGATAATTTATCCATGATCTGCCATCTAGTCGGGACTCATGATAGAGGGACTGCATCACATGTGAACCACATCTTGAGATTCTTTTTCGGTTCTACTGGATTGCCACTACATACTACTAGGTGTCACTATTGGATTATGAGAGCTCACTAGGGTTGCTCAGGATCGACAATCCTTGATGAGTTAGAGTGGAATCATTTCGATCCATTGAAAATAGTTTCAATATTATTATGATAGAAATCATTGTATATCTCACTACTAGATAGAATTGAACCTATGGGGTCACATAACAAAAAGATTAGATCTAGAATAAGTAATTGGGCTTATGAAGTCTCAATTGGGTTTAGAGAAATCCTATTGGGTTCAGGGTAATCTTGCTAGCACATAATTGAACTCAATTTTTTTTTATATTTGAATTACTTATTTGCTAAAATTAATTTAAATTTAATTACCTACTAATAATCTAAATAAATTAGATTCATTGGACTTCAATTGTTGGATGTCTAGGATTTTGGATCAAATAAATTAAGGGATCAAACCCTTAATCAAATTCCTTGATTGTTTGGATGGGGTGCCATTTGATATGATCAAGTTGGGTGTGCCCAGTTAAAAGAGGGCGTGTGGAACCAGATTGGGGTGTGCCATAAGTACCATGTGGCATGCACAAAAGTGGGTGCAAAGGCTCCAATAGTTGGCACCTAATGGATCTCCTAAAGGGGGTCAAATAACTAAAGGAATAAGGATTCCTAATGCAAGTAGGACTTGCATTAAGAGGTTATTTGGTTTTGAATAGGATTCAAATCTTTTGTTTATTTAAAGGGACCTTCCCTAAGACTCTTAAAATCTAATTTTCAGCATCCCATGCCTCCCATAAGAGCTCCCCACACCCCCTTTCTCTTCTCCCTCTCTTCTCCCCTAAGGTTCCAACACCTGAAGGTGTTGGGCATCCAACATCTCTATGCCCAAGAGGAGCTTGGGCATCTCCTTTGCTTGCTAATTTTCAGATCTTGATTATTTCATAATCAAGAGAAGAAGAGAAGAAAAGGTCAAGGAAAGGATCATAGGGTTGATCATGATTCAGGCTTTGTTCAAATTCGTAGGGTAATTATTCTTAGAGAAGAAAGATCAATACCAAAGAGGACTGCTTCAGACTGATCCTGAATAGATACCCGTAGAGGTCGGATACTTGTGCAGCTAAGGAAGAACTTACTCTCTTTCAGATCCAGATTCAAAGAAAAAATTACAAAACAGGTATGTGATTCGATCACATATTCAATTTCAGCACAAAATTTAACATGTATTCAATTTCAGCATATAAAATAGATCCTTGTGTTTTATGTTTTATATATTCATGATTAAGATTAAAAAATATTTTAATCTTCTATTTCACTATATTATTTAAAAAAAATTTAAAATATATATGCATGCTCTGACAAGAAATTCCAACAGTGTTATCAGAGCCACGGGTTTCATATGCATAAAATTGACATACATATTTTGAAAAGAGTTTTAAAATCTAATTTTTTTTTATACATGAGATATATAGATGATTGTTTTAAATCTAAAATTTATTTTAGATTTAATTTTTAGATCATATATTTGATATGTGAAAGTATGTATAGATCTGAATTTTGTTCTAGATCGGTTTCTAGTTCATGTATATGTGATATGTAGATGCATGCATAAATCTAAAAATTAATTTAACCTAATTTTTGATTCATATATGAGATATATGATTGCATATTTAGGTCTAAAAATTATTTTTAATATGATTCATAATTTGTATATCAGATATATGATATCATGTTATGATCTTAATTTTTGTTTAGATCTAAATTTTACTTACATATATGAGATATATGCTTGCATGTTAAATCTGAAAATTAGTTTCATAATTTCAAACTTATCTTTTATACAAAAAATTTAGATCTAAAATTTAATTTTAAAATTTAAAATTTATATTTGTGAATGAGGATTTTGGTCATAAAAAAATTAAAAATTAGGTCATGTAATTAGATTGCATTTAGGATTTTTGATTTGAACATAATGGATCTAATTTGATTAAGTAATTGATCAATCCAAATCAAGTGTTGATTAGGGTTAGGTTAATTAAGTTATAATATCATACAATTATTGTTGATCAAATTGATTAAATCTCATGTGTAGAATCAGTTAACCTAAAGATCTAATTCGGCTCGATGGTTTGAGCCCGATTCGCTTAAGTTAACCTATTTGGACCAATTGACCTATTGATATCTAAGGCAAGAATTGAGAGATGGTTATTTAATTAGTTTCATTCACTGATCTGATCAATTTATTGGTGTCTAAGAAAAGCAACGGGGGACCCCCATCGATTTCCACTTACCTAATCAATTTGAAAAATTGAGTCTTGAATAAGGTTGCTTGGAGGTTTGGTTTAGCCCATGCCAAATAGATCGGTCATATGATGACTGATTAGATGAGACCTAAACCTAAACCTCTCCATAAATATTAAGTCCATAGGTCTTCTACCATTGTAGATGTGCGGGCGTGCTACTAGTATTAATTGTTCTCGGCTAGTCACAGTGGTTCAGTTGCACGAAAACATGCAACTACTCTATTAGCAAAGAGTTGCTCTAAGATAAGGATGGGGTTGGATCCAATAACTACTAGGTGAGGGACCCAATGACGGCCTTGCACCTGCTTGTGAACAATGGGTCGGGCTTAACTAAAGAGTGTGATCAATAATTGTTTGGTGAGTCCACATAACTTAGAGATCAAGTTGCTGCAACATGCTTAGAGAAGTATCTAGATAAAAACTTATCCATGCATCGGTGTGCATGTTATCAATAACTATTAGATGAGGTACATGGCATCGGTGGGACTGCAGCATCTACTAGAAATCCAGTTATCACGTTAGGATTTCTGTTTTCCACCTAGGGAGTGGAGGGATTTAAAAAATTAGTAGGAGTTATTGTTTGCATCTTAAAATTTCTAGAGCAAATATAAATTTAAAATATAAAAATCTAACTTGAATCTCTACTCTTATAGTTAAACAATATCAGCTGCAAATCTTCTAGCCCACATCCTTGAATCCAATTGTTTGATTGGAACAACCTATAAAGACTGGCTAAGAAACCTCAGGATTATCCTGACTTCTAAAAAACTAGGTCATGTACTCGATCAGAAACCTCTAGTGTTACCAAACTATCCTACTACTGAATAAAGAATAGCTTATGAAAAGTGGATGGATGAAGACAGTCGAGTCAAGTGCTATGTGCTAACATCTATGTCAAATGAGTTGCAGAGCCAACATGAGCATATGCTCACTGCCAGAGCTATGATCACTCACCACAAGAGTTATATTGTGAGTAGAGCCATACAACATGCTTCGAAGTGTTTAAGAGACTCTTCAATCTGAAGATGCACGAAGGGCAGTCTGTCCATGAGCATTGTATGATAGTGATCAAGAACATCGAAGAGCTTGAGAAGCTCGGGCTTGATATACAAAAAGAATTACAGATGGATTTGATCCTTCAATCCCTTACGAGTTTATATAGTCAATTTATTGTAAATTTTTATATAAACAAACTTGATTGCACTATATCCGAACTTCTCAACATGTTGGTCACTATCGAGAGAACCTTGAAGACTTTAAGGGCCATTATTTTGGCTGTGGAGCAGACTTCTTTGATCAAGAAAAAGTCTGATTGAAAGAAAAAGAATAAATCCATTAAGAAGCAGAAGAAAGAGAGCAAGCCAAAAAAAATATTCCAAAGAAGGCTGAAGCAAAGGGAAAGTATTTCCACTGTGATGCTGATGGCGACTGGAGAAAGAACTGTCTACTCTACCTAAAGATCCTAAAGATCAAAAAAAGTGATAAACCTTTAGAAGGTATGCTCATAATTGAATCTAACTTTACGGTTTTTTCTACTTTTAGTTGGGTATTGGACTCTAGTTTGAGTGCTCATATATGTACTTCAATACAAGGTCTAATAGAAAGTAAGAGGTTGAGGGAAGGTGACATAATCTTTCAGATCAATAATGGAACAAAAGTTACTGCAGAAGCTGTTGGTACTTATCCTCTTCGATTACCATTAGGATTTAGATTAGATTTAAAAGACTGTTATCTTATTTCTGTAGCTAGTCAAAATTTAATTTTCTTGTCTGTGCTAGCACAGGATAGTTTTGTTTTTAATTTCAATAAAAATTTTTGTTTCATTTATTTATGAAATAAATTGGTTACATGTGATCTTTTAATTGACAGTCTATATCACTTTTATGTTGATGCAAATATGAATTTGAATGAACAAATATGAGTGCCATCGGTCGAAAGAGACCCAAAGACAAAAATAATCAAAAGTACTTATGGCATCATAGACTAAGTCATATTAGAGAGGACAGGATAAATAAACTGAAAAAGGATGGGATCCTTGGCTCTTTTGATTCAGAGTCATACCTAGCTTGTGAATCTTACTTTCAAGAAAAAATGGTCATACCCATTATGGGACATGGAGAAAGAGCCATCGAATTACTTATTCTGGTACACACTGATGTATGTGGGCCATTTGATATATAGGTCAGGGGTAGTTATAGCTACTTCATCATCTTTATCGATAATCTATCTCAATACGGATATGTGTATCCGATGAAACATAAGTCTGAAGTCTTTGAAAAGTTAAAAGAATTTTGAAATGAAGTAAAAAAATAAATAGACAAATCCATTAAGATTTTTCGATCTAATCGAGGAGGTGAATACCTTAGATGAAAATTTTTATGATATCTTTGTTGGGAATAGTGTCCCAAAGCCAATCGTCAGCTTGTTGATGGTTGTGCTCTTTTTGTATATGTACATGAATTATGAATTAATAAAAATTATTTTGGTATTTTTTTATTACAAAATGTTTCATCTTCTAATGAACTCCTATGTTGTGGTGAAGTCTTTAGGACTATTTAGACTCGACAAAGGAGGATTTATCGTTTAGTCCTTAAATCTGTTCGCGATCAAATGATACGTTGCTACCAAGGACGACAATATTTATCAAGCATAGATCGTTGTGTGCCATATAGGATGGTTGTCCTCTTAACCAAAGAGTGTGTAGACACTGGTATGGCATACAGGTGAGATATAAGGGTACATCTGTACTGAACGTGACCGACTCCGGAGCTATTTCTACTGTCAAGATTTGCTCCAATGGAATATGGGTATAAATGTCCCTCCGACCTGAGACCGCCACGATGACTTGCAAGCAACTCACTGCACTTAGGCACTGGACTACCTAAATTTCTAATTCACTGACGGAAGGCTGCTGGGTGTAGTCAAGTACTTGACTTGTCGGTGCGTGTGTCAAGATGGGATTGACCACTCCAGTTTAGGAGCTGTGTACAGTCATATTTCAATTTAGCAAAATCTTGGCCAAGGTAGTCCTAGTGAGGAGTCACAGGACTGTTTGAGTTGAGCATGATTCGGATGATCTGATCAGGGTTGACAGTTTAACCCTGAGTCATCCTAAACACAGGGGTCAAAAGGATGAATTATACAGTAACCATATTCACATAGGTTCTGAGTGTTGCGATTGCGACTATTTGACCTATCTGGATATCGGGTACCATTGCTAGATGGTTACTTCGATTAGTACAGGAATTGGTTCCTGTGCTACCGGCTTAGGTTCAAACCTGCGGGGTCACATACATTAGAGATTCTTATTTGATCTAATAGCTAGTGAAGAGTCCTTCATGTCTGAGATTCTGTGATCGAGAATCAGGATTCTCTGATCATGAATTCCACACATTTTGGATACCGGGGTCAAGAGTCCCACTGGTTTAGGACTCTTCGATCAGGGTTACATATCGATGAATTCTGATGCCCGATTACCTATCGAATTTGGACTCAATATTTATGAGAGATTTAATTAGTGATTTGATCACTAATTAACTCAATTTAATTGAGTAATTAATTTTGGATCAAGTCCAATTGAATTGGATTCAGTTGGATTTGACCCGATTAGGTTAAGAGTTGACCTAATCGTCGAGATGGTTTGATCCCTGATATGATCAGGGGTTGGGCTTAATCAATTCCTGATTTGATTAAAATTTTATTGAGCCTAATTAAGCCTAATTAAGTTGGTTTTAAATTATTCTAATTGGGCCTAACTTATTTGGTTCAATTAGGTTGGTTTAAATAATGAAACCACCTTGACCCATTCTCCCTGCGCCACCTCACTTCCACTGTGCTCATTTAAATTCACGAGAAAGAAGTTCTCATGAATTTTTTCTCATGCAAAGCCCTCCTCACACCCTACTTTAATGCGCCAAATGAGTATATAAGGATGATTAGTTGGCTATTCAAATTCAAAACAAAGTTTGAATTTGAATGAGCAACCAATCTTAGCGCCTTGACCTTATCCTCTTTTAACGCCCCATTTATTACACAAGAAAATGTTTCTCATGAAATCACTCATGCACAAATTAAGCCACGCCCTCCTCTTCTCACACCCTTAGTGGATAGGGATAATTTGGTTTCCATTTGAATTAAAAATTTGATTTGAATTCAAATGTGCAATTACTCATCTTTATCCTCTCACGTGGATAAGACGTTTGTTGTTGTTTTAAAAGGAGGAGAAGAGTTGGGCGTGGGGAATTGAAAAAAATTTTGGAGAGAAAATCTGGGTGTGAGGAATCCTTATGCGTGAGGTGAAGGTAAATATCCTTCCGAGAGAAAAAGAAAGAAAAGAAAGAAAAAAGGTGTGCAGGGTTTCAGTGAGTTCCCCAGGGTTTCAGCCTGGGGTTCGGAAAGTGAGAAGGTGAGCTACGAGTGTCGTGAGCCCACCAAATTTTAGAGAGATCTTCATCATCCTCTCAAGCATGTCTGCTGACCATCCAGAGTATCTGAAGAATCGACAGACATCGATCGAAGGAGTTCGATCAGCATCAGCCATCGTGAGGAGTCGATCAGACCGAAAACTTCGTATGGACGATCCACAGAGGTCAGACACACTGTGTGGCTGTATTGTGATGATCAGACTCTCCCGATGGTGATCAGATCACGGCGATCTACTACCCGCACAAAGGTATTGTGTTCTAAACACATTACAGTAAAGTGTTTATTGTTCAAATTCGA
Organism: Elaeis guineensis; assembly: GCF_000442705.2. Lineage (NCBI taxonomy): Eukaryota > Viridiplantae > Streptophyta > Magnoliopsida > Arecales > Arecaceae > Elaeis > Elaeis guineensis. The sequence continues at coordinate 8,677,599 of NC_026007.2, read as the reverse complement.
ATTTCAAATTTAAATACATGCATGTTATATATCATATTTAGATCCTAGTGTAGGATAAATTTATGTTAATTAATTAGATTAATTAATATTTTTTACTGTAAAATCATAATTTTGAAAAAATTTTAAAATTATCATTTTACCCCTGCACTGAATTTTGCCAAAAATGGTATCAGAGCAAGGTTCTAAGATATGATATATATATTTGCATGCATTGATTAAGTTGTAATCTAAAAGTTTAAATTTGAAATTCAAAATTTAAAAATTTAAAATTTAAAATTTAAAATTTGAAATTTGATAGAAATTTTAAATTTAAAATTCAAAATTTAAAATTTAAAATTTGAAATTCAAAATTTGAAATTCAAAAATTTGAAATTTGAAATTTGTTTGAAATTGAAAATTTAAAATTTGAAATTTGAAATTTAAATTTTAAAATTGATATATTTAGATATACTTGATCCAAGTAGCAAGTAATCAAATTGGGTTGGTTGTCATGGCCATCCAGTCATAGGAGAAAAGTAGGGTTTAAAGGCCCTCTCCTCCCATTCGATGGGGTCTCCTATGGCGGTAGGGGTACCGCTATAATTATATCCCATGCAGATGAAGCAGTGAAAAAAATTAATTGTATAGGTTCAATTATAAAATTTATCATGAATATGTTAGATTAGATCTAAAGGAATATTCATGATTTATTTTGATTGAGTTATTTTCTGTTATGTAATTAGCAATAGGATTGCTATTTATGAAATGTACTGATCTATTTGTGAAATGAGTCAACATATTTGGTGAACAGAAAATAAAACCTTTCAAATTTGAAAATTATTTATGAAATGCCAAACCCTGACCCATCAGCCCAAATACTTAATTAAAAGAATTAAGTGTTATCTGGTAGGTTTAGAATTATGAATTAAGATCTAAGATAATTGCATAAACTTGTGGGTCAATGGGCTAGATGGATTAGGTCCATAATTGGGTTAGACCTAAGGTTAGCTTAAAGAAATGGACTAAATTAGAGTAATTGATCAAATCTAATCAAAAATTAAATTAGATTAGGTCAAGGATACTCTAGACTCAACTCCAATAGTTGTAGTTGAATGGGTCCATGTCTTTAACTAGACCAAGATGGACTTAATTCATGGCTATGCGGTGGAACCCTATTTACTAAGTTGATCAAATTAAAACTAATGAACCGGTTGGTGTTTAAGGTAAGTTTGGCAGTTTGACCGATGGTTTTTAAGCAGGAGCTACTCACAGTGATTCGATCTCTGACGAGTTAATGGCTTATCCCCACCACTGATCTCACTTACCTGGCCAACCTGGTGAATTAAGTTTTGATTAGATCACTTGGTGATTAGGGCTCACCCATGTCATTAGGTAAATCAGTGTGACTGATTTAGGTGCTCCTAATGTCGGCTTTAATTAAATCTTTTTTAATCTGACTTGATAAAGTCAGTGGGAGGATTGAAATTGACTGGATATTTTTTTCTCTTCGATTCTTTAATAAAATCCTCAAAAATTATTAGGTCCCTAAAAATGATTAAGTTATATTGATAACTAAATCATAGCCTCCCATTAAGTGAGTGATAATGAGTCTATTAGTTTAATAATCATTGGAGGCCCAAACGCCTGGTGCTTATTGACTAATGGAATTATCATTTATAATATAATAATTTGGTTTGATTCTTTCTGATGGTGGTCAGGTTGGCCGGCCAAAGTCGGGCCTGATCATTTATTGGTCTGATTCACCAAATCAAATCATGTTAATGGTTGGACCTAACCATATCTTTTCAGTGGAGGCCAAAGCCTACTGATTAGGTTCTGGGGTAAAATCAATTATTAGAAGTTGTTTAGAGAAACAACTGGTTATGAACCTACCCATAGATGCACATGGGTTGACCAACTAAAGTTGGGCTCGTGTGTAGTCTGTGTGGATTCTAATACCCACTAAGGAATTAAAGTAATTCCTCGAATTGGAGGTTGGGACTACCAGTTCGTAAAAATACTGGGAGAAACTTTAGACTAAAGTTCAAGTCTTTAGTATTAATAATTTATGTACTAATATAGGTCTGGTTTTTCTTTATGCAGCTATGGCCACTACCCTTTCGCTCTGGTCATTATTAGATAATGACAAGCTCATGGGACCTAATTTCGATAGCTGGTATCGAAAATTAAAAATCATCCTTGAGCATGAGCAGATCCTTTATGTAGTAATGGATCCGGCACCTGAGGAGCCAGCCCCGAACGCTAGAGGGGTGGTCCGAGATACTTACCAGAAGTGGCTCAACGATCGCACCACCGTTCGGTGCATTATGCTGGCGGCAATGAATGATGAGTTCAGCCACAGGTTCGAGAACGCCCAACCACAGGAGATGCTTCAAATGTTGAACAACTCCTTTGGCACGCCTGACGATGTTGAAAGGCACAAAACTAGTTGTGCCATTTTCAATGCTCGGATGAGGGATGGAGCCTCAGTCACTGATCATGTACTGTACATGATCGAAATGATTGAGCGCCTAAGTAAACTGGGCTTTTTTCTGCACGAGCAGCTCGGTAAGGAAGCGATCCTTAATTCTCTGCCCAAATCCTACCTTCCCTTCCTTACTCATTTTTGAATGACAAAGCCTGCAGTGAACTACCACGGCTTGTTGGGGTTGCTGCAGAACTTTGAGAAGGACCCTCAGCTCCATAAGGAGTCGATAAATATTGTGGGAGGGTCTTCTTCTGGTCGTCGACCCTTTAAGAAAGAGAAGAAGAACAAGAAGAAGAAGAATAAGAAGGTGCGCCGCATGCTGGGATGTCTGCACAGGTCAGACCAAGAAGCGCAAGCCCGACCAGAGCCAGGCGGAGTGCTTCTTTTGCAAGAAGCAAGGGCACTGGAAGAGGAACTGTCCTCTATACATTGCCTCACTGGACCCGAACAGGCCGAAGAAGAAGTAAGGTACTTATATGATAACACCTTGCAACTTTTCCATTTGTGATACTACTGTCTGGATATTGGATACCGAAAGCCCTTATCATATTTGCAATTCGATGCAGGGTCTGCAGGTCAGTAGGAGATTTGATGAAGGCGAGAGATTCCTGAACGTTGGAGAAGGAAGCAAAGTTTCAGTTCTAGCATTAGGAATCATGAACCTTATAATCAATTCTCGAAATATAATTCTGAGTGAATGTCACTATTGTCCAAGTTTTTTATTAAATATTATTTCTGTAGGCCTTTTGGCCATGAACGGTTATCAATTTTTAATTAAAAAAATATGTGCAATATCATTTTGAATGATGTTACAATATTTATTGGACAACTTAATAATAAAATTTACTTTCTATCACAACCTGTTAATGTGGTTCAAACCTCCGGCAAACACCTTAGAATAGATAATGTGTCAGAAGTCTACCTTTGGCACTGTAGGCTAGGTCATATCAATAAGAACAGGATAAACAGGTTGGCTCAAGAAGGAATTCTTGAAGTAGGTGATTATGAATCACTTCCAACCTGTGAGTCCTATCTTCTTGGTAAAATGACCAAGTCACCTTTTACTGAAAAAGGTGAGCGAGCCAGTGAACTCTTGGCTCTGGTATATTTTGATGTATGTGGACCCATGAGCTCAAGTGCAAGAGGTAGATATTTCTACTTCATAACTTTCACAGACGACCTATCGAGGTATGGGTATGTTTATTTAATGAAGCATAAGTCGGAGTCGTTTGAAATGGTCAAACTATTCCGAAATGAGGTAGAAAAACAAACTGAAAAGTGTATTAAAACTCTTTGATCTGATCGAGGAGGTGAATACCTTTCCAATGATTTTCTGACATATCTTGGGGAGAATAGAATTCTCTCTCAGTGGACACCTCCTGAAACACCACAGCATAATGGTGTGTCTGAAAGGAGGAATCGGACCTTGTTGGACATGGTTCGATCCATGATGGGGTTTGCTGGTTTGCCGATCTCTCTTTGGAGATATGCACTCGAATCGGCTTGTTACCTTCTAAATAGGGTTCCGAGTAAGTCTGTAACCAAAATGCCATATGAGATATGGATAGGATGTAAGCCAGTACTCTCGCACCTTAAGATTTGAGGGTATCTGGCTTATGTTAAACATTTAATTACGGACAAGGTTGGATCTAGGTCTGACAAGTGTAATTTTATAGGGTACCCAAAAGAGACCAAAGGGTATTACTTCTACCTAGCTGATGAGCAAAAAGTATTTATCAGCCTTAAGGCAATCTTTTTGGAAAGGGAGTTCCTTGGTGAAGAAACTGTTGGCTCTAAGGTCGAACTTGACGAAATTTGACAGGTGAAAAATTCGACGCAAGTTGCTGAACCTGAACCGGATTTGATTAGATCAGATCCGAAGCCCATTGTTCAAGCACCCTTAAGGCGATCTACCGGACAGATACTATGGTTTCTTGGTCTGGGATGACGATCCTATCGAACTTGATGAAAACGATGAGGATCCGATCACCTACATGGATGCAATGCTGAGACCCGACTTTGAGAAATGGCTAGAGGCCATGAAATCCGAAATAGAGTCCATGAAGGTCAACGATGTGTGGACATTGGTTGACCCACCCGAAGGAGTAAAACCCATAGGGTGTAAGTGGGTCTTCAGGAGAAAGAGGGGCGCAGACGGAAAGGTGGAAACCTATAAAGCCCGTCTGGTTGCCAAGGGATATCGTCAACGTTATGGTATAGACTATGACGAGATGTTTTCTCCTGTGGCAATGCTTAAATCCATTCGGATTATGCTTGCGATAGCTGCCCATCTGAACTATGAAATCTGGCAGATGGATGTGAAGACAGCTTTTCTAAACGGAGAGCTGGACGAAGAGGTGTATATGATACAACCTGAAGGATTCACATCCACAGATGAGTCTAAGGTATACGATTACAGAGGTCCATTTATGAACTTAAGCAGGTATCCCGGAGTTGGAACATATATTTTGATAGGACGATCAAGATGTACGGCTTCGTTAAGAACGGAGAAGAGCCCTACATTTATAAGTGGGCTAATGATCCAGTAGTAGTATTTTTTGTATTGTATGTGGATGATATTCTCTTAATGGAGAATGATATCCCTGCATTACAGGGAATAAAGATTTGGCTGTCGTCACAGTTCTCCATGAAGGATCTGGGAGAAGCTTCCTACATCCTAGGGATGAGGATCTATAGGGATAGATCTAAAAGGTTGCTTGGTTTATCCCAGTCTACATACATAGATACTATGCTGAAGAGGTTCAACATGGAGAATTTCAAGAAAGGCTATCTACCGATAGGCTATGGAATTTTTCTCTCGAAGAGGGATTGTCCGACAACACCTCAAGAGAGAGAGCGTATGGGTAGGATTCTATATGCTTCGACAGTGGGATCTATCATGTGCGCCATGACATGTACATAACCAGATGTGGCATACTCACTAGGGGTAGTGAGTAGATAGCAATCTGATCCAGGAAAGAATCACTGGAAGGTTGTTAAAACCATCCTGAAGTATTTAAGAAATACTAAGGACCAGTGACTTGTTTATGATAAATCAGACTTAATACTTATAGGGTTTACAGACTCTAGTTTCCAATCTGATCATGATGACAGCAAAAGTGTGTCGAAAATTATTTTTACCCTTTATGGTGGAGCTATCTGCTGGAAGAGTTCCAAGCAACACACAGTGGCTGATTCAGTTTGCGAGGTGGAGTATGTCGCTGCATCAGATGCTGCCAAAGAAGCGGTGTGGCTGAGGATGTTCATCACCGAGCTCGGAGTAGCACCCTCCCTTGTTGGTCCAGTTCTGCTCTACTGTGACAGCTCTGGAGCCATTGCTCAGGCGAAGGAACCGAAGGCACACCAGCGGATGAAGCATATTCTGCGCTGCTACCATCTCATTTGGAAAATTGTGGATCGAGGTGACGTCGACTTTCAGAAGATCGACGGGAAGGAGAACCTGGCCGACCCATTCACTAAAGCCATTGTGGTGAAGGAGTTCGACAACTACAAGTCGAAGATGGGTATTAGATACTGCACCGATTGGCTTTAGGCCAAATGAGAGATTGTTGGGAATAGTATCTCAAAATCAATCGTCAGTCTGTTGACGGTTGTGCTCCTTTTGTATATGTACATGAATTATGAATTAATAAAAATTATTTTGATATTTTTTCATCACAAAATGTTTCATCTTCTAATGAACTCCTATGTTGTGGTGAAGTCCTTAGGACTATTTAGACTCGACAAAGGAGGATTTGTCGTTTCATCCTTAAATCTGTTCACGACCAAATGATACGTTGCTACCAAGGACGACAACGTTTATCAAGCATAGGTCGTTGTGTGCCATATAGGATGGTTGTCCTCTTAACCAAAGAGTGTGTAGACACTGGTATGGCATACAGGTGAGATGTAAGGGTACATCTGCACTGAATGTGATCGACTCCGGAGCTATTTCTACTATCAAGATTTGCTCTGATGGAATATGGGTATAAATGTCCCTCCGACCTAAGACCGCTACGGTGACTTGCAAGCAACTCACTGCACTTAGGCACTGGACTACTTGAATTTCTAATTCAGTGACGGAAGGTTGCTGGGTGTAGTCAAGTACTTGACTTGTCGGTGCGTGTGTCAAGATGAGATTGATCACTCCAGTTTAGGAGCTGTGTACAGTCGTGTTTCAATTTAGCAAAATCTTGGCCAAGGTAGTCCTAGTGAGGAGTCACAGGACTATTTGAGTTGAGCACGATTCGGATGATCTGATCAGGATTGACAGTTTAACCCTGAGTCATCCAAAACACAGGGGTCAAAAGGATGAATTATACAGTAACCATATTCACGTAGGTTCTGAGTGTTGCGATTGTGACTATTCGATCTATCCGGATATCGGGTATCATTGCTAGATGGTCACTTCGATTAGTACAAGAATTGATTCCTGTACTATCGACTTAGGTTTGAACCTGCGGGATCACACACATTAGAGGTTCCTATCTGATCTGATAGCTGGTAAAGAGTCCTTCATGTCTGAGATTCTGTGATCGAGAATCAAGATTCTCTGATCATGAATTCTACACATTTTGGGTACCGGGGTCAAGAGTCCCACTGGTTTAGGACTCTTCGATCAGGGTTACATATCGATAAATTCTGATGCCCGATTACCCATCGGATTTGGACTCAATATTTATGAGAGATTTAATTAGTGATTTGATCACTAATTAACTCAATTTGATTGAGTAATTAATTTTGGATCAAGTCTAATTGAATTGGATTCAGTTGGGTTTGATCCGATTAGGTTAAGAGTTGACCTAATCGTCGAGATGGTTTGGTCTCTGATATGATCAGGGGTTGGACTTAATCAATTTCTGATTTGATTAATATTTTATTGAGCCTAATTAACCTAATTAAGTTGGTTTTAAATTAGTCTAATTGGACCTAACTTATTTGGTTCAATTAGGTTGGTTTAAATAATGAAACCACCTTGACCCATTCTTCCTACGCCACCTCACTTCCACTGCACCCATTTGAATTCACGAGAAAGAAGTTCTCATGAATTTTTTCTCATGCAAAGCCCTCCTCATGCCTTACTTTAATGCGCCAAATGAGTAGATAAAGATGATTAGTTGGCCATTCAAATTCAAAATAAAGTTTGAATTTGAATGAGCAACCAATCTTAGCGCCTTGACCTTATCCTCTTTTAACGCCCCATTTATTACATGAGAAAATATTTCTCAAGAAATCACTCACGCATAAATTAAGCCACGCCCTCCTCTTCTCACGCCCTTAGTGGATAAGACGTTTGTTGTTGTTTTAAAAGGAGGAGAAGAGTTGGGCGTGGGGAATTGAAAAAAATTTTGGAGAGAAAATCTGGATGTGAGGAATCCTTATGCATGAGGTGAAGGTCAATATCCTTTCGAGAGAAAAAGAAAGAAAAGAAAGAAAAAAGGTGCGCAGGGTTTCAGTGAGTTCTCCAGGGTTTCAGCCTGGGGTTCAGAAAGTGAGAAGGTGAGCAACGAGTGTCATGAGCCCACCAAATTTTAGAAAGATCTTCATCATCTTCTCAAGCACGTCTGCTGATGATCCAGAGTATCTAAAGAATCGACAGACATCGATCGAAGGAGTTCGATCAGCATCGACCGTTGAAAGGGCTCTACAACGAGCTAGCACTCGTGAGTAGTCGATCAGATTGAAAACTTCATGTGGATGATCCGCAGAGGCCAGACACGCTGTGTGGCTGCATCGCGATGATCAGACTCTCCCAACGATGATCAGATTGCGGCGATCTACTACCCGCACAAAGGTATTGTGTTTTGAACACATTATAATAAAATTTTTATTGTTCAAATTCAAATTTCAAATTTAAATGCATGCATGCTATTTATCATATTTAGATCCTAGTGTAGGGTAAATTCATGTTAATTAATTAGATTAATTAATATTTTTCACTGTAAAATCATAATTTTGAAAAAAATTTAAAATTATCATTTTACCCCTGCATTGAATTTTGCCAAAAATCTTAAAGACAATGGTATAGTCTCTAAATGGACTCCTCTCAAAATACCTCAGCTTAATGGGGTACCCAAAATGAGGAATAGGACTCTATTAGATATGGTCAAATCCATGATGAGCTTCACTGATTTACCCTTACATCTTTGGGGACATGCCCTATTAACTGTAATTCACCTATTGAATAGAATTCCATCAAAATCTGTTCCTACCACACCATATGAGATATGGTATGGTAAGAAGTCGAGTCTAGATTATCTTAAGACTTGAAGATGTTCGATCTATTTCAAAAGATAGATGGCTGATAATTAGAGGATAGATCTGTAATAGCTCATTTTATAGGGTATCCAAAAAAATCAATGGGATACTACTCTACTTTTCATAAGATCACAATATGATAGTGAATCAGAATGCCATATTCATAAAAAAATAGTTTATCCAGAATGGTGATAGTGGAAGGTTAGTCGAGCTTGAAGAGAAGATCTCTGAAGAACAAAGAGCTATGGATCCTCAGGAACCCATTATTCATGAGCTAGTAGTTAATATTCGTCTACCACTTCGTAGATCTAGCAGGATCTTCCGATAATTTGAAAGGTACATGGGTATGCTTACGAAAGAAGTAAAGAAAATATTCTTTATAGGAGATAAGGGTCACGGTGATGATCCTAATATCTTTGATGAGGTGATGTCTGAAGGAACCAGATCTAGGGTTTCAGGGTTAGATCTTGAAACTTTTTCAAGATCAGGCAGCGGAAGACTAAAATAAATAAAAATTTATTTTTTAAAATTAGAGAATTTCTAGATCTAAGATTCTATTACATGATTATTACATAGTATTAAATCAAAAATTAAAATATATAGAGCATGAACTACATGTTGATCATATCAATATGTTTCTATACTACATCTAATGTATGTATTAAACAATAGATCAGATCTATTACCTTGCAAGTTAGACATTTTAATCTTGCTGATCCGGGCTTGAGGATGATGTTGTAAATCGCACATGCATCCGATCTCTAGGAGTCATCCACACGAGCCCACGAATCTCGACCAGAAGTTCTGCTTCAGGAAATCAGTACAGTATGCTAGTACTGCACTGATCCTTCTTCGATGATTGATCAAGTGCCTCATTCTTCTTGATTTGGGCTCTTCCAAAGATGAGAAGTAGGAGGATGAGTTTTAAATCTGAGATGCTCTCAGAAAACTCAAGATGAAGGAAGGGAAGAGATGAAACTAACAATCCTAGAAGAAGACCCTCTTCTTCTTCTCTTTACTCTCTCCTAAACACCCTGTCTTGTGTCTATTATATCTCCACGATCCAAAAATCTTTTTCTTTGATTTTTGGATGCCCTAAAGGTCTCTCAAATCTCTATCTTTTTTAAAAATTTCAAAAAGAAACTCATTTTATAGAGAGAGATATGATAGAGTCCTTGTCTAGGTCAAATACCTAGTCAAGGCTTATCCAAACATGGCAAGATAAGGGGCGCCCAACTCTTGGGCACCTCCTCCTTATTTTCATGCATGGATCACCAGCAAAGGGTGCACAATGTGTACCCTAAAAATCATGAAAATTTTTAAAAAAAATCTGGATAAATTTGGTGCAAAAAGGAAAGAGTTTTGGATTTCTAAAACTCTATCTCATAGAATTTGAAATCCAAACTTATTCCTACTTTGATTTGATCCACAACCACTTTCCATGTATGAAAGAAGAGAGAAAACCTTTTGGACATGAAAAAGACCTGGGAGAGGGCTTTTATCACACAAAATAAAAGGGGATTAGCATGGAATAAGAGAGAGGGCATGGGGGGGGCTTATGTGGTGCAAGGTGGAATCCTAGTCTTACTAGGATTCTATCTTATGACTTGTTTTAATTTGATTTCTCAAATCAAATCAAACCAAACCAAAATTAGATCAAAATAATTAAAATAGATTTTAACCCAATTAAGAATCTAATTTAATCAAATTAAATTAGATTTAAATCTGATTTAATTTTTTAATCAAATTAAAAATTAGGTTGATCCAAGTCCTAATTGAACTAAGACTAGTTTTTTTCTTGCACTTGGCTTATCCAATAAATCAATTGGACTTGATCCAATCAAGCCCAAACTAAATCTAATTAAATCATATTCAATTAGACTTAATCTCAATCCATTGGCTTAATCAAATTAAGTCAATTAGCAATTGAATTGCTAATCGATCCTCTTGCAACACTTGCACTAGGTTAAATATCAATCGTATTGATCATTTAACCCTAGAACGATTCTTAATTGTTGATCAATCATCCGATCGGATCATGAACTCTAATGTGTGTGATCTTATAGGTTCGAACCTAAGTCGGCAGTACAGAAATAAATTTCTGTACCAATCAAAGTGACCATCTAGCAATGATACCCGACGACCGGATAGGTCGAATGTATAGAACAACATCCTTAGAACCCATGCAGATATAGTTTCCATATAATTCATCTCCTTGACCAAAATGATCATAGGACACCTTAGAGTTCAACTGTCAACTCTGATCAGGTTGTCCATATTGTATTTCAAAATATCAAATCCATCTGATGGATTACCCTGGCCAAGATTTTGCTAAATTGAAATACAATGACTTATTCTTCTCCAACTCTTGGAGTGGTCAATCCCATCTCGATCATACTCTGACTTTGCAAGTACTTGACTACGCCCAGAAGTTTTTCATCACTGAATTAGAAATTTAATTAGTCCAGTACCAAAGCACAGTGAGTTGCTTGCAAGTCACTGAGGTGATCTCAGGTCTAAGGGATACTAATACCTATATCCCATCAGAGACATTCTCGACAACAAAATGCTCTGGAGTTGGTCACGTTCAATGATGATGTATCCTTACATCTCACCTGTATGCTATACTAATGTCTTCATACTCCTTGGTTAAGAGGACAACCAACCCATATGGCCTACAGAAACCTATACTCGATAGAAGCTGTCGTCCTTATTAACAGCCTATCATTTAGTCATGAATAGTTTTAAGGACTAATCGATAAATCCTCTCTTCATCGAATCTGAATAGTCCTAAGAACTTCATCATAACAACGGAGTTCGTTAGAAGATAAAAATTTATGATGAAAATATCAAAAATATATTTTATTTATTAACAAATCAATTACAATACTTGGTTGCTCAACCGTCAACGACTTGATGATTGATTTTTGAGATATATTTTCCAACAACTCCCACTTGTCCTAAAGCCACTTGGCACAGTATCTAATACCCATCTTCGACTTGTGATTGTCGAACTCCTTTATTGCCAGGGCTTTAGTGAAGTGGTCGATCAGATTCTCCTTTCCATCGATCTTCTGAAGGTTGACGTCACCTTGATCCATGATTTTTCGGACCAGACGGAAGTGGTGCAAAATATGCTTCGTCCACTGGTGTGCTTTGGGTTTCTTCATCTGAGCTATGGTACCAGTGCTATTGCATAAGGCAGGATCGGACCATCGAGGGAGGGTGCTACTCCAAGCTCGATGATGAAATTTCTCAGCCACACAGCTTCCTTCACGGCATCCGATGCTGCAATGTACTCCGCTTCATAAACAGAGTCTGCCATAGTATGCTACTTGAAACTCTTCCAGCAGATAGCTCCACCATTCAGAGTAAAAATATAACCCGATATGCTTCTACTATCATCATGGTCAGATTGAAAGCTGGAGTCTGTGAACCCCACAAGTTTCAGATCTGACTCGCCATAAATCAACTATTGGTCCTTAGTATTTCTCAAATACTTAAGGATGGCTTTAACCACTTTTCAGTGGTTTTCTCCAGGATCAGATTGATATCTACTCACTACTCCTAGTGAATATGCTACATCTGATCTTGTACATGTCATGACGTACATGATAGATCCCACGGCTGAAGCATATGGGACTCTACTCATACGCTCTCTCTCTTCAAGAGTTGTTGGACAATCCTTCTTAGAGAGAGAAATTTCATGATCTATCGGTAGATAGCCCTTCTTAACATTCTCTATGCTGAATCTCTTCAGCACAATGTCTATGTATGTGGACTGGGACAATCCAAGCATCTTTTTGAAGTGAATTTTAGTACAGGGGTAAAACAATAATTTTAAAACTTTTTCAAAATTATAATTTTATAGTAAAAATTATTAATTAATTTAATTAATTAACATATATTAACCCTACATAAGGATCTAAATATGATATATATAGCATGTATTTAAATTTAAAATTTAAACTTCTATAGTAAACGTTTTACTGTTATGTGTTCAAAACATATTACCTTCGTGCAGGTAGTCGATCGCTGCAGTCTGATCATCGTCGAAAAGGTCTGATTATTGTAATATAGCCACACAGTATATTTGGCCTCCACGGAACATCCACACAAAGCTCTCGATCTGATCGGCTCCTCACGAATGCTAGTTCGTTGCAGAACCCTTTCGACGGCTGATGTTGATCGAACTCCTTCGATCTATGTCTGTCGATTCGTCGGATGCTTCAGATAGTCAGTAGAGATAGTGGAGAGGTTGATGAAGCTCTCCTTAAAGTTTGGTGGACTCACGACACTCATAGCTCACCTTCTCACTTCCCTAACCCTAGGCAGAAACCCTAGGGTACTCTCAGAAAAACCCTGCATCCTTCTGTTTCCTTCTTTTCTTTTCTTTTCTCATGCAGAAGGCCTTTCTCATGCCACCCTTTCTCTCTCAAATTAGATATGCGCACGCCCCATCTTCTCTTTCATTTTAAAATGATGCAAGATCGTATCTTTTCAGCATTTTCACCGCGTGAGAGGATAAAGCTAGGTGGTTGCTCACTTGAATTCAAATCGAATTTGAATTCAAATGCCAACCAACCTATCCTTATCCACTCAAGGCATGAGAAGAGAAGGGGCATGGGTTCTTTGTGTGTGGAGAATTTACATGAGAAACTTTTTTTCATGTAGAGAATGGGGCGCATAAAAGGATAAGGTGGCGCATGGATTAGTTGCCCATTCAAATTCAAACATTATTTGAATTTGAATGGCCCACCAACCTTATCGTTATCCACACAAGTGGCGCACAAGGGAGGGCATGGGAAGGTTTCTGCATGGAAGAAAATTCATGAGAACTTATTTCTCATGAATTCAAATAGGTGCAGGTGAAGTGATGTGACGCAGGGAGATAAGTCAAGGTGGTTTCAAATATTAAATCAACCTAATTGAACCAACCTTATTAAAATAGGTTAGGCACAATTAGACTAAATTAAATCCAACACAATTAGGCTTAATTAGACTCAATAAAATCCTAATCAAATCAAGAATTGACTAAGCCCAACCCTTGATCAGATTAGGGACCAAACCACCTTGGCGATTAGGTCAACTCTTAACCTAATCGGGTCAAACCCAACTGAATCCAATTCAGTTGGACTTGATCCAAAAATAATTACTCAATCAAACTAAGTTAATTAATGATTAAATCACTAATTAAGCCTCTCATAAATACTGAGTCCAAATCTGATGGGCAATCGGACATCAAAGTCCATCGATATGAAACCCTGATCGAAGAGTCCCAAACCAGTGGGATTCTTGACCCCGGTACCCAAAATGTGTAGAACTTGTGATCAGAGAATTTTGATTCTCGATCACAGAGACTCAAACATGTAAGACTCAGAGTCCCCGAGCATTAGGACTCTTGGTCGAAGAGTCCCAGTCCAGTGGGACTCTTCACCAGCCATCAGATCAGATAGGAACCTCTAATGTGTGTGACCCTGCAGGTTCGAACCTAAGTCGGTAGCACATGAATCAATTCCTGTACTAATCAAAGTGACCATCTAGTAATGGTACTCGACATTCGGATAGGTCGAATAGTCACAATCGCAACACTCAGAACCTACGCGAATATGGTTACTGTATAATTCATCCCTTTTGACCTCTGTGCATAGGATGACTCAGGGTTAAACTGTCAACCCTGATCAGATCATCCGAATCATGCTCAACTCAAACAGTCCTGTGACTCCTCACTAGGACTACCCTGACTAAGGTTTTGCTAAATTGAAACACGACTGTACACAGCTCCTGAACTGGAGTGGTCAATCCCATCTTGACACACACACCGACAAGTCAAGTACTTGACTACACCCAGCAGCCTTCCATCACTGAATTAGAAATTTAGGTAGTCCAGTGCCTAAGTACAGTGAGTTGCTTGCAAGTCACCGTGGCAGTTTTAGGTTGGAGGGACAGTTATATCCATATCCCATCGGAGCAAATCTTGAGAGCAGAAAAAGCTTCGGAGTCGGTCACGTTCAGTACAAATGTACCCTTACATCTCATCTGTATGCCATACCAGTGTCTCCACACTCTTTGGTTAAGAGGACAATCAAACCATATGGCACACAATGACCTATGCTTGATAAACGTTGTTGTTCTTGGTAACAACGTATCATTTGGTCACGAACAGGTTTAAGGACTAAACGACAAATCCTCCTTTGTCGAGTCTAAATAGTCCTAAGAACTTCATCACAACACAGGAGTTCATTAGAAGATGAAACAATTTATGATGAAAAATATCAAAATAATTTTTATTTAATTTATAATTCATATACTAATATAAGAAAGAGTATAACCGTCAACAGACTGACGATTGGCTTTGGGATACTATTCCCAACAATCTCCCACTTGGCCTAAAGCCAATCGGTGCAGTATCTAATATCCGTCTTCAACTTGAAGTCGTCGAACTCCTTCACCGCAATGGCTTTAGTGAATGGGTCGGTCAGGTTCTCCTTTCCGTCGATCTTCTGAAGGTCGACGTCACCTCTATCCACGATTTCTCGGATAAGATAGTAGCGGCGCATAATATGTTTCATCTGCTGGTGTGCCTTCGGTTCCTTCGCCTGAGCAATGGCTCCAGAGCTATCATAGTAGAGCAGAACTGGACCAATAAGGGAGGGTGCTACTTCGAGCTCGATGAGGAATTTTCTCAGCCACACCGCTTCTTTGGCAGCATCTGATGCAGCGACATACTCTGCCTCGTAAATTGAATCAGCCACAGTGTGCTGCTTGGAACTCTTCCAGCAGACAGTTCCACCATTAAGGGTAAAAATATATCCCGACACACTCTTGCTGTCATCATGATCAAACTGGAAACTAGAGTTTGTAAACCCTAAAAGTCTCAAGTTCGATTCACCATAAACAAGCCACTGGTCCTTAGTATTTCTTAAATACTTCAGGATGGTTTTAACAACCTTCCAGTGATTCTCCCCTGGATCAGATTGGTATCTACTCACTACCCCTAGTGAGTATGCCACATCTGGTCGTATACATGTCATGGCGTACATGATAGATCCAACTGTCGAAGCATATGAAATTCTATCCATACGCTCTCTCTCTTGAGGTGTTGTCGGACAATTTTTCTTCGAGAGAGAAATTCTATGGCCTATCGGTAGATAGCCTTTCTTGGAATTCTCTATGCTGAACCTCTTCAGCATAGTATCAATGTATGTGGACTGGGATAAGCCAAGCAACCTTTTAGATCTATCCCTATAGATCCTCATCCCTAGGATGTAGGAAGCTTCTCCCAGATCTTTCATGGAGAACTGTGACGACAGCCAAATCTTTATTTCTTGTAATGCAGGGACATCATTCCCGATTAAGAGAATGTCATCCACATATAATACAAAAAATACCACTACTGGACCATTAGCCCACTTATAAATGCAGGGCTCTTCTCCATTCTTAACAAAGCCATACGTCTTGATCATCCTATCAAAACATATGTTCCAACTCCGGGATGCCTGCTTAAGTCCATAAATGGACCTCTGTAGCCTGCACACCTTAGACTCATCTGTGGATGTGAACCCTTCAGGTTGTAACATATACACCTCTTCGTCCAGCTCTCCATTTAGGAAAGCTGTCTTCACATCCATCTGTCAGATTTCATAGTCCAGATGGACAGCATCGCAAGCATAATTCGAATGGATTTGAGCATTGCCACAGGAGAAAATGTCTCATCATAGTCTATACCATAATGTTGACAATATCCCTTGGCAACCAGACGGGCTTTATAGGTCTCCACCTTTCCATCTGCACCCCTCTTCCTCTTGAACACCCACTTACACCCTATGGATTTTACTCCTTCGGGTGGGTCAACCAATGTCCATACATCATTGACCTTCATGGACTCCATTTTGGATTTCAGGGCCTCTAGCCATTTCTTAGAGTTAGGTCTCTACATTGCATCCATGTAAGTGATCGAATCCTCATCATTTTCATCAAGTTCGACAGGATCGCCGTCTCGGACCAAGAAACCATAGTATCTATCGATTGATGTGGTACTCTACCAGACCGCCTTAAGGGTGCAGGAACAATGGGCTCCGAATCTGATCTAACCAAATCTGATTCAGGTTCAGGAACTTGTGTCGATTTTTTTACCTACCGAACTTCCTCAAATTCGACCTTAGAGACAATAGTCCCTTCACCAAGAAACTCTTTTTTCAAAAAGATTGCCTTAAGGCTGACAAACATCTTTTGCTCATCAGCTAGGTAGAAATAATACCCTTTGATCTCTTTTGGGTACCCTATGAAATAACTCTTATCAGATCTAGGTCCAAGCTTGTCCGTAATTAAATGTTTAATATAAGCCAGACACCCCCAAACCCTAAGGTGCAAGAGTACTGGCTTACGTCCTATCCATATCTCATAAGGCGTTTTGATTACAGACTTACTCGGAATCCTATTTAGAAGGTAACAAGCCGATTTGAGTGCATATCCCTAGAGGGAGATCGGCAGATCAGCAAACCCCATCATGGATCGAACCATGTCCAACAAGGTCCGATTCTTCCTTTCAGATACACCATTATGCTGTGGTGCTCCAGGAGGAGTCCACTGAGAGAGAATCCCATTCTCTCCAAGATATGTCAGAAACTCATTGGAAAGATATTCATCTCCTCGATCAGATCAAAGAGTTTTAATACACTTTTCAGTTTGTTTTTCTACCTCATTTTGGAATAGTTTAAACATTTCAAATGACTCTGACTTATGCTTCATTAAGTAGACATACCCATACCTCGATAGGTTGTCTGTGAAGGTTATGAAGTAGAAATATCAACCTCTTGCACTTGAGCTCATGGGTCCACATACATCAGAATGTATCAGACCCAAGAGTTCATTGGCTCGCTCACCTTTTCCAGTAAAAGGTGATTTGATCATCTTCTCAGGAAGACAGGACTCACAGGTTGGAAGTGATTCACAATCACCAACTTCAAGAATTTCTTCTTAAGCCAACCTGTTTATCCTGTTCTTATTGATATGATCTAGCCTACAGTGCCAAAGGTAGACTTCTGACATATTATCCATTCTAGGGCATTTACCGGAGGTTTGAACTATATTAACAGGCTATGATAGTAAGTAAATTTCATTATTTAGTTGTCCAACAAATATTGTAACATCATTCAAAATGATATTGCAAATATTTTTTTTTATTAAAAATTCATAACTGTACATGGCCAAAAGGCCTACAGAAATAATATTTAATAAAAAAATTGAATAATAGTGACATTCACTCAGAATTACATTATGAGAGTTGATTACAAGGTTCATGATTCCTAAAGCTAGAACTGAAACTTTGCTTCCATCTCCAACGTTCAGGAACCTCTCGCCTTCATCAAATCTCCTACTGACCTACAGACCCTGCATCGAATTACAGATATGATAAGGGCTTCCGGTATCCAATATCCAGGCAGTAGTATCACAAATAGAAAAGTTGCAAGGTGTTATCATATAATTACCTTGCTTCTTCTTCAGCCTATTCGGGTCCAGGGAGGTAATGTATAGAGGACAGTTCCTCTTCTAGTACCCCTGCTTCTTACAAAAGAAGTACTCTGCCTGGCTCTGGTCGGGCTTGTGCTTCTTGGTCTGACCCTGTGCAGACATCCCAGCATGCAGCTGCACCTTCTTATTCTTCTTATTCTTGTTCTTCTTCTCTTTCTTAAAGGGTCAAAGACCAGAAGAAGACCCTCCCACAACATTCACCGACTCCTTATGGAGCTGGTGGTCCTTCTCAAAATTCTGCAGCAACCCCAACAAGTCATGGTAGTTCACTGCAAGTTTTATCATCCGAAAATGAGTAAGGAAGGGGAGGAAGGACTTGGACAAAGAATTAAAGATCGCATCCTTACCGAGCTGCTCATGCAAGGGAAAACCTAGTTTACTTAGGCACTCAATCATTTCAATCATGTACAGTACATGATCAGTGACTGAGGCTCCATCTCTCATCCGAGCATTGAAAATGGCATAACTAGTTTTGTGCCTTTCAACATCGTCAGGCGTGCCAAAAGAGTCGTTCAACATTTGAAGCATCTCCTATGGCTCGGTGTTCTCGAACCTGCGGCTGAACTCATCATTCATTGCCGCCAGCATTATGCACCGTACAGTGGTGCGGTTGTTGAGCCACTTCTGATAAGTATCTCGGACCATCCCTTTAGCATTCGAAGCTGGCTCCTCAAGTGCCGGATCCGTTACTACACAAAGGATCCACTCATGCTCAAGGATGATTTTTAATTTTCGATACCAGCTATCGAAATTAGGTCTCATGAGCTTGTCATTATCTAATAATGATCGGAGCGACAGAGTAGTGGCCATAGCTGCATAAAGAAAAATCAGACCTTTATTAGGACATAAATTATTAATACTAAAGACTTAGACTTTAGTCTAAAGTTTCTCCCAGTATTTTTATGAACTGGTAGCCTCAACCTCCAATTCGAAGAATTACTTTAATTCCTTAGTGGGTACTAGAATCCACACAGACTACACACGAGCCCAACTTTGGCTGGTCAACCCATGTGCATCTATGGGTAGGTTCATAACCAGTTGTTTCTCTAAACAACTTCTAGTAATTGATTTTATCCCAGAACCTAATCAGTAGGCTTTGGCCTCCACTGAAAAGATCTGGTTAGGTCCAACCATTAACATGACTTGATTTGGTGAATCTGACCAATAAATGATCAGGCCTGACTTTGGCCGGCCAACCTGACCACCATTAGAAAGACTCAACCAAATGATCATATTATGAATGATAATTCCATTAGTCAATAAGCACCAGGCCTTTGGGCCTTCAGTGATTATTAAACTAATGGACTCATTATCACTCACTTAATAGGAGGCTATGACTTAGTTATCACTATAACTTAATCATTTTTAGGGACCTAATAATTTTTGAAGATTTTATTAAAGGATAGAAGAGAAGAAATTAACCAGTCAATTTCAATCCTCCCACTGACTTCACCAAGTTAGATTAAAAAAGATTTAATGAAAGCCAGCATTAGGAGTACCTAAATCAGTCACACTGATTTACCTAATGACATGGGTGAGCCTTAATCACCAAGTGATCTAATCAAAGCCTAACTCATCAGGTTGGCCAGGTAAGTGAGATCAGTGGAAGGGATATGCCATTAACTCGTCTGAGATCGAATCAATGCGAGTAGCTCCTAGTTAAAAACCACTGGTCAGACTACCGAACTTACCTTAGATACCAATCGGTTCATTAGTTTTAATTTGATCAACTTAGTAAATAGGGTTTCACCGCATAGCCTTGAATTAAATCCATCTTGGTCTAGTTAAAGACATGGACCCATGCAACTACAACTATTGGAGTTGAGTCTAGAGTGTCCTTGACCTAATCTAATTCAACTTTTGATTAGATTTGATCAATTACTCTAATTTAGTCCATATCTTTAAGCTAACCTTAGGTCTAACCCAATTATGAACCTAATCTATCTAACCCATTGACCCACAAGTTTATGCAATTGTCTTAGGTCTTAATTCATAATTCTAGACCAACTAGACAACACTTAATTCTTTTAATTAAGTATTTGGGCTGATGGGTCAGGATTTGGTATTTTGAAAATAATTTTTAAATTTAAAAGGTTTTATTTTCTATTCACCAAATGTGTTGACTTATTTCACAAACGGATTAGCACATTTCATAAACAGCAATCCTATTGCTAATTACATAACAAAAAATAACTCAATCAAAATAAATCATGAATATTTCTTTAGATCTAATCTAACACATTCATGATAAATTTTATAATTGAACCTTTACAATTAAGTCCTTTCGCTGCTTCATCTGCATAGGATATAATCATTCGACACCCCTACCGCCATAGGAGAACCCCATCGAATGGGAGGAGAAGGCCTTTAAACCCTACTTTTCTCCTTTGATCGGACGACCATGGCAACCAATCCAATTAGACTACCACTACTTGGATCAAGTATATCTAAATATACCAATTTCAAAATTTAAATTTCAAATTTTAAATTTCAAATTTTGAATTTCAAATTTCAAACAAATTTCAAATTTCAAATTTTAAAATTTTAAATTTCAAATTTTGTATTTTAAATTTTGAATTTCAAATTTTAAATTTCAAATAAATTTTAAATTTTAAATTTTAAATTTAAACTTTTAGATTACTATTTAATCTACGTATGTAAATGTATATCATATTTTAGAACTAGCTCTAATACCATTTGAAGTGAATTTCAATGCATGGATAAAATGATAATTTTAAAATTTTTTCAAAATTATAATTTTATAATAAAAATTATTAATTAATTTAAATAATTAACATGTATTAATCTTACATAAAGATCTAAATATGATATATATAGCATGTATTTAAATTTAAAATTTAAACTTCTACAGTAAACGTTTTACTGTTATGTGTTCAGAACACATTACCTTCGTGCAGGTAGTCGATCGATGCAGTCTGATCACTATCGAAAAGGTCTGATCATTGCAATATAGCCACACAGTATGTCTGACCTCCATGGATCATCCACACGAAGCTTTCGATCTGATCGACTCCTCACGAATACTAGTTCGTTGCAGAACTCTTTCGATGGCCGATGCTTATCAAACTCCTTCGATCGATGTCTGTCGATTCTTCAGATGCTTTAGATTGTCAGCAGAGATAGTAGAGAGGTTGATGAAGTTTTTTCTGAAGTTTGATGGACTCACGACACTCATAGCTCACCTTCTCACTTCCCGAATCCTAGGCAGAAATCCTAGGGTACTCTCAGAAAAACCCTGCGCCCTTTCTATTTCCTTCTTTTCTTTTCTTTTCTCACACAGAAGGCCTTTCTCACACCACCCTTTCTCTCTCAGATCAGATATGCACATGCCCCACCTTCTATCTCATTTTAAAATGGTGCAAGACTGCATCTTTTCAGCATTTTCACCGTGTGAGAGGATAAAGCTAGGTGGTTGCTCACTTGAATTCAAATCGAATTTGAATTCAAATGCCAACCAACCTATCCTTATCCACTCAAGGCGTGAGAAGAGAAAGGGCGTGGGTTTTTTGTGCATGGAGAATTTACATGAGAAACTTTTTCTCGTGTAGAGAATGGGGCGCATAAAAGGATAAGGTGGCGCATGGATTAGTTGCCCATTCAAATTCAAACATTATTTGAATTTGAATGGCCAACCAACCTTATGATTATCCACACAAGTGGCGCACAAGGGAGGGCGTGGGAAGGCTTCTGCATGGGAGAAAAATTCATGAGAACTTATTTCTCGTGAATTCAAATAGGCGCAGGTGAAGTGAGGTGGCGCAGGGAGATAAGTCAAGGTGGTTTCAAATATTAAATCAACCTAATTGAACCAACCTTATTAAAATAGGTTAGGCACAATTAGACTAAATTAAATCCAACATAATTAGACTTAATTAGGCTCAATAAAATCTTAATCAAATCAAAAATTGACTAAGCCAACCCTTGATCAGATTAGGGACCAAACCACCTTGGTGATTAGGTCAACTCTTAACCTAATCGGATCAAATCCAACTGAATCCAATTCAATTGGACTTGATCTAAAAATAATTACTCAATCAAATTGAGTTAATTAGCGATCAAATCAGTAATTAAGCCTTTCATAAACATTGAGTCCAAATCCGATGGGCAATCGGGCATCAAAGTCTATCGATATGAAATCCTGATCGAAGAGTCCCAAATCAGTGGGACTCTTGACCCCGATACCCAAAATGTATGGAACTCATGATCAGAGAATCCTAATTCTCGATCACAGAGTCCCAAATATGTAGGACTCAGAGTCTCCGAGTATTAGGACTCTTGGTCGAAGAGTTCTAGTCCAGTGGGACTCTTCACCAGCATCAGATCATATAGGAACCTCTAATGTGTGTGACCCCGCAGGTTCGAATCTAAGCCGGTAGCACAGGAACCAATTTCTGTACTAATCAAAGTGACCATCTAGCAATGGTACCCAATATCCAAATAGGTCGAATAGTCATAATCGCAACACTCAAAACCTACGCGAATATGGTTACTGTATAATTCATCCCTTTTGACCCCTATGTATAGGACGACTCAGGGTTAAACTGTCAACCCTGATCAGATCATCCGAATCATGCTCAACTCAAATAGTCCTGTGACTCCTCACTAGGACTACCCTGGTCAAGATTTTGCTAAATTGAAACACAACTGTACACAGCTCCTGAACTGGAGTGGTCAATTCCATCTTGACACACGCACCGACAAGTCAAGTATTTGACTACATCCAGCAGCCTTCCATCACTGAATTAGAAATTCAGGTTGTCCAGTGCCTAAGTGTAGTGAGTTACTTGCAAGTCACCATGGCGGTCTCAGGTCGGAGGGACAGTTATACCCATATCCCATCAGAATAAATTTTGACAGTAGAAAAAGCTCCGGAGTCGGTCACGTTCCATGCAGATGTACCCTTACATCTCACCTGTATGCCATACCAATATCTTCACACTCCTTGGTTAAGAGGACAACCAATCCATTCTTGGAAAATTCAGTGTAGGGGTAAAATGGTAATTTTAAAACTTTTTCAAAATCACTATTTTACAGTGAAAATTATTAATTAATCTAATTAATTAATATAAATTTATCCTATACTAGGATCTAAATATGATATATAGCATGCATTCATTTAAATTTAAAATTAAAATTCGAATAGTAAACACTTTACTGTAATGTGTTCAGAACACAATACCTTTGTACGGATAGTAAATCGTCGTAATCTGATCACCGTCGGGAGAGTCTGATCATCGCGATGTAGCCACACAGCATGTCTGACCTCTACAAATCATCCACATGAAGCTTCCGATCTGATCGACTCCTCACGAGTGCTAACTCATTATAGAGCCCTTTTGACGGTCGATGCTGATCGAACTCCTTCGATCGATGTTTGTCAATTCTTCAAATACTCTGGATCATCAACAGATATGCTTGAGAGGATGTTGAAGATCTTCCTGAGATTTTGTGGGCTCACGATACTCGTAGCTCACTTTCTCACTTTTCGAACCCCAGGCTAAAACTCTAGGGAACTCATCGGAAATCTTGCACCCACTTTTCTTTCTTTTCTTTCTTTTTCTCTTGGAAGGATATTGACTTCATTCTCATGCACAAGACTTCTCACACCCCAAAATTTTTCTCCAAAAATCTTCTTCTTGCACGCCCCACTTTTCTTCTCCTTTTAAACAACATCAAACATCTTATCCAAAAGAAAGGATAAAGATGAGTAATTGCACATTTGAATTCAAATCAAATTTTAAATTCAAATGGACACCAACTCATCCCTTATCCACTAAAGGTGTGAGACGTGGCTTAAATTATGCATGGAGTGATTTCATGAGAAACCTTTTCTCATGTAATAAATGGGGCATAAAAAAAGGAATAAGGTGCAAAGATTGATTGCCCATTCAAATTCAAACTTTATTTTGAATTTGAATGGCCAACCAATTATCCTTATCCATTCATATGGCACATTAAAGTGGGGCGTGGAGAGGGCTTGGCGTGAGAAAATAATTCATGAAAAGTTCCTTCTCATGAACTCAAATGGATGCAATGGAAGTGAGGTGGCGCATGGAGATTGGGTCAAGGTGGTTTAATTATTTAAACCAACCTAATTGAACCAAATAAGTTAGGTCCAATTAGAATAATTTAAACCCAACCTAATTAGGCTTAATTAGGCTCAATAAAATCTTAATCAAATCAAAAATTGACAAAGCCCAACCCCTGATCAAATCAGGGACCAAACCATCTTGACGATTAGGTCAACTCTTAACCTAATCGGGTCAAACCCAACTGAATCCAATTCAATTGGACTTGATCCAAAAATAATTATTCAATCAAATTGAGTTAATTAGCGATCAAATCACTAATTAAACCTCTCATAAATATTTTGTGCAAATTCGATGGGCAATCGGGCATCAAAATTCATCGATATGTAACCCTGATCGAAAAATCCCAACCAGTGGGACTCTTGACCGTGGTACCCAAAATGTGTGGAACTCATGATTAGAGAATCCTGATTCTCGATAATTGAGTCACAAATATATAAGATTTTACATCAGCCATCAGATCAGATAGGAACCTCTAATGTGTGTTACCCCGTAAGTTCGAACCTGAGTCGGTAGCACAGGAACCAATTCTCGTGCTAATCGAAGAGACCATCTAGCAATGGTACCCGACATCCGGATAGGTCGAAGAGTCGCAATCGCAACACTCAGAACCTACATGAATATGGTGTTGGAAATAGTATCCCAAAGTCAATCGTCAGCCTGTTGACGGTTGTACTCATTTTTTGTATTTGTACATGAATTATGGATTAATAAAAAATTATTTTGGTATTTTTTATCATAAAATATTTCATCTTCTAATGAACTCCTATGTTGTGGTGAAGTCCTTAGGACTACTTAGACTCGATAAAGAAGGATTTATCGTTTAGTCCTTAAATCTGTTCGCGACCAAATGATACGTTGTTACTAAGGATGACAACGTTTATCAAGCATAGATCATTGTATGCCATATAGGTTGGTTGTCCTCTTAATCAATAAGTGCGGAGACACTGGTATAGCATACAGGTGAGATATAAGGGTACATATGCACTGAACGTGACCAACTCTGAAGCTATTTCTGCTGTCAAGATTTGCTTCGATGGAATATGGATATAAATATCCTTCCGACCTGAGACCGCCATGGTGACTTGCAAGCAACTCACTACACTTAGGCACTGGACTACCTGAATTTTTAATTCAGTGATGGAAGGCTGCTAGATGTTGTCAAGTACTTGACTTGTCGGTGCGTATGTCAATATGGGATTGACCACTCCAGTTTAGGAGCTGTGTACAGTCATGTTTCAATTTAACAAAACCTTGGCCAGAGTAGTCCTTGTGAGGAGTCACAAGACTGTTTGAGTTGAGCACGATTCAGATGATCTAATCAGGGTTGACAGTTTAACCCTGAGTCATCCTAAACACAGGGGTCAAAAGGATGAATTATACAGTAACCATATTCATATAGGTTCTGAGTGTTGCGATCGTGACTCTTCGACCTATCTGGATGTCGGGTACCATTGCTAGATGGTCACTTCGATTAGTACAGGAATTGGTTCCTATGCTACCGGCTTAGATTCGAACCTGCAGGGTCACACACATTATAGGTTCCTATCTGATTTGATGGCTAATGTAGAATCCTACATGTTTAAGACTCAGTGATCGAGAATTAAGATTCTCTGATCACGAGTTCCACACATTATGGGTACCGGGGTCAAGAGTCCCGCTGGTTGGGATTTTTCGATCAGGGTTACATATCGATGAATTCTGATGCCCGATTGCCCATCGAATCTGCACAAAGTATTTATGAGAGATTTTATTAGTGATTTGATCACTAATTAACTCAATTTGATTGAGTAATTATTTTTGGATCAAGTCCAATTGAATTAGATTCAGTTGGGTTTGACCCGATTAGGTTAAGAGTTGACCTAATCGTCGAGATGGTTTGGTCCCTGATTTGATCAAGGGTTGGGCTTAGTCAATTCTTGATTTGATTAGGATTTTATTAAGCCTAATTAAGCCTAATTAAGTTTGATTTAAATTAGTCTAATTGGACCTAACTTATTTGGTTCAATTAGGTTGGTTTAAATAATGAAACCACTTTGACCCAATCTCCATCCGCCACCTCACTTCCATTGCACCCATTTGAATTCATGAGAAGGAACTCCTCATAAATTTTTTCCTCACACCAAGCCATCTCCACACCCCACTTTAATGTGCCAATTAAATGGATAAGGATGATTGGTTGGCCATTCAAATTCAAAATAAAGTTTGAATTTGAATGGGCAATCAATCTTTGCGCCTTATCCCTTTTTTAACGTCCCATTTATTATATGAGAAAAATATTTCTCATGAAATCACTCCATGCATAATTTAAGCCATGCCTCACACCTTTAGTGGATAAGAGATGAGTTGGTGTCCATTTGAATTCAAATTTGATTTGAATTCAAATGTGTAATTACTCATCTTTATCCTTTCTTTTGGATAAGACGTTTGACGTTGTTATAAAGGAGGAGAAGAGTGGGGCGTGGAGAAAGAAGATTTTTTGAAAAAAAAATTTGGGACATGAGGAAGTCTTGTGCATGAGAAGAAAGTTCGTATCCTTTCAAGAGAAAAAGAAAGAAAAGTGGGTGCAAAGTTTTCGGTGAGTTCCCTAGAGTTTTAGCCTGGGGTTCGGGAAGTGAGAAAGTGAGCTACGAGTATCGTGAGCTCATAAAATCTCAGAAAGATCTTTAACATCCTCTCAAGCACATCTGTTGATGATCCGAAGCATCAAAAGAATCGACAGACATCGATCGAAGGAGTTCGATCAGCATCGATCGTCAAAAGGGCTCTACAACGAGCTAGCACTCGTAAGGAGTCGATCAGATCAAAAACTTCATGTGGACGATCCACAGAGACCAGACATACTGTGTGGCTGCATCATGATGATCAGACTCTCCTGACGGTGATCAGATTACGGTGATCTACTACCCGCACAAAGGTATTGTGTTCTGAACACATTACAATAAAGTGTTTACTGTTCAAATTCGAATTTCAAATTTAAATAAATGCATGCTATATATCATATTTAGATCCTAATGTAGGATAAATTTATATTAATTAATTAGATTAATTAATATTTTTCCACTATAAAATCATAATTTTGAAAAAATTTTAAAATTACCATTTTACCCTAGCACTGAATTTTCCCACAAATGGTATCAGAGCGGGTTCTTAGATATGATATACATATTTGGATGCATAGATTAAGTTGTAATCTAAAAGTTTAAATTTGAAATTTGAAATTTAAAATTTAAAATTTAAATTTTGAAAGTTATTCAAAATTCAAAATTCAAAAATTTGAAATTCAAAATTTGAAATTTGAATTTTGAAATTTGAAATTCAAAATTCAAAATTTTGAAATTCAAAATTTAAAATTTGAAATTTGGTTGAAATTTTAAATTTGAAATTCAAAATTTGAAATTTAAAATTTGAAATTTAAAATTTGAAATTTAAAATTTTGAAATTTGAAATTTGAAATTTGTTTAAAATTTGAAATTCAAAATTTAAAATTTGAAATTTAAATTTTGAAATTGGTATATTTAGATATACTTGATCCAAGTAGCAAGTAATCGAATTGGGTTGGTTGCCATGACCGTCTGGTCATAGGAGAAAAGTAAAGTTTAAAGGCCCTCTCCTCCCATTCGATGGGGTCTCCTATGACGGTAGGGGTGCCGCTGCAATTATATCCCATGCAGATGAAGCAGCGAAAGGAATTAACTATAAAGATTCAATTGTGAAATTTATCATGAATGTGTTAGATTAGATCTAAAGGAATATTCATGATTTATTTTGATTGAGTTATTTTCTGTTATGTAATTAGCAATAGGATTGCTATTTATGAAATGTGCTGATCTATTTGTGAAATGAGTCAACATATTTGGTGAACAGAAAATAAAATCTTTCAAATTTAAAAATTATTTTCAAAATACCAAATCCTGACCCATCAGCCCAAATACTTAATTAAAAAAATTAAGTGTTGTCTAGCAGGTCTAGAATTATGAATTAAGACCTAAGACAATTGCAAAAACTTGTGGGTCAATGGGTTAGATGGATTAGGTCCATAATTGAATTAGACCTAAGGTTAGCTTAAAGAAATAGACTAAATTAGAGTAATTGGTCAAATCTAATCAAAAGTTGAATTAGATTAGGTCAAGGATACTCTAGACTCAACTTCAATAGTTGTAGTTGAATGGGTCCATGTCTTTAACTAGACCAAGATGGACTTAATTCATGGCTACACGGTGGAACCCTATTTACTAAGTTGATCAAATTAAAACTAATGAACCGGTTGGTGTCTAAGGTAAGTTTGGCAGTTTGACCAGTGGTTTTTAAGCGAGAGCTACTCACAGTGATTCGATCTCTGACGAGTTAATGGCTTATCCCCACCATTGATCTCACTTACCTGGCCAACCTGGTGAATTAGATTTTGATTAGATCACTTGGTGATTAGGGCTCACCCATGTCATTAGGTAAATCAGTTTGACTGATTTAGGTGCTCCTCATGCCAGCTTTAATTAAATCCTTTTTTAATCTGACTTGGTAAAGTCAGTGAGAGGATTAAAATTGGTTGGATATTTTCTTCTCATCTATCCTTTAATAAAATCCTCAAAAATTATTAGGTCCCTAAAAATGATTAAGTTATATTGATAACTAAGTCATAGCCTCCCATTAAGTGAGTGATAATGAGTCCATTAGTTTAATAATCATTGGAGGCCCAAAGGCTTGGTGCTTATTGACTAATGGAATTATCATTCATAATATGATAATTTGGTTTGAGTCTTTCTGATGGTGGTCAGGTTAGCCGGCTAAAGTCGGGCCTGATCATTTATTGGTCCGATTCACCAAATCAAATCATGTTAATGGTTGGACCTAATCAGATCTTTTCAGTGGAGGCCAAAGCCTACTGATTAGGTTCTGGGGCAAAATCAATTACTGAAAGTTGTTTAGAGAAACAACTGGTTATAAATCTATCCATAGATGCACATGGGTTGACCAACCAAAGTTGGGCCCGTGTGTAGTCTGTGTGGATTCTAGTACTCACTAAGGAATTAAAGTAATTCCTCGAATTGGAGGTTGAGGCTACCAGTTCGTAAAAATACTGAGAGAAACTTTAGACTAAAGTCCAAGTCTTTAGTATTTATAATTTATGTACTAATAGAGGTCTGGTTTTCCTTTATGCAGCTATGGCCACTACCCTGTCGCTCCGGTCATTATTAGATAATGACAAGCTCATGGGACCTAATTTTGATAGCTGGTATCGAAAATTAAAAATCATCATTGAGCATGAGTGGATCTTTTATGTAGTAATGGATCCGACACCTGAGGAGCCAGTCTTGAATGCTAGAGGGATGGTTCGAGATACTTACCAGAAGTGGCTCAACGACCGCACCACCATCTGGTGCATAATGCTGGCGAAAATGAATGATGAGTTTAGCCGTAGGTTTGAGAACGCCCAGCCACAGGAGATGCTTCAAATGTTGAACGACTCTTTTGGCATGCCTGACGATGTTGAAAGGCACAAAACTAGTTATGCCATTTTCAATGCTCGGATGAGGGATGGAGCCTCAGTCACTGATCATGTACTGTACATGATCGAAATGATTGAGCGTTTAAGTAAACTGGGCTTTCTCTTGCACGAGCAGCTCGGTAAGGATGCGATCCTTAATTCATTGCCCAAGTCCTTCCTCCCCTTCCTTACTCATTTTCGGATGACAAAGCCTGCAGTGAACTACCTCGGCTTGTTGAGATTGCTGTAGAACTTTGAGAAGGATCACCAGCTCCATAAGGAGTCGATGAATGTTGTGGGAGGGTCTTCTTCTGGTCATCGACCTTTTAAGAAAGGGAAGAAGAAGAACAAGAAGAAGAAGAAGAATAAGAAGGTGCAGCTACATGCTGGAACGTCGGCACAGGGTCGGACCAAGAAGCGCAAGCCCGACCAGAGCCAAGCGGAGTGCTTCTTTTGCAAGAAGCAGGGGCACTAGAAGAGAAACTGTCCTCTATACATTGCCTCCCTGGATCCGAACAGACCGAAGAAGAAGCAAGGTACTTATATGATAACACCTTACAACTTTTTCATTGTGATACTACTGCCTGGGTATTGGATACCGGAAGCCCTTATCATATTTGCAATTCAATGCAGGGTCTGCAGGTCAGTAGGAGATTTGATGAAGGCGAGAGGTTCCTGAACATTGGAGATGGAAGCAAAGTTTCAGTTCTAGCATTAGGAATCATGAACCTTGTAATCAATTCTTGAAACATAATTCTGAGTGAATGTCACTATTGTCCAAGCTTTTTATTAAATATTATTTCTGTAGGCCTTTTGGCCATGAACGGTTATCAATTTTTAATAAAAGGAAACGTTTGCAATATCATTTTGAATGGTGTTACAATATTTGTTAGACAACTTAATAATGGAATTTACTTTCTATCACAACCTGTTAATGTGGTTCAAACCTTCGGTAAATACCCTAGAATAGATAATGTGTCAGAAGTCTACCTTTGGCACTGTAGGCTAAGTCAAATCAATAAAAATAGGATAAACAAGTTAGCTCAAGAAGAAATTCTTGAAGTAGGTGATTGTGAATCACTTTCAACCTGTGAGTCATGTCTTCTTGGTAAAATGACCAAATCATCTTTTACTGAAAAAGGTGAGCGAGCCAGTGAACTCTTGGGTCTGGTACATTCTGATGTATGTGGACCCAGGAGCTCAAGTGCAAGAGGTAGATATTTCTACTTCATAACCTTCACAGACGACCTATCGAGGTATGGGTATATCTATTTAATGAAACATAAATTGGAGTCGTTTGAAATATTCAAACTATTCCGAAATGAGGTAGAAAAATAAACTGAAAAGTGTATTAAAACTCTTTGATCTGATCAAGGAGGTGAATATCTTTCCAATGATTTTCTAACATATCTTGGAGAGAATGGGATTCTCTCTCAGTGGACTCCTCCTGGAACACCACAACATAATGGTGTATCTGAAAGGAGGAATCGAACCTTGTTGGACATGGTTCGATCCATGATGGGGTTTGCTGGTCTGTCGATCTTCCTCTGGGGATATGCGCTCGAATCGGCTTGTTACCTTCTAAATAGAGTTCCGAGTAAATCTGTAACCAAAATGCCATATGAGATATGGATAGGATGTAAGCCAGTACTGTCGCACCTTAGGGTTTGGGGGTGTCCGGCTTATGTTAAACGTTTAATTACAGACAAGCTTGGACCTAGGTCTGACAAGTATAATTTTATAGGGTATCCAAAAGAAATCAAAGGGTATTACTTCTACCTAGCTGATAAGCAAAAAGTATTTGTCAGCCTTAAGGCAATCTTTTTGGAAAAGGAGTTTCTTGGTGAAGGGACTGTTGCCTCTAAGGTCGAACTTGATGAAGTTCGACAGATGAAAAAATCGACACAAGTTGCTGAACCTGAACCGAATTTGGTTAGATCAGATCCGGAGCCCATTGTTCAAGCACCCTTAAGGCGATCTGGTAGAGTACCACGTCAACCGGACAGATACTATGGTTTCTTGGTCCGGGATGATGATCCTATCGAACTTGATGAAAACGATGAGGATCTGATCACCTACATGGATGCAATGCAGAGATCAGACGCTAAGAAATGGCTAGAGGCCATAAAATCCGAAATGGAGTCCATGAAGGTCAACGATGTGTGGACATTGGTTGACCCACCCGAAGGAGTAAAATCCATAGGGTGTAAGTGGGTCTTCAAGAGGAAGAGAGGCGCAGACGGAAAGGTGAAAATCTATAAAGCCCATCTGATTGCCAAAGGATATCATCAACGTTATGGTATAGACTATGATGAGATATTTTCTCCTGTGGCAATGCTCAAATCTATTCAGATTATGCTTGCGATAGCTGCCCATCTGGACTATGAAATCTGACAGATGGATGTGAAGACAGCTTTCCTAAACGGAGAGCTGGATGAAGAGGTGTATATGATACAACCTGAAGGATTCACATCCACAGATGAGTCTAAGGTGTGTGCAGGCTACAGAGGTCCATTTATGGACTTAAGCAGGCATCACGGAGTTGGAACATATGTTTTGATAAGACGATCAAGACGTATGGCTTCGTTAAGAACGGAGAAGAGCCCTGCATTTATAAGTGGACTAATGGTCCAGTAGTAGTATTTTTTGTATTGTATGTGGATGACATTCTCTTAATCGAGAATGATGTGCATTACAGGGAATAAAGACTTGGCTGTCATCACAGTTCTCCATGAAGGATCTAGGAGAAGCTTCCTACATCTTAGAGATGAGGATCTATAGGGATAGATCTAAAAGGTTGCTTGGTTTATTTCAGTCCACGTACATTGATACTATGCTGAAGAGGTTCAGCATGAAGAATTTCAAGAAAGGCTATCTTCCGATAGGCCATGGAATTTCTCTCTCAAAGAGGGATTGTCCGACAACACCTCAAGAGAGAGAGCGTATGAGTAGGATTCCATATGCTTCGGTAGTGGGATCTATCATGTACGCCATGATATGTACACTACCAGATGTGGCATACTCACTAGGGGTAGTGAGTAGATACCAATCTGATCCAGGAGAGAATCACTGGAAGGTAGTTAAACCATCCTGAAGTATTTAAGAAATACTAAAAATCAGTGGCTTGTTTATGATGAATCAGATTTGAGACTTATAGGGTTTACAGACTCTAGTTTCCAGTCTGATCACGATGATAGCAAAAGTGTGTCAGGATTTATTTTTACCCTTAATGGTTGGGCTATCTACTGGAAAAGTTCCAAGCAGCACACAGTGGCTGATTCAGTTTGCGAGGCGGAGTATGTCGCTGCATCAGATGCTGCCAAAGAAGTAGTGTGGCTGAGAAAATTCATCACCGAGCTTGGAGTAGCACCCTCCCTTATTGGTCCAGTTCTGCTCTACTATGACAGCTCTGGAGCCATTGCTCAGGCGAAGGAACCAAAAGCACACCAGCGGACGAAGCATATTCTGCACCGCTACCATCTTATCCAAAAAATTATGGATCGAGGTAACGTCGATCTTCAGAAGATCGACGGGAAGGAGAATCTGGCTGACCCATTCACTAAAGTCATTGCGGTGAAGGAGTTCGACAACTACAAGTCGAAGATGGGTATTAGATACTGCACCGATTGGCTTTAGGCCAAGTGGGAGAATGTTGGGAATAGTATCCCAAAGTCAATCGTCAGCCTGTTGATGGTTGTGCTCATTTTTTATATTTGTACATGAATTATGAATTAATAAAAAATTATTTTGGTATTTTTAATCACAAAATATTTCATCTTCTAATGAACTCCTATGTTGTGGTGAAGTCCTAAGGACTATTTAGACTCGACAAAGGAGGATTTATCGTTTAGTCCTTAAATCTGTTCGCGACCAAATGATATATTGTTACTAAAGACAACAATATTTATCAAGCATAGGTCGTTGTATGTCATATAGGTTGGTTGTCCTCTTAACCAATGAGTGTGGAGACACTGGTATGACATACAGGTGAGATGTAAGGGGACATCTGCACTGAACGTGACCAACTCCGGAGCTATTTCTACTGTCAAGATTTGCTTCGATGGAATATGGGTATAAATATCCCTCCGACCTGAGACCGCCATAGTGACTTGCAAGCAACTCACTGCACTTAGGCACTGGACTACCTGAATTTTTAATTCAGTGACGGAAGGCTGCTGAGTGTAGTCGAGTACTTGACTTGTTGGTGTGTGTGTCAAGACGGGATTGACCACTCCAGTTTAGGAGCTGTGTACAGTCGTATTTCAATTTATCAAAACTTTGGTCAGGGTAGTCCTTGTGAGGAGTCACAGGACTGTTTGAGTTGAGCACGATTCGGATGATCTAATCAGGGTTGACAGTTTAACCCTGAGTCATCCTCAACACAGGGGTCAAAAGGATGAATTATATAGTAACCATATTCATATAGGTTCTGAGTGTTGCAATTGTGACTCTTCGACCTATCCAGACGTTGGGTACCATTGCTAGATGGTCACT
This sequence comes from Elaeis guineensis, assembly GCF_000442705.2. Taxonomy (NCBI): domain Eukaryota; kingdom Viridiplantae; phylum Streptophyta; class Magnoliopsida; order Arecales; family Arecaceae; genus Elaeis; species Elaeis guineensis. The sequence continues at coordinate 8,643,251 of NC_026007.2, read as the reverse complement.
TCAATTAGTACAAAAATTGGTTCCTGTGCTACCGGCTTAGGTTCGAACCTGCGGGGTCACACACATTAGAGGTTCCTATCTGATCTAATGGCTGATGTAGAATCCTATATGTTTGGGACTCAGTGATCGAGAATCAGGATTCTCTGATCACGAGTTCCACACATTATGGGTACCGGGGTCAAGAGTTCCACTGGTTGGGATTTTTCGATCAGGGTTACATATCGATGAATTCTGATACCCGATTGCCCATCGGATTTGCATAAAGTATTTATGAGAGATTTTATTAATGATTTGATCACTAATTAACTCAATTTGATTGAGTAATTATTTTTGGATCAAGTCCAATTGAATTGGATTCAGTTGGGTTTGACCCGATTAGGTTAAGAGTTGACCTAATCGTCGAGATGGTTTGGTTCCTGATTTGATCAAGGATTGGGCTTAGTCAATTCTTGATTTGATTAAGATTTTATTGAGCCTAATTAAGCCTAATTAAGTTGGATTTAAATTAGTCTAATTGGACCTAGCTTATTTGGTTCAATTAGATTGGTTTAAATATTGAAACCACCTTGACCTAATCTCCATGCGCCACCTCACTTCCATTGCACCCATTTGAATTCATGAGAAGGAACTCCTCATGAATTTTTTCCTCATGCCAAGCCCTCTCCACGCCCCACTTTAATGTGCCAATTGAATGGATAAGGATGATTGGTTGGCCATTCAAATTCAAAATAAAGTTTGAATTTGAATGGGCAATCAATCTTTGCACTTTATCCCTTTTTTAACGTCCCATTTATTACATGAGAAAAATTTTTCTCATGAAATCACTCCATGTACAATTTAAGCTATGCCTCATGCCTTTAGTGGATAAGGGATGAGTTGGTGTCCATTTGAATTCAAATTTGATTTGAATTCAAATTTGATTTGAATTCAAATGTGTAATTACTCATCTTTATCCTTTCTTTTGGATAAGACGTTTGACGTTGTTATAAAAGGAGGAGAAAAGTGGGGCGTGGAGAAAAAAGATTTTTTGGAGAAAAATTTTGGGGTGTGAGAAAGTCTTGTGCGTGAGAAGGAAGTCCATATCCTTCCAAGAGAAAAAGAAAGAAAAGAAAGAAAAGTGGGTGCAAGGTTTTCGGTGAGTTCTCTAGAGTTTTAGCCTGAGGTTCGGAAGTGAGAAAGTGAGCTACGAGTGTCGTGAGCCCACAAAATCTCAAGAAGATCTTCAACATCCTCTCAAGCATGTCTGTTGATGATCTGGAGCATTCAAAAAATCGACAGACATCGATCAAAGGAGTTCGATCAGCATCGGCCGTCAAAAGGGCTCTACAACGAGCTAGCACTCGTGAGGAGTCGATCAGATCGAAAACTTCATGTGGATGATCTACAGAGGCCAGACATACTGTGTGGCTGCATCACGATGATCAGACTCTCTCAATGGTGATCAAATTACGGCGATCTACTACCCGCACAAAGGTATTGTGTTCTGAACATATTACAGTAAAGTATTTACTGTTCAAATTCGAATTTCAAATTTAAATGAATGCATGCTATATATCATATTTAGATCCTAGTGTAGGGTAAATTTATGTTAATTAATTAGATTAATTAATATTTTTTCACTGTAAAATCATAATTTTGAAAAGTTTTAAAATTACCATTTTTCCCCTGCACTGAATTTTTCCACATATGGTTACTGTATAATTCATCCTTTTGACCCCTTTGTTTAGGATAACTCAGGGTTAAACTGTCAACCCTGATCAGATCATCTGAATCATGCTCAACTCAAACAGTCCTATGACTCCTCACAAGGACTACCCTAGCCAAGGTTTTGCTAAATTGAAACACGACTGTACACAGCTCCTAAACTGGAGTGGTCAATCCCATCTTGACACACGCACCGACAAGTCAAGCACTTGACTACACCCAGCAGCCTTCTGTCACTGAATTAAAAATTCAGGTAGTCCAGTGCCTAAGTGCAGTGAGTTGCTTGCAAGTCACCGTGGCGGTCTCAGGTCGGAGGGATATTTATACCCATATTCCATCGGAGTAAATCTTGATAGCAGAAATAGCTCCGGAGTTGGTCACGTTCAATGTAGATGTACCCTTACATCTCACCTGTATGCCATACCAGTGTCTCCACACTCATTGGTTAAGAGGACAACCAACCTATATGGCACACAATGACCTATGCTTGATAAACATTGTCGTCCTTGGTAACAACATTTCATTTGGTCGCGAACAGATTTAAAGACTAAACGACAAATCCTCCTTTGTGGAGTCTAAATAGTCCTAAGGACTTCATCACAACATAGGAGTTCATTAGAAGATGAAACATTTTATGATGAAAAATATCAAAATAATTTTTATTAATTCATAATTCATGTACAAATATAAAAAATGAGCACAACCATCAACAGGCTGACGATTGGCTTTGGGACACTATTCCCAACAATTTTCCACTTGGCCTAAAGCCAATCGGTGCAGTATCTAATACCCATCTTCGACTTGTAGTCGTCAAACTCCTTCACCGCAATGGCTTTAGTGAATGGGTCGGCCAGATTTTCCTTTCCATCGATCTTTTGAAGATCGACATCACCTCGATCCATAATTTCCCGAATGAGATAGTAGCGGCACAGAATATGCTTCGTCCGCTGGTGTGCCTTTGGTTCCTTCGCCTGAGCAATGGCTCCAAAGCTGTCACAGTAGAGCAGAACTAGACCAACAAGGGAGGGTGCTACTCCGAGCTCGATGATGAATTTTCTCAGCCACACCACTTTTTTGGCAGCATTTGATGCAGCGACATACTCCACCTCGCAAACTGAATCAGCCACTGTGTGTTGCTTAGAATTTTTCCAGCAGATAGCCCCACCATTAAGGGTAAAAATAAATCCCGACATACTTTTGCTGTCATCGTGATTAGACTGGAAACTAGAATCTGTAAACCCTATAAGTCTCAAGTCCGATTCACCATAAACAAGCCACTGGTCCTTAGTATTTCTTAAATACTTCAGGATGGTTTTAACAACCTTCCATTGATTCTTTCCTGGATCAGATTGGTATCTACTCACTATCCCTAGTGAGTATGCTACATCTGGTTGTGTACATATCATGGCGTACATGATAGATCCCACTGTCGAAGTATATGGAATCCTACTCATACGCTCTCTCTCTTGAGGTATTATCGGACAATCCCTCTTCGAGAGAGAAATTCCATGGCCTATCGGAAGATAGCCTTTCTTAGAATTCTCCATGCTGAACATCTTCAGCATAGTATCAATGTACGTGGACTGAGATAAACCAAGCAACTTTTTAGATCTATCCCTATAGATCCTCATCCCTAGGATGTAGGAAGCTTCTCCCAAATCTTTCATGGAGAACTGTGACGACAGCCAAATCTTTATTCTCTATAATGCAGGGACATCATTCTCGATTAAGAGAATATCATCCACATACAATATAAGAAATATCACTACTGGATCATTAGCCCACTTATAAATGTAGGGCTCTTCTTCGTACTTAACGTAGCCATACGTCTTGATCGTCCTATCAAAATGTATGTTCCAACTTCGGGATGCCTACTTAAGTCCATAAATAGACCTCTGTAGCCAGCACACCTTAGACTCATCTGTGGATGTGAATCCTTCAGGTTGTATCATATACACCTCTTAATCCAGCTCTCCATTTAGAAAAGCTGTCTTCACATCTACCTGTCAGATTTCATAGTCCAGATAGGCCGCTATCGCAAGCATAATCTGAATGGATTTGAGCATTGCCACAGGAGAAAACGTCTCGTCATAGTCTATACCATAACATTGACGATATCCCTTGGCAACCAGACGGGCTTTATAGGTTGTCATCTTTCCGTCTACGCCTCTCTTCCTCTTGAAGACCCACTTACACCCTATGGGTTTTACTCCTTCGGGTGGGTCAACCAATGTCCACACATCGTTGACCTTCATGGACTCCATTTCGGATTTCATGACCTCTAGCCATTTCTCAGAGTCGGGTCTCTGCATTGCATCCATGTAGGTGATCGGATCCTCATCATTTTCATCAAATTCGATAGGATCATCATCCTGGACCAAGAAACCATAGTATCTATCCGGTTGACGTGGTACTCTACCAGATCGCCTTAAGGGTACTTGAATAATGGGCTCTGGATCTGATCTAACCAAATCCGGTTCAGGTTCAGCAACTTGTGTCGATTTTTTCACCTACCGAACTTCATCAAGTTCGATCTTAGAGGCAACAGTCCCTTCACCAAGGAACTCCTTTTCCAAAAAGATTGCCTTAAGGCTGACAAACACTTTTTGCTCATCAGTTAGGTAGAAGTAATACCCTTTGGTCTCTTTTGGGTACCTTATAAAATTATACTTGTCAGACCTAGGTCTAAGCTTGTCCGTAATTAAACGTTTAACATAAGCCGGACACCCTCAAACCCTAAGGTGCGAGAGTACTGGCTTATGTCCTACCCATATCTCATATGGCGTTTTGGTTACAGACTTACTCGAAACTCTATTTAGAAGGTAACAAGCCGATTCGAGTGCATATCTCCAAAGGGAGATCGACAGACCGGCAAATCCCATCATGGATCGAACCATCTCCAACAAGGTCCGATTCTTTCTTTCAGATACATCATTATGTTGTGGTATTTCAGGAGGAGGCCACTGAGAGAGAATCCCATTCTCCCCAAGATATGTCAGAAAATCATTGGAAAGGTATTCACCTCCTCAATCAGATCGAAGAGTTTTAATACACTTTTCAGTTTATTTTTCTACCTCATTTCAGAATAGTTTGAACATTTTAAACGACTCCGATTTATACTTCATTAAATAGACATACCCATAACTCGATAGGTCATCTGTGAAGGTTATGAAATAGAAATATCCACCTTTTGCACTTGAGCTCATGGGTCCACATACATCAGAATGTACCAGACCCAAGAGTTCACTGGCTCGCTCACCTTTTCCAGTAAAAGGTGATTTGGTCATTTTACCAAGAAGACAGGACTCACAGATTGGAAGTGATTCACAATCACCTACTTCAAAAATTCTTTCTTGAGCCAACCTGTTTATCCTGTTCTTATTGATATGACCTAGCCTACAGTGCCAAAGGTAGACTTCTGACACATTATCTATTCTAGGGCATTTACCGAAGGTTTGAACGACATTAATAGATTATGATAGAAAATAAATTCTATTATTAAGTTGTCCAACAAACATTATAACACCATTCAAAATGTATTGCAAATATTTTCTTTTATTAAAAATTGATAATCGTTCATAGCCAAAAGGCCTACAGAAATAATATTTAATAAAAAGCTTGGACAATAGTGACATTCACTCAGAATTATATTTTAAGAATTGATTACAAGGTTCATGATTCCTAATGCTAGAACTGGAACTTTGCTTCCATCTCCAATGTTCAGGAATCTATCGCCTTCATCAAATCTCCTACTGACCTGCAGACCCTACATCGAATTGCAAATATGATAAGGGCTTCCAGCATCCAATACCCAGGCAGTAGTATCACAAATAAAAAAGTTGCAAGGTGTTATCATATAAGTACCTTGCTTCTTCTTCGGTCTGTTCGGGTCCAGGGAGGCAATGTATAGAGGACAGTTCTTCTTCCAGTGCCCCTGCTTCTTGCAAAAGAAGCACTCCGCCTGGCTCTGGTCGGGCTTGTGCTTCTTGGTCTGACCTTGTGCAGACGTCCCAGCATGCAACTGCACCTTCTTATTCTTCTTCTTCTTGTTCTTCTTCTTTCCTTTCTCAAAGGGTCGATGACCAGAAGAAGACCCTCCCACAACATTCACCGACTTCTTATGGAGCTGGTGATCCTTCTCAAAGTTCTGCAGCAACCCCAACAAGCCGTGGTAGTTCACTGCAGGCTTTGTCATCCGAAAATGAGTAAGGAAGGGGAGGAAGGACTTGGGCAATGAATTAAAGATCGCATCCTTACCGAGCTGCTCATGCAAGGGAAAGCCCAGTTTACTTAGGCACTCAATCATTTCGATCATGTACAGTACATGATCAGTGACTGAGGCTCCATCCCTCATCCGAGCATTGAAAATGGCACAACTAGTTTTGTGCCTTTCAATGTCGTCAGGCATGAAAAAGGAGTCGTTCAATATTTGAAGCATCTCCTGTGGCTGGGCGTTCTCGAACTTGTGGCTGAACTCATCATTCATTGCCACCAGCATAATGCACCGAACGATGGTGCGATCGTTGAACCACTTCTGATAAGTGTCTCGGACCGTCCCTCTAACGTTCAGGGCTAGCTCCTCAGGTGTCGGATCCGTTACTACATAAAGGATCTGCTCATGCTCAAGGACGATTTTTAATTTTCGATACCAACTATCGAAATTAGGTCCCATGAGCTTGTCATTATCTAATAATGACCGGAGGGACAGGGTAGTGGCCATAGCTGCATAAAAAAAAATTAGACCTCTATTAGTACATAAATTATAAATACTAAAGACTTGGACTTTAGTCTAAAGTTTCTCCCAGTATTTTATGAACTGGCAGCCTCAACCTCCAATTTGAAGAATTACTTTAATTTCTTAGTGGGTACTAGAATCCACACAGACTACACACGAGCCCAACTTTGGTTGGTCAACCCATGTGCATCTATGGATAGGTTCATAACCAATTGTTTCTCTAAACAACTTCTAGTAATTGATTTTGCCCCAAAACCTAATCAGCAGGCTTTGGCCTCCACTGAAAAGATCTGGTTAGGTCCAACCATTAACATGATTTGATTTGGTGAATCGGACCAATAAATGATCAGGCCCAACTTTGGTCGGCCAACCTAATCACCATCAGAAAGACTCAAACCAAATTATCATATTATGAATGATAATTCCATTAGTCAATAAGCACCAGGCCTTTGGGCCTCTAATGATTATTAAACTAATAGACTCATTATCACTCACTTAATAGGAGGCTATGACTTAGTTATCAATATAACTTAATCATTTTTAGGGACCTAATAATTTTTGAGGATTTTATTAAAGGATAGATGAGAAGAAAAAATATCCAGCCAATTTCAATCCTCCCACTGACTTCACCAAGTCAGATTTAAAAAGATTTAATTAAAGCTGGCATTAAGAGCACCTAAATCAGTCAAACTGATTTACCTAATGACATGGGTGAGCCCTAATCACCAAGTGATCTAATCAAAACTTAATTTACCAGGTTGGCCAGGTAAGTGAGATCAGTGGTGGGGATAAGCCATTAACTCGTCAGAGATCGAATCACTGCGAGTAACTCCCGCTTAAAAACCACTGATCAAACTGCCAAACTTACCTTAGACATCAGTCGGTTCATTAGTTTTAATTTGATCAACTTAGTAAATAGGATTCCACCATGTAGCCATGAATTAAGTCCATCTTGGTCTAGTTAAAGACATGGACCCATTCAACTACAACTATTGGAGTTGAGTCTAGAGTATCCTTGACCTAATCTAATTCAACTTTTGATTAGATTTGACCAATTACTCTAATTTAGTCCATTTCTTTAAACTAACCTTAGGTCTAACCTAATTATGGACCTAATCCATCTAACCCATTGATCCACAAGTTTATGCAATGGTCTTAGGTCTTAATTCATAATTCTAGACCTACTAGACAACAATTAATTTTTTTAATTAAGTATTTGGGCTGATGGATCAGGGTTTGGCATTTTGAAAATAATTTTCAAATTTGAAAGGTTTTATTCTCTGTTCATCAAATATGTTGACTCATTTCACAAATAGATCAGCACATTTTATAAATAGCAATCCTATTGCTAATTACATAACAGAAAATAACTCAATCAAAATAAATCATGAATATTCCTTTAGATCTAATCTAACACATTCATGATAAATTTTACAATTGAACCTTTACAATTAATTCCTTTCACTGCTTCATCTGCATGGGATATAATTACAGCGGCACCCCTACCGCCATAGGAGACCCCATCGAATGGGAGGAGAGGGCCTTTAAACCCTGCTTTTCTCCTTTGATCGGACGGCCATGGCAACCAACCCAATTCGATTACTTGCTACTTGGATCAAGTATATCTAAATATGCCAATTTCAAAATTTAAATTTCAAATTTCAAATTTTAAATTTTAAATTTTGAATTTCAAATTTCAAACAAATTACAAATTTCAAATTTTTGAATTTCAAATTTTGAATTTTAAATTTTGAATTTCAAATTTGAAATTTTATCAAAATTTCAAATTTCAAATTTTGAATTTCAAATTTTTAAATTTTGAATTTCAAATTTCGAATTTCAAATTTCAAATTTCAAATTTTGAATTTCAAATTTTTTAAATTTTGAATTTCAAACAACTTTCCAAATTCAAATTTTAAATTTTAAATTTTAAATTTCAAATTTAAACTTTTAGATTACAACTTAATCTATGCATGCAAATATATATATCATATCTAAGAACCCGCTCTGATACCATTTCTTGGAAAATTCAGTGCAGGGATAAAATGGTAATTTTAAAACTTTTTTAAAATTACTATTTTATAGTGAAAATTATTAATTAATCTAATTAATTAACATAAATTTATCCTATACTAGGATCTAAATATGATATATAGCATGCATTCATTTAAATTTGAAATTCAAATTCGAATAGTAAACACTTTACTGTAATGTGTTCATAACACAATACTTTTATGCGCATAGTAGATCGCCGCAATCTGATTACCGTCGGGAGAGTCTGATCATCACGATGTAGCCATACAGTATGTCTGACCTCTGCAGATCATTCACACGAAGCTCCCGATTTGATCGACTCCTCACGAGTGCTAGCTCGTTGTAGAGCTCTTTTGACGGCCGATGCTGATCGAACTCCTTCGATCGATGTCTATCAATTCTTCAGATGCTTTGGATCGTCAACATATGTGCTTGAGAGGATGTTGAAGATCTCCCTGAGATTTTGTGGGCTCATAACACTCGTAGCTCATTTTCTCACTTCTCGAACCCTAGGCTAAAACTCTAGGGAACTCACCAGAAACCTTGCACCCACTTTTCTTTCTTTTCTTTCTTTTTCTCTTGGAAGGATATGGACTTCCTTCTCATGCACAAGACTTCTCACACCCCAAAATTTTTCTCCAAAAATCTTCTTCTTGCACGCCCCACTTTTCTCCTCCTTTTATAACAACGTCAAACATCTTATCCAAAAGAAAAGATAAAGATGAGTAATTGCACATTTGAATTCTAATCAAATTTTGAATTCAAATGGACACCAACTCATCCCTTATCCACTAAAGGTGTAAGACGTGGCTTAAATTATGCATGGAGTGATTTCATGAGAAACCTTTTCTCATGTAATAAATGGGACGTAAAAAAAGGGATAAGGTGCAAAGATTGATTGCCCATTCAAATTCAAACTTCATTTTGAATTTGAATGGCCAACCAATCATCCTTATCCATTCATATGGCACATTAAAGTGGGGCGTGGAGAGGGCTTGGCATGAGAAAATAATTCATGAGAAGTTCCTTCTCATGAATTCAAATGGGTGCAATGGAAGTGAGGTGGCGCATGGAGATTGGGTCAAGGTGGTTTAATTATTTAAACCAACCTAATTGAACCAAATAAGTTAGGTCCAATTAGACTAATTTAAATCCAACTTAATTAGACTTAATTAAACTCAATAAAATCTTAATCAAATTAGGAATTGACTAAGCCCAATCCCTGATCAAATCAGGGACCAAACCATCTTGACGATTAGGTCAACTCTTAACCTAATCGGGTCAAACCCAACTGAATCTAATTCAATTGGACTTGATCCAAAAATAATTACTCAATCAAATTGAGTTAATTAGTGATCAAATCACTAATTAAACCTCTTATAAATACTTTATGTAAATCCGATGGACAATCGAACATCAGAATTCATCGATATGTAATCCTGATCGAAAAGTCCCAACCAGTGGGACTCTTGACCCGGGTACCCATAATGTGTGAAACTCGTGATCAAAAAATCCTAATTCTCAATCACTGAGTCCCAAACATATAGGATTCTACATCAGCCATCAGATCAAATAGGAACCTCTAATGTGTGTGACCCCACAGGTTCGAACCTAAGTCGGTAGCACAGGAATCAATTCCTGTACTAATCGAAGTGACCATCTAGCAATGGTATCTGAAGTCTGGATAGGTCGAAGAGTCGCAATCGCAACACTCAGAACCTACATGAATATGGTTACTGTATAATTCATCCTTTTGATCCCTGTGTTTAGGATGACTCAGGGTTAAACTGTCAACCCTAATCAGATCATCCGAATCGTGCTCAACTCAAACAGTCCTATGACTCCTCACAAGGACTACCCTGGCCAAGATTTTGCTAAATTGAAACACGACTGTACATAGCTCCTAAACTGGAGTGGTCAATCCCATCATGACACACGCACCGACAAGTCAAGTGCTTGACTACACTCAGTAGCCTTCCGTCACTGAATTAAAAATTCAGGTAGTCCAGTGCCTAAGTGCAGTGAGTTGCTTGCAAGTCACCGTGGCGGTCTCAGGTCGGAGGGATATTTATACCCATATTCCATCGGAGCAAATCTTGACAGCAGAAATAGCTCCGGAGTTGGTCACGTTCAGTACAGATATACCCTTACATCTCATCTGTATGCCATACCAGTGTCTCCACACTCATTAGTTAAGAGGACAACCAACCTATATGGCACACAACGACCTATGCTTGATAAACATTATCGTCCTTGGTAACAACGTATCATTTGGTCGCGAACAGATTTAAGGACTAAATGACAAATCCTCTTTTATCGAGTCTAAATAGTCCTAAGGACTTCATCACAACATAGGAGTTCATTAGAAGATGAAATATTTTATGATGAAAAATACCAAAATAATTTTTATTAATTCATAATTCATGTATAAATATAAAAAATGAGCACAACCGTTAACAGGCTGACGATTGGCTTTGGGACACTATTTCCAACACCCATATGGCACACAATGATCTATGCTTGATAAACATTGTTGTCTTTGGTAACAACGTATCATTTGATCGCAAACAGGTTTAAGGACTAAACGACAAATCCTTCTTTGTCGAGTCTAAATAGTACTAAGGACTTCACCACAACACAGGAGTTCATTAGAAGATGAAATAATTTGAGATAAAAAATACCAAAATAACTTTTATTTAATTTATAATTCATATACTAATACAAGAAAGAGCACAACCATCAGCAGGTTGACGATTGGCTTTGGGATACTATTCCCAATACTTTTTAGATCTATCCCTATAGATCTTCATCCCTAGGATGTAGGATGCTTCATCCAAGTCCTTCATGGAGAACTGTGATGACAACCAAACTTTTATTCCCTGTAGTGTGGGGATGTCATTTTTTATTAAGAGAATGTCATCCACGTACAAGATAAAAAATACCACAACTGGACCATTTGTCCATTTATAGATGTAGGGCTCTTCTCCATTCTTAACGAAGCCATACGTTTTGATCACCTTATCAAAATGCATGTTCCAACTCCGAGAAGCTTGCTTCAATCCATAAATGGATCTCTGAAGCTTGCACACCTTGGACTTATCTGTGGATGTAAACCCCTCAGGTTGTATCATATACACCTCTTCGGTCAGCTCTCCATTCAGGAAAGCTGTCTTTACATCCATTTGTCAGATCTTATAATCCAGATGGGTAGCTATTGCAAGCATTATCTGAATGGATTTGAGCATTGCCACAGGAGAAAATATCTCATCATAGTCAATACCATAATGTTGACGATACCCCTTGGCAACCAGATGGGCTTTATAGGTCTCCACCTTTCTGTCTGTGCTCATTTTCTTTTTGAACATCCATTTACACCCAATGGGTTTAACCCCTTCAGGTGGATCAACCAATGTCCATACATCGTTGACCTTCATGGACTTCATTTCAGATTTTATGGCTTCAAGCCATTTCTCAAAATCAGATCTCTGCATTGCATCCATATAGATGATCGGATCCTCATCATTCTCATCGAGTTCAATAGGATCACCATCCCAGACCAAGAAATCGTAGTATCTATCCGACTGATGTGATACTCTATCGGATCACCTTAATGGTGCAGGTACATTAGGCTCCGGATCTGATCTAATCAAATCTAACTCAGGTTCAGCTATTGGTGTCGATCTTTCTACCTATTGAACTTCATCAAGTTCAACCTTAGAGGCAACGGTTCCTTCACCAAAGAACTCCTTTTCTAAAAAGATTGCCTTAAAGCTGACGAACACTTTTTGTTCATCAGCGTGGTAGAAAAAATATCTTTTGGTCTCTTAGGGGTACCCTATGAATGTGCATTTGTCAGACCTAGGTCCAAGTTTATCGATAACTAATCATTTGACATAGGTCGGGCACCCTCAGACCCTAAGGTGTGAAAGTGCTAGCTTACGCCCTATCCATATCTCATATGGAGTCTTAATTACAGACTTACTTGGAACCCTATTTAACATATAACAGGCCGATTTGAATGCATATCCCCAGAAAGATATCGGCAAGCTAGCAAAACCCATCATGGATCAGAGCATGTCTAACAGAGTCTGATTTCTCCTTTCAGACACACCATTATGCTGTGATGTTCCTGGAGGAGTCCATTGGGAGAGAATCCCATTCTCTCCTAGATATGTGAGAAACTCACTAGAAAGATATTCTCCTCTTCGATCAGATTGAAGAGTTTTAATGCTCTTCCCAGTTTATTTTTCTACTTTACTTCGGAATCATTTGAACATTTCAAATGAATCCGACTTATGTTTCATCAGATAGACATATCCATATCTGGATAGATCATCCATGAAAGTTATGAAGTAGAAATATCCACCTCTAGCACTTGTGCTCATGGGCCTGCATACATCAGTATGTACTAGGCCCAAGAGCTCAGTAGCTCTCTCACCTTTTCTAGTAAAAGGTGACTTGGTCATTTTACCAAGAAGACAGGATTCATAGGTTGGAAGTGATTCACAATCACTGACTTCGAAGATTCTCTCTTAAGTCAACCTGTTTATTTTGTTCTTGTTTATATGACCTAGCCTATAGTGCCATAAGTAGATATCTGACACACACTATCTAATCTAGGGTGCTTGCCAGTAGAATAGACTCTTATCAGGCTTGATCTTTTTGATTTAGCCCTGCACTGATGTCCCAGCCTGAACTTGCACCTTCTTCACTTTCTTCTTCTTGTTCTTCTTTCCTTTCTCAAAGGGTCGGAAACCAGAAGACGAACCTCCCACTAAGTTCACCGACTCCTTGTGGAGTTGGTGATCCTTCTCAAAGTTCTGAAGCAACCCCAGTAACCCATGGTAGTTTACTTCAGGCTTTGTCATTCTATAATGAGTGAGGAATGGGAGATAGGACTTGGGCAGTGAGTTCAGTATTGCATTTTTTTCAAGCTGCTTATGCAAGGAAAAATCGAGCTTGCTCAATCATTCCATCAGCTCGATCATGTACAATACATGATCAGTGATAGAGGCACCATCTCATATTTTGGCGTTGAAGATGGCACAACTAGTCTTGTGCCTCTCCATGTCATCGGGTGTGCCAAAGGCATCCTCCAACACTTGAAGCATATCCTTTGGCTAAGCCGTCTCGAATCTATGACTGAACTCATCGCTCATGGCAGCCAGCATGATACAGCGCACCATGGTTCGATCACTGAGCCACTTCTGGTAAGTATCTTTGACTGTTCCACATGCATTGATAGCTGGCTCCTCAGGTACAGGGTCCATTATTATATATAGGATCCGTTCATTCTCCAGGACTATCTTCAACTTTTGGTACCAGCTACTGAAGTTGGGTTCTACCAACTTATCATTGTCCAACAATGATCGGAGCGATAGGGAAGTGGCCATATCTGTACAAAAGAAAACCATAACCTAATTAGTAATTGATTCATTAAACCTAAAGATTTGGACTTTAATCAAAAGGTTTCTTCTACTATTTTATTCAAATTGATAGCCTCTACCTTCAATTTGAGGAATTACTCTAATTCTTTAGTAGGTACTAGAATCCACTTAGACTGCACACAAGTCCAACTTTGGTTGGCCAACCCATGTACATCTAAGGGTAGGTTCATAACCAATTATTTCTCTAAATAATTTTTAGTAATTTTAATTTTATCTCAAAAACCTAATCAGTAGGCTTTGGCCTCTACTGTAAGGATCCGATTAGGTCCAACCATTAACATGACCATACTTGGTGCATCTAACTAACGAATGATTAAGCCCAACTTTGGTTGGCTCACCTAACCACCATTAGAGAGACACTTCCAAGTCATCATATGATGAGTGATAATTCTATTAGTCAACAAGTACCAGGCCTTTGGGTCTGCAATGATTATTGAGTTAATGGACTCATTATCAAACACCTTAATGGGAGGCTATGACTCAGTTATCTCCATAACTTTATCATTTTAAGGACCTAATAATTTTAGAGAATTTAAATAATTTAGATGATGAGGTCAGATGAACCAGCTTATCATGATCCTCCCACTGGCTTCACCAAGTCAGCTTAAGAGAGACCATTAAAAGGACTGGTCTAGGAGCATCTAAATCAATCATACTAATTTACCTAGCTGACATGGGTCAGCTCGAATAGTCAAGTGATCCGATCAAAACATAATTTCACCAAGAGGTCAAGTAAGTTCGATCAGTGGAAGGGTTGGCCAAAGCTTGCCTTAGACACCATCAAAAATGATCAGGTAAGTAGGCTCCCAATTAAAAACCATCGGTCTGGTTTACCTTAGACACCAACTGGTTTAATTAGTTTCGATTAGATCAACCTAACAGTTCATGCTAGACTGCTTAGCTAAGAATCAAGTCCATTTGGTTCTCGTTAAATATATGGACTTGACCAACTACAACAAGTGTAATTGATCTAGAGAATCCTTGACCTAATCTAAGACAACAATTGATTAGATTTAGTCAATTCTCTAATTAAGTCCATCTTTAATCTAACCATAGGTCTAACCCAATTAATGGATCTAATTCTCACTAACCCATTAACCCAATGTGTTATGGTTTGTGTCTTAGGTTCTTCAATTCACAATCCTAGAACCTAATCAAACAATTTCTTAATTCTTAATTAAGTTTTGTACTGAAAGTTGGGTTCGACTTTTCGAAAATAATTTTTATTTTTATAAAATAATTTTATAATATGGTTCTACCAACCATATTGCATATTTGATTCATAATCAAAATGCAAATGAAATAAATATGAAACTACTTTAGATCTAATCTAAACAGGTTAATGTAATTGAAATAATTTCAACTTTAAATAATTTTTTTACATAAAAATTATTAACAAAAAAATATTATTTTAGATTTAAATATTTTTTAAATCTAATAAATTATAAATTTAATTTAGATCATATCTAATAAATTTATGATAAAAGATAGATCTACACGAACTAGGACAACCTTTGCACTGTAAGGGGTAAACCTTACAGCAGGACAACCTTGCAGTTCGTGATTGATCTAAAATTTTAATTTTAGATTTAATAATTAGATTATAAATTAGATCTAATCTAAAAAATAATCTAAGCATATATAAATAATCATGTAATAAATAATCTAGGCTCTGATACCAATTGAAGGAACCAGATCTAGGGTTTCAGGGTTAGATCTTGAAACTTTTTCAAAATCAGACAGCGAAAGACTAAAATAAATCAAAATTTATTTTTTAAAATTAGAAAATTTTTAGATCTAAAATTCTATTACATGATTATTATATAGTATTAAATCAAAAATTAAAATATATAGAGCATGAACTACATGTTGATCATATCAACATGTTTCTATACTACATCTAATGTATGTATTAAACAATAGATCAGATTTATTACCTTGCAAGTTAGACGTTCTAACCTTACTGATCTGGGCTTGAGGATGATGTTGCAAACCGCATATGCATCCGATCTCTAGGAGTCATCCACACGAGCCCACAAATCTTGACCAGAAGTCCTGCTTCAGAAAATCAGCACAGTATGCTAGTACTGCGCTGATCCTTCTTCGATGGTTGATCAGGTACCTCCTTCTTCTTAATTTGGGCTCTTCCAAAGATGAGAAGTAGGAGGAGGAGTTTTAAATTTAAAATACTCTCAGAAAACTCAAGATGGAGGAAGAAAAGAGATGAAACTAACAACCCTAGAAGAAGACCCTCTTCTTCTTCTCTTTACTCTCTCCTAGACACCCTATCTTGTGTCTATTATATCTTTATGACCCAAAGGTTTTTCTCTCTAATTTTTGGATGCCCCAAAGATATCTCAAATTTCTATTCTTTTAAAAAATTTCATAAAGAAACTCATTTTATAGAGAGAGATATGATAGAGTCCTTATCTAGGTCAAATACCTAATCAAGGCTTATCCAAATATGGCAAGATAAGGGGCACCCAACTCTTGGGTACCTCCTCCTTATTTTTGTGTATGAACCACTAGAAAAGGGTGTACAATGTGTGCCCTAAAATTTACAAAAATTTCAAAAAAAAATTGAGTAAATTCGATGCAAAAAGGAAAGAGTTTTGGATTTCTAAAACTCTATCTCATAGAATTTGAAATCCAAACTTATTCCTACTTTGATTTGATCCACAACCACTTTCTATGTATGAAAGAAGAGAGGAAACCTTTTCGATGTGGGAAAGACCTGGGAGAGGGCTTTTGTCACACAAAATAAGAGAGGATTGGCATGGAATAAGAGAGAGGGCGTGGGGGGGGGCTTATGTGGCGCAAGGTGGAATCCTAGTCTTACTAGGATTCCACCTTAGGACTTAAACCAAATCAAACCAAAATTAGATCAACCCAATTAAAATAGATCTTAATCTAATTAAAAATCTAATTTAATCAAATTAAATTAGATTTAAATTTAATTTAATTTTTTAATCAAATTAGAAATTAGATTGACCCAAGTCCTAATTGAACTAGGACTAGTTTTTTCTTTTCACTTGGCTTATCCAATAAATCAATTGGACTTGATTCAATTAAGTTCAAACTAAATTTAATTAAATCATATTCAATTAGAATTAATCTCAGTCCATTGGCTTAATCAAATTAAACCAATTAACAATCAAATTGCTAATCGATCCTCCTGCAACACTTGCACTAGGTTAAATATCAATTATATTGATCATTTAACCCTAGAATGATTCTTAATCATTGATCAACCATCCGATTGGATCGTAAACTCTAATGTGTGTGACCTCATAGGTTCGAACCTAGGTCGATAGTATAGAAATAAATTTTTGTACCAATCAAAGTGACCATCTAGCAATGATACCCGACGATCGGATAGGTCGAATGTGTAGAACAATATTCTTAGAACCCATGCGGATATAGTTTTCATATAATTCATCTCCTTGACCAAAATGATCATAAGACACCTCAGAGTTCAACTGTCAACTCTGATCAGGTTGTCCACATTGTATTTCAAAATATCAAATCCATCTGATGGATTATCCTGGTCAAGATTTTGCTAAATTGAAATACAGTGACTCATTCTTCTCCAACTCTTAGAGTGGTCAATCCCATCTCGATCACACTCTGACTTTGCAAGTACTTGACTATGCCCAAAAGCCTTCCATCACTGAATTAAAAATTCAGTTAGTCCAGTATCAAAGCACAGTGAGTTGCTTGCAAGTCACTAAGGTGATCTCAGGTCTAAGGGATACTTATACCTATATCCCATCAGAGACATTCTCGACAGCAGAATGCTCTGGAGTTGGTCATGTTCAATGATGATGTACCTTTATATCTCATCTATATGCCATACCAATATCTCCACACTCTTTGGTTGAGAGAACAACCAACCCATATGGCCTACAACGACCTATGCTCGATAGAAGCTGTCATCCTTATTAACAGCCTATCATTTGGTCGTGAACAGTTTTAAGGACTAATCGATAAATCCTCTCTTTATCAAATTTGAATAGTCCTAAGGACTTCATCATAACAATGGAGTTCGTTAGAAGATAAAAACTTATGATAAAAATATTAAAAATATATTTTATTTATTAACAAATCAATTATAATACTTGGTTGCTCAACCATCAACAGCTTGATGATTGACTTTTGGAACATATTTCCTAACAATATCTAATATCAATTTTGAGAAATGATTAGATATAATGAAGTCAGAGATTGACTCGATGCACTCGAACCAAGTATGGACCTTAGTGGATCCATCCGAGGATATAGTACCCATTGGGTGTAAATTGAAAGGAGTATACCCTACAAGCCAATTGAAATTTATATTTTGATGGATTTTTTTTGTAATCTTCCAGACTCATGTAATTGATACTTTATAAATAAAAGATATTTATTTTTTCATCGTAGATTGCATCTTACTTTTGTAATGATTATGATGAACTTCATAAATTAAGACAATAGTTTTAAGATTATGATAAGATCATATCTATAAGATCTAAAATCCTAAAAATTTTGATTTAGAATATTTCTAGTCATAAGAGCATTGAATAGGGGATCTATGTTCTAGATAGACTGGCACTTCTTATGTATGCTCGATGGAGAGGATGGCTGTCTCATAAGTGATTTGTGTGAGATACTAATACAAAAAAGTGGGTGCTCATTAGAGAATGAGTTCACTGAAATGATTTGACTTGAGAAACATCTTATGCAATCAACTTATCCGTCAAAAGATGTTTTCTTATAGTGGAAGTTGTGCATGCCTTTGACTTGAGACTATCATAGAATCTTGTATACATAAATTCATATTTCGGTTCATACTCATTTATGATTTAGTCATATACGGGATAATCTGGATATGGTAGAATATGTATGAAGGTTGTGAGAAGGTCAATATGAAATCGATCACTCCTAGTAAGAGAAGGTTGCATCCTATTTGCTCTAATCAATTGATGATTCAACAAATTTTTGATCAAAGCAAGATGAAAATTAGAAAGAGTTTTTAATATTTTATTAATCAAATCATCATTAAAAATTCAAAAAAATATGATATTGATATTGAATTTGACATCATTCCATATCCAGAGTCATATTCAGGATGCAGGTTGATCGCAAGATTGAATTATATGAAAACTTTTCACTAAATGATATTTTTTATATTGCTATTAAAATTTTATATCTTTCAGGTAGACATGATACATTGCTAGACATCAATTTTATCTTATAGATTTAATCAAATTAAAGAGTTTAATTCGATCGTCAATTAGAAAGGGTTCTAATTACAGAAATCGGATTAGCACGATTAGACCTAGATCAGTTAGATTAAATTCTAATCAGTTTAGATCAACTTACGCTCAAACCCACTATTGGCTAGATGTGGAACCCAATAGATCACACACAAAAAAACTTGATCAGGGGTCTAATTAGATTAGATCATGTTTGCAAGATAGACATGGTAGCACACGTTGCAAATCCTAGCTCCTTGTTTCGAATCGTGTTTGAATTTGATTCCAGATTGTGCTAATTAAATCTGATTAAACTCAAACTTATTTTGGTTTTAAATTAGGTTAACCTTTATCTGATTGAATCAAGTTTGTTGGTGCATAAAATCAGGCTTTCACATTCACAAAATGATTTTTTATCCCATGGGAAAGTTTGTTGGCAGTGCAGAATTCAGATTGGCATCCCATGAGATTGGATGCCCCTTTCCTAGCCTATCTTTTGTTGTTTTACATTAAAATTCATATGGGACGTGTCTTTTTAAGTTGGCTTCAGAATTTTGGTAAATGGATGGAATTTGATCAAGTTAGACGTAATCTTATCCAAACCCTAGTCGCCCCTATCCAAATTGGCACCACTTGGACCAAGAGTCCAAGTGGTTAGGGTCTCTTAAAATTTATTCATGCGAATTCATCTCCAATTTTTTTTTCATGCCTACTTCTGATTGCTACCTTTCTTGTGGACCATTGGATGGCTTTGTGCACTGATCAAAGGTGGAGAAGTGAGGCATCAATTTAAAAAGTTGCACGACCCTTCGTAGAAACACCACAGAATTTTTTTTGAAGAGTCCTTCTGCATGAAGCGACTCTTGAAATTAATTCTGATGCTTCCACGTAAGAGATCAGACTTGGACTAACATGTGAAGGGTGGAATGGTGTGTAAATGGGCATGAGAAATTGCTTGGAAGGGTGCAAGATGATTGGATAAACATCCGATCTCCAAATATAAAAGGGGATGCATGTCGGGGTTTAGATTCATTCAGAATTCTCTCTTATCTCTTCTTTCTTACATCCCTCTCACTATTGTCCAATTAGCCTCTTCCTTTTCTTATTAGGAAAAGTTCTAAAATAGTAAAGACAAGTTTGATTTTAGGATAAGGGCCTAGGAAGAGATATAAGGAAGACAAGGAGACAAGAAAGATAAAGATAGAAAAACTAGGAGAAGAGGAAGAAGACCTTGAGGTTCTACTATCCAAAAAAATTTTCAAAGTGAGAATTTTAGAGAAAGAATCATCCTAAGGAGTTGGTGTCCTAATCAAAGCCCTATGTGGATCATCGTTGGAGGGCGAACACTTGAATGCCTGGTGGAGGTTCTACTGGAGTTTTGGAATAAGCATAGGTATTCTTCTATACCTTAAATTTTATTATGAAAATATTTTATATGATTGTTAATCATAAAAAGGTGTTGGTTTAAAGGTTTGATATTTAAGATTTTTTAGTTTAAATTTTTGAAATCCATTATGTTTCTTCTGTGCATGTTCTCCCTGAAACCCTACAGTGATATCAGAGCCGGCCTTGTTTGATTCAATCATATATAGACAATATTTATGTGATGCATATTATGATTCATGCTATAAATTATGCTTTCATATGATGATATGAATTGATGCATATCTGATCCACCACTTCATTATTTTGAAAAAAGGTTGTCCTATCATAATGGGGTTATGCTGTAAGATTGTCCTAGGATGATGAATGTTCATATATTACACTGGTACATATAAAATATTTAATACTAATATATATTAGTGTGCATTAGCATTATAAAATTAGAATGTGCATGAGACCAAAGAAGTCCTCATAAAAAATTATATTAAGTAGTAGTGATAAGCAATTATGGGTTAACCAATTCTTGATCAATTGGTATCTAGGAAAGTACTAAAGTTGGATCTTTAATTGGTTCCATTGACTGACCTGACGAATCTATTAGTGTCTAAGGAAAGCAATGGGGGGATCTCCACCTACTTACCTGACCAATTTGATTAAGCGATCTTGATATCGAAAAATTTTAATATTGAAAATACTACTAGGGGCCTTCCTTCATGCTAGGTTAATATTACATCATGAACTATGGTAAGCTTGTTATGTTACCACAAGACTTGTCATAAGGACTGATATAATATAATCCTATTGCATAAAAGATGTTTACGGTAATTTTAGATATACTATTTTGTTGTGTTACCACAAAGACAGTTATATTCGAATTTGATTATATTGAAATGAATGGTCTCACTTAACTAAAATATTATAATTTATTGTATTACCACAAAGCTAATAATATTTTAAAGGCCAAGATATAATATTAAAAATTACATGAGATACAATTGGAAAGAGTTTTCTACCTATAAACTCATAAGAATTTATTGTGTTACCATAAGATCATTATGAGGAATTAGAGTCTCAATCCCACTAAGATAAATATGTAATATGTCTCGCTCATCATAGTAGAGGGTTATGATGCTCAATAAAATAGTTGGAGGCACAATTAATGTTGGTGAACGTAGGCGATTTCATGCATATATTTCAAAACTTATTTAAGTAAATTACAGTAGAAGATAATTAGATTAATCAAATTAATCTAACATGCATATGATCTAATCATCAAATCAACCTACTCTAAAATTTATAACATGATATGTTGCATATAAAATCTGAAAAATACTGAAAATAAAATTAGCATGCATGCATGTGAGCAGTAGATCACATCTACTTCTAATCTGAGTTCTGAACTTGATATCTTTGCATGGGTCAATGATCGTCGCTGTTGAGAGACATAGTGAAGGAGATCCTTGCTAGTTGCTTGCAGCCACACATGTATTCAGTCTCTATGAAAAATCCACTCGAAGCCCTGATCTGATCGATCTTCTCAAGAGTGCTAGCTCGTGCGAAGACCTTCTTCTTGACTGATCTGGATCTTTTTTTCAAATCTTTAGAACCTTTTCAAAAGTTGAAGATGCACTTCTGGAGGAGATGAAGAGGTGGAAGAAATATGGAGAGGAAAATAATTTTCTTCTTATTTTTTCTCTCTTCCCAAACCCTGAGGATCAAAACCCTAGAAACCTGATTTTTACGCACACCCCAAGAAAAGAGGACTCTCCTCTTCTTTGACGCCATGAAACCACACCCAAGACCTCTCTTAACATGAAGGCCTCTCTTTTAGATCTCTTACATACATAAGAATGAAATAAAACTCCTTTTATTTCAACGTGTAAGGAGGTGGGGTGAAGAGTCCTAGAGATCATGGACTCTTGATGTGTTGTCACCCCAACTCAAAATTTTATGCCAAAACATGTCAAAAAAATATGGGATGCCCCTTCCCATATTTTTTTATGGTAAACTAGTTCCAACTATTTTTTCTCAAAAAATCTCCTCAAAATGTCATACATATAAGGAGAAAAAAAATAAGTTGGTGGCAAGGTCTTAGAGATAATGTCTAACATTATCTATATGGTATCCTATTTCAAATCAGATTTGAACATACCATTTAAAACCTGATCCTATCTAAATTGTACGGATGATCCCTCGATCATTCTAGCAAAGAATAACTGCTTAGATATCTCATATCTAGCAGTCCTACTCTATTCTTCATACAACTCTTTAAGATTGAGGAGTATGGACTGAGTATCCATACTCTCATGCTGTCTCTCCAACTCATTGCTCATAGAGGCCAGTATGATACACTTGATAGTCAAACTGTCATTCTTCCACATCCTGTATGTGAATACCTCCTCCTTTGTGGCATCATCCCCAATCTCTTGTGGTTCGGAGACATCAAGAATATAGGAGAGCTTTTTCTAAGTGAGTACGATCTTTAAATTTCTTAATCAGTCCATATAATTGGGATTGATCAACTTGTTGGAATCTAAAATTTTTTGTAGTGATAGTGAAGATGCCATTTGTAGAATTTAATCTATAATAATTAAAGAACATTATATAAGTAAATAATTCATGTTGACTCATACAATTAAATAAGGTCTTTAGATTTAATTGTGTCTCTCACTATTTTATCGAACATCATAACCCTCTACTATGATGAACGAGATATATTTTATATTTATCTTAGTGAGATTGAGATCCTAATTTCTCATAATGATCTTGTGTTAACACAACAAACCCTTATGAGCTTATAGGTAGAAAACTCTTTCTAATTGTATCTCATGTAATTTTCAATATCATATCTTGGCCGCTAAGATATTATTAGCCTTATATTAACACAACAAGCTATAATGTTTTAGTTAAGTTAGACCTTTCATTTTAATACAGTCAAATTCTAATATACCTGCTCTTGTGTTAACACAACAAAGCAGTACATTTAAAATTATTGTAAGTATCTTCTATGCACCAGGATTATGTTATATCAATCCTTGTGACAAACCTTATGTTAACACAACAAACTAGCTATAGTTCATGATGTAACATTAACCTAGCATGAAGGAAGGCCCTTAGTAGTGTTTTCAACATTAGGGTTTTTCAATATTAAGATCGCTTAATCAAATTGGCCAGGTAAGTAAGGTGGGGGTCCCCTCATTGCTTTCTTTAGATACTAATAAATTGATCAAGTCAGATAACGGAACCAATTAAAGAATCACCTATAGCACTTTCCTAGATACCAATTGATCAATTGATCAAGAATTGATTAACCCATAGTTGCATATCACTACCACTTAATATAATTTTTAATGAGAGCTTTTATTTGGTCTCATGCATATTCTAACTATATAATACTAATTTATATATTAACATTAAAATATTCTATATATGTAAGTGTAACATATGAACATTCATCATCCTAGGACAACCTTGCAGCATAGCCCCATTATGCTAGGACAATCTTATGTCAGGATGATGAAATGGTGAATCATATATGCATCATTTCATATCATCATATGAAAACATAATAGAAGACATAAATTATTTTATAGTATAAATTATACTATACATCACATAAATATTATGTATATATGATTGAACCAAACAAGGCCGGCTCTGATACCACTGTAGGATTTCAGGGTGGACATGCACAGTGAAAGCATAATGGATTTTAAAATTTAAATTAAAAAATTTTAAATATAAAACTCTTAAACCAATATCTCTTTGATGATTAATAATCATATATAACATAAATTTAAAATTAAATTCAAGCTATAGAAGAATACCTACAGTGCTTAATCCAAATTCTGATAGAACCTCTATCAGGCGCCCAATTGTTCGCCCTCCAATGGTGATCTACACAAGGCTATGATCAGGACACCAACTCTTTGAAATAATTTTTCCTCTAAAATTCTCACTCTGAGAATTTTCTTGGATACCAAGACCTCAAGACCCTCTTCCTTTTCTCCGAGCCTTCCTATCCCTACATTTCTTCTCTCCTTGTCTTCCTTAATTCTCTTCCTAGACTCTTGTCCTAAAATCGAACTTGTTCTTACTATTTTGAACTTGTCCTAATAAGAGAATGAAGGGACTAATTGGATAATAGGGAGAGGATGTTAGAAAGAAAGGAGGAATTAAAAATCTGAATGAATCCAATCCCCCGGCGCACCCCCTTTAAATACTTAGCGACGGATTGCCTTCGGGAATTATTCACGCCCCTTCCATGTGCCATCTCGCATCCATCAGAAAATCTAACACCTCCTGATAAATTTTCTTGCCCATCTGAAAGATTTTGACATATGGCAATCATCAAAAAAAAATCTAAGAGATGCTTCACGCAGAAGGACTCTTCGGAACATTTTTCTCGATGATTCTCTTATGCATCGCGCAGCTTTTCATGGAATAATTTTTCTCCACCATCTATCAGTATAATTTTATCTATCCAATGCTTAACAATGAAGGTGCTAACATCAGAATGGTGTGAAAAAAATATTAGATTAAGAAGTGGCATGACAAATGGGTAAGAGTCCTTCACAAGTTGGACTCATGGTCAGGTGCATGGATCAAACTGACAGGATTTCCATCTTCGATGAATTTCCATGTTTAAATTAGAAGGAATTTTAACTTCAAAAAATAATTTTATGCTCAAAATTAAGTTAGAAATTATTCAAAAATTTATTTCATCGTGGAACATTGGATAAGCTCAAAGATGAGGCATCCCATCTCATGAGATGTGAAAGCTATTTCTGCGCACAAAAACTGCACCCACACACAAGAAAAATTCTTGACTCATGGAGACATGATTTTCTGGCTGTAAATTTTTTGGTACGTGTTGGGTATAAAATACCCCCCAGCCGAAGTTTGTAAAAGACCGACCCTTCCAGGGCTTTTCCAGCTTCCGACCTTATGTGGAGTCTCTCTGAAGCCCCTCGATCGTTCGAGCTTCCGGACTTCTCCAATAATGAGCTTCTCCATCCATCTACCGGGCTGCTCCAAAGGCTCTCTGGGCCTCACTATCAGCCGACCTTCTACAGTGATCAACTATTCTCTGAACTTCTTCCGAACTTTATCAATATCCGAGCTTCTCTGACAATGAGATTTCTACAGTAATCTGACTCCATCCAAGTTTCTACGATGGCCGACCGCCTTCAGGATTCCAACCGAGCCCCTGCGAGAGCCGAACTTCTACTACGAGCGGTCTACTCTGAACTTCTACTACGAGTGGTCTACTCCAAACTTTTACGACGAGCGGTCTACTCCAAACTTCTACGACAAGCGGTCTACTCCAAACTTCTACGACGAGCGGTCTACTCCGAACTCCTACAGCGGGCTGTCTACCCCAGATATCTACTGTAAGCAAATTTCATTCGAGCCTCTACTATAAACACATTTCTTCCAAACTTCTATTACAGGTAGACTTCAGCCAAGCTCCTACAGTGGACGGATCCCAGACGAGCTTCTACGATGGGATAGGATCCACCGGCCAGGTCGTTACTCCGAGCTCCCATGACAATCGATCTTCGATCGAGCTTCTACAATAAGCAGTTTCCTTTCAGCCTTCTACAAGAACCAGACTCCATCCAAACTTTCATAGTGGATGGATATCGAACGAGCTTCTACGACGGACGGACTCTGACAACTGGATTTCTATAATGGCTGATCGCCTCTGGTGTCTACCGAACCTCCCCAGCCATCAGCCTTCAATAGCGTCAGCCGAACTTCCACAACGCCATCCAGACTTCCACAAGATCTCCAGACTCCTCCAACGGACGAACCTCCTCAACGCCATCCGAAGTCCACCACTGGCCGACCCTCCACCAGATTCTTCATGAAACCGAACTTCTCCGACGGATAATCTTCAGACGAGCTTCCACATCAGGCAAATCCCAGACGGACTTCTCTAGCAATCGGACTCTTACCAAACTTCACCAACAGAAAGTCTCCATCCGAACTTCTACAACAGATGACTCCCGCCTGTAGCATCAGCGCTTGAGGCATCCGACAATGGTAAACTCATCAGCAACCTCAGAAACAACTGAGCTTCTCCTAGATCGATGGGATAGAGAGCCATTCTGCTCCATCAGGCATCCCAGTCGAGCTCCAGCCGACAGATCCGAACTCTCCGATAAGTCACGACAATGGCCACTACCCTACTCCACTCTCTGCAATGGATTCCGCATGGCTCCACTACTCTCTGGCAAGTCACGATAGCGGATACCTCTCCACTCTCCGTAACAAACTCTACGTAGCCCTGAACGACCCCTGACGCCACTACTCTCCGTAACAAACTCCGCGTGGTTCTGAACAGCCCACTACCAGGTGGTTACAGACATCGCTGTCAATCAGTTACGCTCTCCATCTATAAAAAGGGATCCCCAGATACGTTCTTCTCTAAGCTCTAAACTCTACCTCGAAACTCTGCTAAAATTTCCTCTCGAGCACTCAATTTCTGTTGAAGCAGAGTACTGACTTGAGCGTCGGAGGGTCTTGCCAGAGCACCCCCAACTTCGATTTAGACTTTCCTTGCAGGTCCCGGCGGTGACCGCGGTCATCTCAACTCCAGCAACTCCGGCTTCGGTAGAATTCTGCACCAACAGAATTGGCACTAGAGGAAGGGAGGCTGTGTCTTCGCAGTACCCTTGTTCTTAAAGGAGTGCTCAACGGGACTATCTTCGGTCATCTTCTCCGACGTCCTCTTCTCCTTCTCCTACTAGATCTCCACCTGATGTCTCCCCGTAAGGCATCCACCAGGCGATCCACGACCTCCGCGGCCAGATCTCAGGCTCCGACCTCGCCTCCAGTATTCCAGGCTCCTCCTCTTCCTCCGATAATGGCGATCGGGATGGAGCAGTTCGACCTGCTGGTTCAACAGGTCAGAGGCCTCACCGAAGCAGTGCAGGCCATGCAGCAGCAGCAACAACCGCAAGCGTTAGTGCGGTTGGAAAAAGCATCGCCGGAGTTCCAAGATCTGGCAGTAGGGCAGGCCACCTGGGCCAGTCGTCCTGTCTTCCCCAGAAAGGGAAATTCGAGGGTGGAGAGCCCTCAGTCTGATCACGATTCCACTCCTAGAGGATCCCTACCTCCACTCTACCGGAAGACCCTCGAGACTCGCAGTTGAGAGGGCCTCCTGGATCGAAGGCTCTAGGAGATGAACCGACGGATCGAAGAGCTCCACCACGCTCCCCCTGATTATGGTGAGGACATCTGTACTGACCCTCTTTTCTCTCAAATGATCATCAACACCATCTCTGGAGGGCCCCGAAAGGGAGCGGCCGGTGGATCGACTAGATCGCTCAAGTGGCAAAGAATTGAAGGATCTATAACCTTTACTGAAGAAGATGCCTGGGAGATCCAAGTTCCCCATAATGATGCGGTTGTAGTTTCTTTAAATATTGCTGATTATGATGTATGCTGCATTCTTGTTGATAGTGGAAGCTCAGCCGATATTTTGTTTTACGATGTATTCTCAAAAATGTCCATCCCTAATGGTCGGTTAGGGCCGATTAGCTCCCCGTTGGTAGGGTTTACCGGCGATGCAGTGCCAGTGGAAGGAGTAATAACCTTGACTGTAGTTGCAGGTCGGTATCCAAAACAATCTAGAGCGCTGGTGGATTTCCTAGTAGTGAGGGCACCGTCTGTCTACAATGCAATCCTCGGCCGACCTGACCTCAACGCCCCCTGAGCTGTAGTATCGACCTACCATTTGAAGTTGAAATTTTCTATTAGTCAGGGGGTCAGAGAAGTCAAAGGAGATCAAGCCTTGGCAAGACATTGCTACAACATAGCCCTTCAGAGAAAGGGACAGTCCGACCCCTGCCCGGTTGATGGATTGGACACTCGCAACGATCTCGCTGAAGAAAGGGGTGAGCCAATTGAAGATCTTGTCTCAATTCCTTTGAACGATGGGAATGAAGAGCATGTGGTGAAGATCGGCTCCAACTTGGGGGAAGAGGTGAGGACACAGCTTATCAACTTTTTACAAAAGAATGCGGACGTTTTCGCTTGGGCTCCGACGGACATGCCAGGGATCGAAACTGAAGTTATGGAACACCATCTAGCTATTGATCCCGAACACTAACCGATGAAGGAAAAAGTTCGAAGTCATGCACTGGAAAGGCAGATGGCAATAGCTGAGGAAGTTGATAAACTTCTGAAAGCGGGTTCATCAGAGAGGTCAACTATTCGAGCTGAGTTTCCAATGTGGTCCTGGTTAAGAAGGCGAACGGTAAATGGAGGATGTGCATAGACTTCAAAAACTGAATAAAGCCTGCTCGAAGGACAGTTACCCTCTGTCCAAAATCGATCAATTGATGGATGCAACCTCCGGCCACGAGCTTCTCACTTTCATGGATGCATTCTCCGACTACAATCAAATTCGGATGGCACCAGAGGATGAAGAAAAAATTGCTTTTATTACTAACCATGGTCTTTATTGTTACAGGGTCATGCCTTTTGGCCTCAAAAATGCAGGGGCGACCTATCAACGGTTGGTAAACAAGATCTTCAAAGAGCAGATCGATCGCAACATGGAGGTCTACATGGACGATATGCTCGTAAAAAGCAAATCCTCGATGAACCACGTCGTCGACCTTGAGGAGACCTTCAGCGCCCTCCGAAAATATAAGATGAAGCTGAACCCAGCCAAGTGCGCTTTTGGAGTAACCTCAAAAAAATTCTTGAGCTTTATGGTATCGGGGTGCAGGATCGAAGCAAATCCGAAAAAGATTCATGCCATCCAGGAAATGACCGCCCTGAAGTCAATAAAGAAAGTTCAGCACCTTACTGGGAGAGTAGCGGCCCTAAATCGCTTCGTCTCAAGATCGGTCGAGCGGTGCCTGCCTTTCTTTCAGACTCTAAAACAGCCAAAGAACTTATGTTGGACCTCTGAATATCAGCAAGCATTCGAAGAGCTGAAGAACTATCTCGGCTCATCTCCACTATTGGCAAAGCCCGAGCCTGGAGGGGAGTTGTTCCTGTACCTAGCAGTCTCCCTTGTGGCCCTTGCAGCAGTTCTGATTAAGGAAGAAGCAAAAATTCAACGGCCGATCTACTATATAAGCCGAGTATTGAGAGACGCCGAAACCAGGTATACTAAGTTAGAGAAACTAACTTACTCCTTGTTAGTTGCGGCTCGGAGGCTCTAACCTTACTTTCAGGGACACACCATAATACTGCTCACCGACCAGCTGATCAAGGCGGTTTTGCATCGAGCAGATGCCTCTGGGAGGATAGCGAAGTGGACAGTCGAGCTCATGAAGTTCGACATCGACTATCGACCTCGATCGGCAATAAAAGTCCAGATATTAGCAGACTTCATGGTGGAATGCACTATCCCAGAAGAGGCCGAACTTGGACGAGATGAAGCCGACAACCCAGGGCTCCAACCGAACTCCTCTGAAAAAAGAACAGACCTCCTTGATGGTTTTTGGGCCCTCTACGTGGATGGTTCTTCCAACATGTCAGGCACAGGCACGAGCCTGGTCCTGGTCAATCTAGATAGAATTATCATAGAGTATGCGCTGCGCTTCGGATTCCCTACGATAAATAACGGAGTAGAATATGAAGCTCTGATTGCGGGATTAAAGATCGCCAAAGAGTTAGAAGTAGATCGGCTTCAAGCCTATAGTGACTCCCAATTAGTAGTGGGACAAGTCAGCAAAAATTATGAAGCTCGGGAGGACAGTATGGCCAAGTATCTAGAAAAGGTAAGGGAGATCATCCCTACCTTCGACAGCTTTAATATCAGGCAGATCCCAAGAGCAGAAAATATCAGGGCCGACCTTCTCTATAGGTTGGCTACACTGGTCCCGGCCGAACTACCTAGAGAAGTCTTCTTCGAAGTTCTGAAGCATCCAAGTACGGAAGAATCACAGCTTGTGATGGAGATCAGCCATGAACCCAGTTGGATCGACCCACTGGTTGCATACCTCAAGGATGGGGTTCTTCCTCCTGATGCGAAAGAAGCTCGGAAGCTTAAGAACCAGGCCTCCCGATATATCCTTTACGAAGGAAAGCTATACAAGAGATCGTACTCTTTGCCCCTCCTGAAATGCCTCCGACCTTCTAAAGCCAACTTCGCCTTGAGGGAGGTACATGAGGGAGTCTGTGGAAGTCACCTGGGGGCCAGATCTTTATCCCACAAACTGCTCCGACATGGCTATTACTGGCCTACCATGTACCACGACTCCGTCGAATATGTCAGGAGGTGTGATCGGTGTCAGAATTATGCAAATATCCAGAGGCAACCTGCCTCTGAGCTTACACCATTGAGTGCCCCATGGCCGTTTGCGCAATGGAGGATGGATATCTTTGGACCTTTTCCCATGGCAACCAGTCAGCGGAAGTTCCTCCTGGTGGCAATAGACTATTTCACCAAGTGGGTTGAAGCTGAGCCTTTGGCAAAAATCACAGAAGCTAAAGTGCAGGACTTCGTCTGGAAGTCAATTGTCTGTAGGTTTGGCCTACCCAGAACCCTCATTACTAATAATGGGCGGCAATTTACCAGAGCAGGATTTGCTGAATTTTGTGAGGACCTAAATATTTCCCATAACTTCACTCCGGTAGCCCACCCGCAGGCAAACGGCGAGGCCGAGGTGACTAACAGGACTCTGTTGCAAGGAATCAAGGCCAGACTTGAAAAAACAAAGGGAACTTGGGCAGATGAGCTTTATCATGTGCTGTGGGCATACCGAACTACCCAGAGATTGCCCACGGGGGAGACCCCCTTTGCCTTGACCTTCGAAACAGAGGTCGTGATCCCGATTGAACTCAAGCTCCCATCGGCACGAGTCATGACATTCGACGAGTAGCACAACCCACAGGATCTCAAGGCCAACCTCGACTTGTTAAAAGAAAAGTGAGAGATAGCTCAAGTTTGGATGG
Organism: Elaeis guineensis; assembly: GCF_000442705.2. Classification (NCBI taxonomy): domain Eukaryota; kingdom Viridiplantae; phylum Streptophyta; class Magnoliopsida; order Arecales; family Arecaceae; genus Elaeis; species Elaeis guineensis. The sequence goes on along the minus strand of NC_026007.2, from coordinate 8,611,791 downwards.
TGGCTTACAAGCAGAAAGTAGCTCGCTACTACAATTCTCGAGTCAAAAGCAAAGCTTTCAGAGCAGAGGACCTGGTACTTCGGCGAGCCGCGGTCTCACAACCTCAGAATCAAGGAAAACTTGCCCCGAACTGGGAAGGCCCATATGAAGTTAAGGAGGTAGTTCGGCCCAGAACATACTATCTAAAAGAGTTTGGGGGAGTGGAGCTTCCGCGACCATAGAATTCAAAAAATCTACGGATGTATTACCAATAACTTTGCCTTCAATAAAAGTTTTATATTTGCATATTTATCTTTTTAGTATGAGCTTATAACGACAGGAAGTAACTCACTCATTCAGTCAAAATTAAATGTGTTAGGAATAGGAGGAGAACCTCATCCTAACATGAGCAAAGTCGAAGGTCCGGTTACTTAAAGACCGGATTGGGGGAAAGGCCCTTGCAATGGCCCTTATGTGCCTCCACAGCTTTGTTAAGAATAGGAGGAGAACCTCGTCCTAACATGAGCAAAGTCGAAGACCTAGTTACTTAAAGACCGGATGGAGAGAGAGGCCCTCGCAACGGCCCTTATGTGCCCCCACAGCCTTGTTAGGAACAGGAGGAGAACCTCGTCCTAACATGAGCAAAGTCGAAGGCCCGATTACTTAGAGATCGGATGGGGGGAGAGGCCCTCGCAATGACCCTTATGTGCCCCCACAGCCTTGTTAGGAACAGGAGGAGAACCTCGTCCTAACATGAGCAAAGTCAAAGGCTCGATTACTTAGAGATCGGATGGGAGGAGAGGCCCTCGCAATGGCCCTTATGTGCCCCCACAGCCTTGTTAAGAACAGGAGGAGAACCTCATCCTAACATGAGCAAAGTCGAAGGCCAGATTACTTAAAGACTGGATGGAGGGAGAGGCCCTCGCAGTGGCCCTTACGTGCCCCCACAGCCCTGTTAGGAACAGAAGGAGAACCTCGTCCTAACATGAGCTGAAACTGATTGTCGGGAATAAGAGGAGAACCTCGTCCTGATACAAACAAAGACCTAGTCGATCAAGACTGGATGAGGGGGAAAGCCTCCTCAACGACTTCTCTACGCTCTCATGACCCTGTTAAAAGCAGAGGGAAAACCCTCACTCGAACACAAAAAAAAAGGGGGGAGATGAAAAGGGAAAGCGACGAACTACACCAGCGATAAGTGAAAAATAAACTACATCGAAGACCCGAGGGACCTCGTCTCAACAAGGGAGGATACTCCTATCAAAAAATCCTCATCCACTAAAAGGGAACTCGGCATAGGCCAAGGAGAAATCGACTTCCTCAAAGTAATGAGAAGTTCGGATCCCCAAGCTTGAGCACCGAGAGGAAGCGTCAAACTCAAATGGCCTCAAAAAGACCTACGGTCACGCACAAAAAAGGCAAATCAACGCAGCGATGACCGGGAACCTTCAAACAACGTCAGCATTGAACAAGACAAAAGATAAAAAAAGTTTGGTAAACAATGACTCAAAGCAAGAATAGATAAAGAATCACAAACAACACCGACGCCAAACAAGACAGAAGATAAAAGAAGTTCGGTAAACAATAATTTAATACAAGAATGGACAAGGTAATGGAAAATTTCTTTTTCATTTCATTAGTGAAGGGTACATTACAAAGCCTTGAAGGCCAAAGAGAAAAACAACAAGAAAGGAAAGGAATACAAGGCGAAAGAGCTCCAAGGAAGCTCGGTACCATCAGACTTCGAACTCTCGATTTCAGCCATCGTCGAGGATTGCTTTAAGTACCCGACTTCTTCTTCCAACCCCCCTTTGGATTAACAATTACTCCAGCATTATCTTCGAAGTACATGTAGATGCCATCCTTTTTGCGCCATGGCTTCCACTGCCTCACAATGACGGCAGGCATGACCTTCTTCCTGAGATTGGGTTTCTCCTTCTTTCTGACTTCTTCTTCTAGTCTCCCTTTGGCTTCCCCCCTCCGCAGGATCGGGAAGTACTCGTGCTCGAGGATGTGCTACAAGCACGGGCTCTGGGCGACCAAAGCAAAATGTGGTCAGATCTGTCTCTTCTACCCTCGCCTTCTTCGCTAATCCGGAAGCTGCAGCGCTTTCCCTCTTGTGGACTTTGAGACTCTTGGCTGACATCCAAGCTGCATCCGCATCCATATCGGTAACGAGGGAGGGACCAAAGGAACTTCCGTGCAAAGTGAGATCCCCGAAGGGGGGAGATGGGTTTAAATAGGCAACGGGGTCTGGTGCAATAATGACTGTAGTGTTGAGAATAGTATCCCAAAGCCAATCGTCAGCCTGTTGACGGTTGTGCTCATTTTTGTATATGTACATGAATTGTGAATTAATAAAAATTATTTTGATATTATTCATCACAAAATATTTTATCTTCTAATGAACTCCTATGCTGTGGTGAAGTCCTTAGGACTATTTAGACTCGACAAAGGAGGATTTGTCGTTTAGTCCTTAAATCTGTTCGCGACCAAATGATACATTATTACCAAGGATGACAATATTTATCAAGCATAGGTCATTGTGTGCCATATAGGTTGGTTATCCTCTTAACCAATGAGTGTGGAGACACTGGTATGGCATACAGGTGAGATGTAAGGGTACATCTGTACTGAACATGACCGACTCCAGAGCTATTTCTGCTATCAAGATTTGCTCCGATGGAATATGGATATAAATGTCTCTCCGATCTGAGACCGCCACGGTGACTTGCAAGCAACTCACTGCACTTAGGCACTGGACTACCTGAATTTTTAATTCAATGACAGAAGGCTGCTGGGTGTAGTCAAGTACTTGACTTGTCAGTGCGTGTGTCAAGATGGGATTGACCACTCCAGTTTAGGAGCTGTGTATAGTCATGTTTCAATTTAGTAAAATCTTGGCCAAGATAGTCCTAGTGAGGAGTCACAGGACTGTTTTGAGTTGAGCACGATTTGGATGATCTGATCAGGGTTGATAGTTTAATCCTGAGTCATCCTAAACACAAAGGTCAAAAGGATGAATTATACAGTAACCATATTCACGTAGGTTCTGAGTGTTGCGATTGCGACTATTCAACCTATCCGATCATCGGGTATCATTGCTAGATGGTCACTTCGATTAGTACAGAAATTGGATCCTGTGCTCCCGGCTTAGGTTCGAACCTGCGGGGTCACACACATTAGAGGTTCCTATCTGATCTGATGGCTGATGAAGAGTCCTAATACTCATGGACTATGAGTCCTATGTGTCTGAAACTCTATGATCAAGAATCAGGATTCTCTGATCATGAGTCCCACATATTTTGGGTACCGAGGTCAAGAGTCCCACTGGTTTGGGACTCTTCGATCAAAGTTACATATCGATGAATTCTGATACCCGATTACCCATCGGATTTAGATTCAATATTTATGAGAGGTTTAATTAGTGATTTGATCACTAATTAACTCAATTTTATTGAGTAATTATTTTTAGATCAAGTCTAATTGAATTGGATTCAGTTGGGTTTGACCCGATTAGGTTAAGAGTTGACCTAATCGTCGAGATGGTTTGGTCCCTGATATGATCAGGGGTTGGGCTTAATCAATTTTTGATTTAATTAAGATTTTATTGAGCTTAATTAAGCCTAATTAAGTTGGATTTAAATTAGTCTAATTGGGCCTAACTTATTTGGTTCAATTAGGTTGGTTTAAATAATGAAACCACCTTGACCCATTCTCCCTGCGCCATCTCACTTCCACTGCGCCCATTTGAATTCACGAGAAGGAAGTTCTCATAAATTTTTCCTCACGCAAAGCCCTCCTCATGCCCTACTTTAATGCACCAAATGAGTGGATAAGGATGATTGGTTGGCCACTCAAATTCAAAATAAAGTTTGAATTTGAATGAGCAACCAATCTTAGCACCTTGACCTTATCCTCTTTTAATGCCCCATTTATTACATGAGAAAATATTTCTCATGAAATCACTCACGCACAAATTAAGCCATGCCCTCCTCTTCTCACGCCCTTAGTGGATAGGAATAAATTGGTTTCCATTTGAATTCAAAATTTGATTTGAATTCAAATGTGCAATTACTCATCTTTATCCTCTCACGTGGATAAGACGTTTGACATTGTTTTAAAAAGAGGAGAAGAGTGGGGCGTGTGCAAGAAAAATTTTGAAGAGAAAATCTGGGTGTGAGGAATCCTTGTGCGTGAGGTGAAGGTCCATATCCTTTCGAGAGAAAAAGAAAGAAAAGAAAGAAAAAGTGTGCGCAGGGTTTCAATGAGTTCTTCAGGGTTTCAGCCTGGAGTTCGGGAAGTGAGAAGGTGAGCTACGAGTGTCATGAGCCCACCAAATTTTAGAGAGATCTTCAACATCCTCTCAAGCACGTCTGCTAATGATTTAGAGTATCTAAAGAATCGACAGACATCGATCGAAGGAGTTCGATCAGCATCGGCTGTCGAAAGAGCTCTACAACGAGCTAGCACTCATGAGGAGTCGATCAGATCGAAAGCTTCATGTGGATGATCCGTAGAGGCCAGACACACTGTGTGGCTGTATCATGACTATCAGACTCTTCCAACAGTGATCAAATTACGGTGATCTACTACCCGCACAAAGGTATTGTGTTCTGAACACATTACAGTAAAGTGTTTACTGTTCAAATTCGAATTTCAAATTTAAATACATGCATGCTATATATCATATTTAGATCCTAGTGTAGGATAAATTTTTATTAATTAATTAGATTAATTAATAATTTTTACTGTAAAATAATGATTTTAAAAATGTTTTAAAATTATCATTTTACCCCTGCACTGAATTTCGCTTCATGCAGGACTCCTCTGGCCAGTCTATAACTGCCGCGTGGCCCACTCACTATGGCAGCAGCTAGAGGTGGCTGACAGTTGGTAAAACCATTATTGCATCGTACCTGGGGTAGCGCTCCAGTGGAAATTCCAAAAAAAAAAAATCTTTTCCGACGAGGCTCCAGTACCAGCGTGCCGAACGTCAAAATATCTGGCAACCACCGAGTGTGAAAATCGAGGGGGGCAACTTCGACCGTGAGAATTTCTCTGTACTTCATTCAAAATCCGAACTCGAAAGTAAAGGGACTGGTGGTGGGTATAAAATACCCCCCGATCGAAGTTTGTAAAAGACCGATCCTTCCAGGGCTTTTCCAACTTCCGACCTTGTGTGGCATCTCTCTGAACCCCCTCGACCGTCCGAGCTTTCGAACTTCTCCAACAATGAGCTTCTCCATCCATCTATCGGGCTGCTCCAAAGGCTCTCTGGGTCTCACTATCAGCCGACCTTCTATAGTGATCAACTATTCTCCAAACTTCTTTCGAACTTCGTCAATATCCGAGCTTCTCCGACAACGAGATTTCTACAGTAATCAGACTCCATCCAAGTTTCTACGGCGGTCGACCGCCTTCAGGATTCCAACTGAGCCCCTACGAGAGCCGAACTTCTACTACGAGCAGTCTACTCCAAATTTCTACTATGAGTGGTCTACTCTGAAATTCTACGACGAGCGGTCTACTCCAAACTTCTACGACGAGTGGTCTACTCCGAACTTCTACGACGAGCGATCTACTCCGAACTCCTACAGTGGACTGTCTACCCCAGATATCTACTGTAAGCAAATTCCATTCAAGCTTCTACTGTAAACATATTTCTTCTGAACTTCTATTACAGTAGACTTCAGCCAAGCTCCTACAGTGGACGGATCCCAGACGAGCTTCTACGATGGGATAGGATCCACCGACTATGTCGTTACTCCGAGCTCCCACGATAATCGATCTTCGATCGAGCTTCTACAATAAGCGATTTCCTTTCAGTCTTTTACAAGAACTAGACTCCGTTCGAACTTTCATAGCGGATGGATATCGAACGAGCTTCTACGATGGACGGACTCCGACAACTAGATTTCTACAACGATCGATCGTCTTCGATGTCTGCCGAACCTCCCCAGCCATCAGCCTTCAATAGCGTCAGCCAAACTTTTGCAATGCCATCCAGACTTCCACAGGATCCCCAGACTTTCACAGGATCCCCAGACTCCTCCAGCGAACGAACCTCCCCAACACCATCCGAAGTCCACCGCCGGCCGACCCTCTGCCAGATTCTTCATGAAATCGGACTTCTCCGATGGATAATCTTCAGACGAGCTTCCACATCAGGCAAATCCCAGACGGACTTCTCTAGCAATCAGACTCCTACCGAACTTCACCAACAGAAAGTCTCCATCCGAGCTTCTACAGCAGATGACTCCTGCCTGTAGCATCAGCGCCTGAGGCATCCGACAACGGTAGACTCGTCAGCAACCCCAAAAATATCCGAGCTTCTCCTAGATCGATGGGATAGAGAGTCATTCCGCTCCATCAGACATCCCAATCGAGCTCTAGCCGATAGATCTGAACTCTCCGGCAAGTCACGACAACGGCCACTACCTTACTCCACTCTCTGCAATGGATTCTGCGTGGCTCCACCACTCTCTGACAAGCTGTGACAGCAGACACCTCTCCACTCTCCGTAACAAACTCTATGTGGCCCTGAACGACCCCTGACGCCACTACTCTCCATAACAAACTCCACGTGGCTCTGAACAGCCCACTACCAGGCGGTTACAGACGTCGCTGCCAATCAGTTATGCTCTCCGTCTATAAAAAGGGACCCCTAGATACATTCTTCTCTAAGCTCTAAACTCTACCTCGAAACTCTGCTAAAATTTCCTCTCGAGCACTCCATTTTTGTTGAAGCAGAGTACTGACTTGAGCATCGGAGGGTCTTGCCGGAGCACCTCCAACTCTGGTTTAGACTTTTCTTGCAGGTACGGCGACTGCGGTCATCTCAACTCTAGCAACTCCGGCTTCGGCGAAATTCTGTACCAATAGTACGTATAGTTAAGGGTCGACCCAACTCAAACCCAAAATTAGTTTGAATTAATTTAGTCTTAATTAGCCCAATCTGAAATCAATTTTGAACTCAATTTGAAACAAGGAGCTAGTTTTTGCAACGTGTGCTAGCATGTCAATTTTGCGAATATGATCTAATCCAATTAGACCCCTGATCAATTTTCTTTGTGTGTAACCCATTGCATTTCACATCTAGCTAGCAATGGATTCGAGTACAAGTCAATTTGATTTGATTAGAATTTAATCTAACCAATCTAGATCCAATCGAACTAACCCGATTTCAATAATTAGAACTCTTTCTAATTGGCGATTGAATTAAACTCTTTAATTTGATCAAATCCATAAGACAAGATTGACATCTAGTAATGTATCATGTCTACCTAAAAGATATAAAATTTTAATAAAAAAATCAAAAATATCCTTCAGTGGAAAGTTACCGTGTAATTTGATCCTGCGATCTCCCTGCACCCCGAATATGACTCCGGATATAGAATGATATCAAATCCAATCTCATACTCATATTTCTCTCAAGCTTATATGATGATTCAATTAATAAAATATTAAAAATTCTTTCTAATTTTTATTCTATTTTGATCAAAGGCATCCTGAATCATCAATCGATTAGAGCAAGTAGGATGCGATCTCCTCTTACCAGAAGTGATCGATTCCATATTGATCTACTCACAACCTTCATATACATTCTACCATATCCAGAATATCCCATACATGACTAAGTCATGAATGAGTATGAATCAAAAAATATAGATTCATGTATACAAGGTTCTATGGTAGTCTCAGATCAAAAGATTATATGCAAAACTCCCACTATAAGAAAATATCTTTTGATGGGTAAGTAAATTCCATAAGATGTTTCTTAAGTCAGATCAATTTAGTGAACTCATTCTCTAATGAGCACCCACTTTCTTGTATTAGTATCTCACACAAGTAGCATATGAGATCAGCCACCTTCTCCATCGAGCATACATAGGAAGTGCTAGTCTATCCGAAATATTGATCCCCTTCTCAATGCTCCTATAACTAGAAATATTCTAAATCAAAATTTTTAGAATTTTAGATCTCATAGGTATGATCTCATCATAACTCTAAATCCATTATCCTAATTTATGGAGTTCATCATAATCATTATAAAAGTAAGATGCAGTATATGATGAAAATTTTTTTTTATTATTTAAAGAGTCAATACATGAGTCTGAAAGATTACAAGAAAAATCCATCAAAATACAAATTTCGATTGGCTTGTAGGGCATATGCCTTTCACTTTTGAGGTTGTTTTTTAACAATCCACTTATCATAGCAGAAATCGCTGTTTACTGGTCCAAATCGTGGACCTCCAGGGTCGCCACGTTAAAACGGCTAACATAGGCATGGATCGATTCTCCCTCCTTCTATTTGATGGTGTGGAGGTAGTCAGATCATTTTTGCTATCATCTGCTGCTGACAAAATGACCGATGAAGAATCGACACAACTCTTCAAAAAAATGTATAGAGATCGGTTTCAAGCCTGAATACCATTATCGAGCCACCCCCTTGAGGGTAGTGGGGAATGTCCAGTAGAGAATACCATTTGTCGCTCCCTGAAGGAGCATCACCATCTTAAAAGTTTTCAACGGTCCCATCGTCGGTCTCCAACTGAGGCACTTTAAAGTGCCAAGGAAGTGGTTCCTATGTTATCCACAGAGCAAAAGGCAACTCACTGCTAAACCCCTTGTAGGGCTACACCGAGGGGGCATTGTTGAGAGCAGCATTGATCTTCTTATCAAGCACCAGGAATTGCCTCTCTAGAGCAAGATCTTGGACAATGCAGGCCTTAGAGCGCTGGGACGAGTGGCAACCAGGGGTTCAGTCATGCCTTGATCGTGGGTTGGGAAAAATCGCTTTGCAGGTTGCTAGGCCTTAAGGTAGCTCTGATGGGTCTACCTCCTCTCTATACTTTAAGGAGGTACTCACGGCTATTCATATTGTGATGGTGACTGTAGAGTCAGATTTGGTGGGGGCATCGCTATGGGAGGTGCTAGTGGGGCTGCCAAGGGAAGTACTGGTGGCACCACTGAAGGGATTCTGGAGCAGCCTGATTAAGTTGCAATGCCACTGGTGAAAGTGCAAGAACAGTCTAAACCGCCTGAACAATGGCCGTCAAGGTCTGGATCTGCTAGAAGAGTAGGTTAAACTGGTCCGTCGTGACCAGCGCTGGCTGGACCAGTGAAAGTCTGCATTATTGATGGCTGCACCTGATTATTAGCCCGACTCTCCACCTGGCGGGTGGTAGCTCTGGTGTTGGAGAGATAGGACGGGACTCGCTTCGGTGGTATGGTTTTCACTCTTAGTTTACATTCCTCAAAAAAGAATTAAAGTTCAGTCCTTCCTCTATTCTGTTGGCACGAGAAATCGCCTAGCTCCAAAGTGGGTTGGAGTTGTTGGTGAGGTGGGCCTCCTAGGTGCAACCTACAAAAAAGTCCTAACCGAAGTTTGCTCCGATGAGAACCCTCTGACGCTCAAATCAGAATCTCATTTAACAGGTGGAGAAGCGTGAGAGAGGCAGAGTTCTTGCATACCTTTTATGGGGATCCTCTTTTATAGTAGAGAATCAGAGCTTCAGTTGGCAGGTTGGCTGGCATGATCCCACATGATCAGGGTGCGGTTTGTTAGGCACGAGATTGTCGTTCCATACTTCTGAGATGTGGCGAACGTAGTTGTCTTATCAATTTAATGACAGTTGTTGCCTGATGGGTGTTGTGTTTTGAATGTAGTTGCTAACTTGGGCATTGTGGAGGCAAGGAGTGATCGGCGACGACAAGGGGTCGGTCACACTGTGTCATAACTGAGATCTGCTCTACGATGCATAAGTGGTCAGTCGAGGAGTTGTTGATGGTTATGCATGAGGGTTGCCGAGCTGCTGTCGACAAGAAAGGCTTTAGATGGCTCTAATCAAGCAGTTGCAGTGGACCAGTCGGTGAAAGTGATTGCCGACTCAAGGTCGGCATAAGATGGAGCAGACCAACCTTGGATCCTCAGAGATCTTTGTTGACGGGCCTAACAGACACAGTCAACTTGGGCCCTGGACTTTTTCATGAATTCGGTCCGTACGAGATTTCCCCCAATTGTAGGTTTTCCTCATTTAAAGAAATTAAATTCTAAATTTTTTATTGTGAAGTTTAGATAATTAATTTTTTGAATATTTTGTTATTCTTTGCGGTTCTTTACATTTCCCAATGAAATATAAAACAAACCACTTTTATAGCTACATAATAGTTTTCAGATTTTGATTATCAAATACTTTTCTAGCAAAAAAATTATTTTGTTTGGAACAGCTTTTGACCTTGAAATGCAATTTTTATCGGAAACTACTTTTTGTCCAAAAGTTATAGCATTCTCAAATAGACCCTTTAATCCATATTCTTAGTCTTAGATTTAGGATCTGACCATTATTTAGATGGGCCATATATGTGCTTCAAGTGGGACTTGAGCTCAAACTCAACTCTAATTTTATATTATTTTTTTTAGATCTAGATCAATCTGATGTCGGAATTTTTTGGGACTGGATTCAGGCAGCAAAGAAAACTCAATTACATTAGGGCTGGCCTGATCTAGTCCCATCCTAAGCCTATTATTGATGACCGAGCTTAGACCAATTTACTGCTAGTTCAAGCTTGACTTATACTATGAGAAAAAATACCTAGCCTAGCATGAATTCAATTTTAATCTAATCTTAAGGGTCTATTCTTTTATGGATAAAAAATTTAGTTGAGAATCTATATTTTTTTAAATAAATATTTTTCAAATAATATTTAGATAAAAAAATAATTTATTCATTATCTTTTATGCATGAGAAATTGGTTTCGAAATATGTTACCCATGTTCTTCTATATTATTACTTTCCTGAGTAAGTTGCTAAAATTTATCTATATTTTTTAGATTTGAACATAGTAGGTGACTTAGTTAGTAGCCATTGAATGATGGAGGCATTGGAAATGAAAATGAGATATTTAGAAATAAAATTAAATACCTATTTTACTAGCTGATGAGAAAATGATTTAATCACTCCTAAGTGGGTAAGATTTTTCTTCTATTTTATGGATAAATGTTACTTATAAAAAGTAACTTATCCATCTTGAAAAATATGAGAATACGAGTAATTTGATCAATAAAAAAATTGACCAACTTTTTTATGATATTTAGTCATAAAAAAATAAGCCTCAAGGCTAAAAGCCTAAATATCAGGCCTAAAAGAACTAAGCATGGGTTTAGCTTAGATTCGGCCCACAACTTACAAACTGCTTCTCCTTGCACCATAGTAATAGGAGAGTTTTTGTTATAGCCCAAAACCTAATTCAGCCCACCAAAGCCCAAAACGAAAAAAAAAAAAAAAAGGAAAACAAGGGATTCAAACCGGGAAGAAGACTCCCGATAGGAGTCTTCTTCTCCGACGAAATCCGGACGAGACCGGGACTCCTAGGACCCCTTGGAGTCCTAGGATCCTCTATAAGAAGACCCCCTCCCCCTTGAGACCGAACATCGGCCTCCTCCCTCTCTCTTTCTCTCCGATTTCCTCGAATTAGAGCCGCGGACACCGCCTTGTCTTCGTCGTGATTGCTCTTCGACGAAGTCACCGGAGGTCAAGGTAAGCTTCCCTCCTTTTCCTCCCTTCCTTCCTCTTCCTCCCATGCCCTGTGCGCGGCTGCCGGCGATGAGCGTCGCCGATTTTTGATCGGGGAAAGAGACTCTGTTTTTGGGTCTCTTTTCTTTGAATTTTCCGGCGCCGACGATCGGAATCGATCGCCGGCCACGCTCCTCCGTGACCGGGGGAGTGGCCCCCGTCGGCCACCGGCCTCCGCCGTGGTGGCCATGGCCCGAACGGCCGGTCAAGGCCGGAGGATGCCGGTCCCCTGTTCCGGCACGGGAAGAACCAAGAAAAAGAAGAAAAGAAGAAAAAGAAGAAAAAGAAAAAAGAAGAAAAAGAAAAGAAAGAAAAGAAAAGAAAAGAAAAAATAAAAAAAAATTTAATAATAATAAAAATAAATATATATATATATATTTATATATATATATAAGTAAGTAAATAAATAAATAAATAAATAAAAAATTGAAATTGATGAGAGAGAGAATTTCTCTCTCTTCTCTCTCTTCTTTTCAGTCTGAACCCTGACTTTCTCTCTCTGGAATTGGACTTTCTCTCTCTACTTTCTCTCTCTAGAATTTTATCTCCCTAGGTTGTTTCTCTCTCTTGATAGATTTCTCTCTCTCTAAAGTTATTCCTCTAGGATTAGCGAAGTGGAAGGCTTCATCTGATGATTCTGATCGAGTTTAGAGACGAGTCTGATTTTAAGCGAGATTTTGATTTTGAGATTTGTTAGATTTAATTTTGAATTAAAATTAATATAAAAATATAATTTTGGATAATAGGCACGGAAGAATCTTCTAGAAGTTAGTCGATCTGTTCATTCAGTGCTCCGTGAAAGGTAAGTAATGAATCATCTTCTCGAGATATTCCATATTTATTTCTGAAAATAAATAATTATTCTCTGAAATTATGCATGATTTATGAAATTATGTTTTGAAAAAAAGTGCTTTTGAAATGTTATGGTATATCGATTTATGCACATGTTTAGTGAAAGATTATGATATATTATGGTACAAAGTATTTTGATACAGATCGGATTTATGCTCTCAGCCTAACTATGTTTCTGTAGACCCTGCCAGTGGGGGTTGTGCGCTGGTATTTGTGGACCCTACCAGTGGGGGTTGTGCGCTGGTGTTTGTGGACCCTGCCAGTGGGGGTTGTGCGCTGGTATTTGTGGATCCTGCCAGTGGGGGTTGTGCGCTGGTATCATGTGGACCCCGTCAATGGGGGTTAAACGTTGGTCATAGTCAAGGCTGTTGAGTTACGAGTGTTTTGAATCGAATCAGATTTATGATTATATTATATGTGAATATTTGAAAAATATTTGATTTGTATTAAATCAGCATGAAATATACTCTTATGTTTATTTGCAACATTATTCTTGAAAATTATATAATATCTGAATTATCTAGTTGAGATATTTGTTACTTACTGGGCTGTCTAGCTCATTACCTTTCTTTCTATTTTTCAGATTCAGATAATTAATATCGAACGTGGGACGAAATATTGGGACAGAGCTTTTAGAAGTGAGATTAGCATTGTCAACTTCATTGAACTTAGATCTATTGTTTTTATTGTTTTAGAAAAATTTATTGGATGTAAGACATTTGATTTAATTACTTGAATTAAAGTTGAATAATAATTATTTGAATTTATTTCGCTGCGATGCATTGATATCGTGATGAGATGCCTTGCATGCTTATGGAGAGAGTTCTTTATGAGTATGCGGCGGTTGCCGCGACCCTCGATTCACAATCTCGGGTCGGGGGCGTGACAATTAATATGGTATCAGAGCATAAGTGGATAAATTATGACACATAGAATTTGACATAGTATGAGTGTAGGTGGGTAAACATTAGGAATATTGGGACGTTAGAATATGAGCATCATAATAAACCCATCATAACAAATAGATAAATGAATCTAATAAAGTTTTACTACTACAAGGTTATCATGCCTCCCCGTAGAATAACAAGAACTACTCAAGGAATTGCAAGAGAGACATCACAACCACGGGATGGTAGCACTCCCCATCTGACCAGTGGCACCCCTCAGGAGGAGGGAGTCGTAGATCCTATTGGGAGTACTTCGAGAGCACGTCAAGAACCAGATATAGCTCAGTTAATGCAGACCCTAATCAGGATGGTATAAGCGCAACAACAAATACAGCAGCAAATGTTTGAACAACAGCAGATACAACGAGATATACAACAACATCAGCATCTACCACCACAACATGGAGAGCAACCAGTACAACGAAACAACATTTCAGAATTTAAAAAGCTTGCACCTCCAGCTTTCAAGGGGACTACTGAACCTTTGGAGGCTGACAACTGGATAATGGAGATGGAGAAGACTTTCGCTGTCCAAGAGTGTCTTGATGAAGAAAAGATTCGATATGCAGCTTATTTACTACAAGAAGAAGCATACAACTGGTGTCAGTGACTACAGCGCAAGCATGAACAAGATGGCGAAATACTCACCTGGGAAAGATTTCGGATTGCATTCTATGATCAATATTTTCCTCGGAGTATAAGGATCCAGAAAGAGCAAGAGTTTATTTATTTGAAGCAAAAGGGTATGAGTGTGACTGAATATGAAGCAAAATTTACAGTGTTAGCAAAATTTGCTCCGAGATTAGTAGATGGTGAGCAAGCACGTGTTCATAAATTTGAGATGGAACTGAGAACTGAGATTCGAAAATAAGTGGTTCCATATGAATTGACAACTTATGCCGACGTGGTAAACAAAGCACTGATAATTGAAAGGGAAGTCAATGAAGAACGCATGGAAAGAGAAAGAAAGCAAAGAAAGAGAGCAAAATCAAATGATATACAAGGGCAGAATAATAAAAACATCAAAAGATCAGCTAAGGGAGCAATAGACAATAAGACTCAACAGATTGACGCTGAGCAGTGCTCCAGATGTAGCAAAAATCATGCAGACAAGGATTGCTATTGGAATACAGGTGCTTGTTTCAAATGTGGTCAGATGGATCATAAAATTGCTAGCTGCCCGCTAAATACTGAAAATCAAGTTGGCCAAAGAACTCATGAAGGACAACATAAAGGTGGTGGACAGATTTTTAAAACCCAGGGAAGAGTTTATGCGCTTACTCAACAGAATCCACAGGTTTCCAATACAATGGTGACAGGTATGAAAAATTTTGAGGACGAAATTTCTTTTTAGGGGTGAAGAATGTTATAGCCCAAAACCTAATTCAGCCCACCAAAGCCCAAAACGAAAAAAAAAAGGAAAACAGGGGATTCAAATCGGGAAGAAGACTCCCGATAGGAGTCTTCTTCTCCGACGAAATTCGGGCGAGACCGGGACTCCTAGGACCCCTCGGAGTCCTAGGGTCCTCTATAAGAAGACCCCCTCTCCCTTGAGACCGAACATCGGCCTCCTCCCTCTCTCTTTCTCTTCGATTTCCTCGAATTAGAGCCACGGACACCGCCTTGTCTTCACCATGATTGCTCTCCGACGAAGTCACCGGAGGTCAAGGTAAGCTTTCCTCCTTTTCCTCCCTTCCTTCCTCTTCCTCCCATGCCCTGTGCGCGGCTGCCGGCGACGAGCGTCGCCGATTTTCGGTTGGGGAAAGAGACTCTGTTTTTGGGTCTCTTTTCTTTGAATTTTCCGACGTCGGTGATCGGAATCGATCGCCGGCCACGCTCCTCCGTGACCGGGGGAGTGACCCTCGTCGGCCGCCGACCTCCGCCGCGGCGGCCATGGCCCGAACGGTCGGTCAAGGTCGGAGGATGCCGGTCCCCTGTTCCGACACGGGAAGAACCAAGAAAAAGAAGAAAAGAAGAAAAAGAAAAAAGAAGAAAAAGAAAAGAGAAAGAAGGAAAAAGAGAAAAAGAAAAGGAAAGAAAAAGAAGAAAAAGAAGAAAAAGAAAAGAAGAAAAAGAAAAGAAAAGAAAAGAAAAGAAAAAAAAATAAAAATAATAATAAAAAAAAAAATAATAATAAATAAATATATATAAGTAAGTAAATAAATAAATAAATAAATAAATAAAAAATTAAAATTGATGAGAGAGAGTTTCTCTCTCTTCTTTTCAGTCTGAACCCTGACTTTCTCTCTCTGAAATTGGACTTTCTCTCTCTACTTTCTCTCTCTAAATTTTTTTCTCTCTAGGTTGTTTCTCTCTCTTGATGGATTTCTCTCTCTCTAAAGTTATTCCTCTAGGATTAGCGAAGTGGAAGGCTTCATCTGATGATTCTGATCGAGTTTAGAGACGAGTCTGATTTTAAGCGAGATTTTGATTTTGAGATTTGTTAGATTTAATTTTGAATTAAAATTAATGTAAAAATATAATTTTGGATAATAGGCACGGAAGAATCTCCTAGAAATTAGTCGATCTGTTCATTCAGTGCTCCGTGAAAGGTAAGTAATGAATCATCTTCTCGAGATATTCCATATTTATTTCTGAAAATAAATAATTATTCTCTGAAATTATGCATGATTTATGAAATTATGTTTTGAAAGAAAAGTGCTTTTGAAATGTTATAGTATATCGATTTATGCACATGTTTAGTGAAAGATTATGATATATTATGGTACAAAGTGTTTTGATACAGATCGGATTTATGCTCTCAGCCTAACTATGTTTCTGTGGACCCTGCCAGTGGGGGTTATGTGCTGGTATTTGTGGACCCTACCAGTGGGGGTTGTGCGCTGGTGTTTGTGGACCCTACCAGTAGGGGTTGTACGCTGGTATTTGTGGACCCTGCTAGTGGGGGTTGTGCGCTGGTATCATGTGGACCCCGCCAATGGGGGTTAAACGTTGGTCATAGTCAAGGCTGTTGAGTTACGAGTGTTTTGAATCGAATCGGATTTATGATTATATTATATATGGATATTTGAAAATATTTGATTTGTATTAAATCAGAATGAAATATACTCTTATGTTTATTTGCAACATTATTCTTGAAAATTATATAATATCTGAATTATCTAGTTGAGATATTTGTTACTTACTGGGCTGTCTAGCCCATTACCTTTCTTTCTATTTTTCAGATTCAGATAATTAATATCGAGCGTGGGACGAAATATTGGGACAGAGCTTTTAGAAGCGAGATTAGCATTGTCAACTTCATTGAACTTAGATCTATTATTTTTATTGTTTTAGAAAAATTTATTGGATGTAAGACATTTGATTTAATTACTTGAATTAAAGTTGAATAATAATTATTTGAATTTATTCCGCTGCGATGCATTGATATCGTGATGAGATGCCTTGCATGCTTATGGAGAGAGTTCTTCGTGAGTATGTGGCGGTTGCCGCGACCCTCGATTCACAATCTCGGATCGGGGGCGTGACAGTTTTTGTGCACCGCATGTAGTACATCAAAAATACATCGTTCCATCTTATTAGGCTATGTAGCCACTGCTTTCCAACTTGTATTTAATGTTTGCAGTTTTGTTTTTTCATTTAAAATTTTGAATGATGAAAATACTTATTTTCTTTTGAAAAAATTATAATACCTTGTAATATATTATGATATTATGTAGTCAAATTATGACTTCTTTCATAACAGCAAGTCATAATATGACCATGGGATGTCATAAAAAAAATATATATTTTCATCATTTAAAAATTTTATAAATTTTTAATGAGAAAAATATTTTTTTTTATGATTTTTGAGAGTAAATTATCACTTTCAAAATTATAATTTGACTGTAAGGTGTCATAATATGTTGATAGGTTATCATAATTTTTTTAAAAAAATATTTTTATTATTTAAAATTTAAAAAAATATAAAATTATAAATATTAAATATATATTAAAAAATAATAACTATGTTAGACGGTGGGCCGGTGCTTTTTCGCTGCACCACTTGCGGTGCACAAAGAATTACTCTGGAAATAGGCTACGGAAAGGAAGGAAAGGGACCTGGCCCGTCTCGTCCAACCTTGCCACCTTGCGACCCGACCCGAGCCAAGGATGATGGTGCTCGCTCTCAAAAAGGCTTAGAACGATCGCTGTGGAAGGTGATAGAAGATTAGGACAGCAGGTGTCGCGCGCAGGGCTGTGTTTCTCCTCCTCCGCCTCGATGACGACCATCCGCAGGTTCTGCTGCAACGACCTCCTCCGCTTCGCCCCCGTCAATTTCGACCACCTTACTGAAACCGTAAGCCCTCCTCTCCCGCTCTCTTTTCCCCTCTTGCTCGTTCTTCTCTGCTGCTCCTCTCTCCTTCTCTTTCTCTACTTCTTATACTCATCCATCTCTCTCTTTTTCGCATCCGATCAGTTCAATATGTCGTTCTACATGACTTATCTGGCTCGATGGCCCGACTATTTTCATGTTGCCGAGGGCCCTGGCAATCGTATCATGGGATACAGTAAGCCCCTTTCTATTTCTCCCTAGGAATAGCCATTCTTGTAGTTCTTTTTTTTTCCATTATTTTGATGTCCATAAGATCGAGAAATTTTTAGTTATTTGATGGTACGCCCAAGCTTATATAAAATTATTTTTTAAAAAAAAAAGAAGAATTGAGAGAAAGAAGATAAAATCAATCACCTTGGGGAGATTGGAACCATCTAAACCTGACCTTGGAACAAATGCTTTTCTCTCTTCATTATCTTGACGGAAAATTTCGAATTATTTGAAGTCTCTTGACCCAATGTAAGCATGGAAACTGGAGACATGAAACCCTCCATTAATTCAGCCTACCTTATTGATCGGACATGGGATCCTGCCAGTCAATTACGTCTGATTAAAGGAAACTATGTGCACATAACATTTGATCTTAGAAATCCCACTTGTCTTGGTGAAAACAAAAAGCGGATAACAAATTTAAACATATATAATGTATTTAATTCCAAACTTTGTGTAATTGGAGATTTAATATAGTCTCTAAATGCTATACGATGGGTCTGAGTCTGTCATCTTGGTAATGGTGGATTTAGTTCTGGAAATTTGGGTTTATGAAATGGAGACAAGATCTATCATTTTGTCAACGTAAGTATTCTATGCCAGTTGTAATTTTCAGGTCCGAGGATTTCCTTTTGATCTTCTTAAAAATTCTATTGGAACAGATTGTCCGACATGCCAGGAATTGTTGCTTGGTAAATAGCACTCTAGAAATCAAATTTTTATTTTGTTATAACAAAGCAAGTCTCCTTTCTACAGAGATAATGTCATATATATATGCAGCTAAAGGTTTGGAGAATAAAGCTGTGTGCTATCCTTAACTGTTTCAATTCTTGCTCTCTTCATACCATGTTACCGTAATTGCTTTTGCAAGCTTATTAAAAAATTATGGCTAGCTTTTATCTTTTGGATGATGATGGTGAAAATTTGGAGGGGAAAAATGTTCCTTGGAAGTATGTGTTGAGAAGATTATGCTGGTTCAAATCATTCTGGATAGTGAAAAGTTTCAGGTTCTTGAAAATGTATGGGTTGTCAGGTTCCCTGGTTAGATGAATTGGATTAGCTAGGAGGAATCACTTTTAGGATAAGCAAGCCACGCTAGGTTTTGCTATTCCTATCTTAAAATGGGCATTGGATTGCCACCTGACAGGGATAGTGCAATGGGCTTAAGCCATAGTGGATAGAAACTATAACATTGAGAGAGATGGAGGAAATTACATTATAGTAATAGATATAGAAGCAAAGACAGCAAGTTGTGCTGTCTGTTATTCCCTGAAGCCACTCCTTGCTATCCAGCATCCTAAAGAGTGCTGAACTATCCACATGGCATATTTCTTTTTTGCTAGGAGAGTTAATATATGGTGTGTTATGGGGTTGTCCTTTTCTTGGTTTTCTGGTATCACCTAAACCAACTAGGTCCTGTAGGTTCAAATTAAAATTTTGTAACTTATTAAGAGACTATTAGATGGAAGAATACTTACAAGGGACTATTAGATGAAGCATACTTGTAGTCTTTTGGATTTCTAAGGTATCCAATTGGCCATGAACGTGATGTAGGAACTTTGATGCCATAGGTAAAAGGATGGGATAGGTAGTTCAAGCAGTGATGGTTTGTTATGGAACTTTATATAAAAATGAAGTGTAATTGGTGATGTCTGTAGAGATTGTAGTAGCATAGCATGTTTGCAAGAAACAAAGCCAAAACAGATGGAGAGGAACAAGTTGAATTTTACTGCAAAGGAAATTGGAATGGCTTTAGTCCTTGATGGAAGGGCATTTAAATTTTAAAGTAACTCCAATTTCATGGATATCTAATATGGTTGAAGAAGGGCTTTTTCATTTAAAATATTGCTTTTCTTGGTGCAATTGACTTCAACATGTGCATTTGAGTGAAGTGGTGGGATTTTCCTAAACAATCTTTTATAAGACCGGTTAATGGATATAGACTTTAATAATGATCCTTTTCACAATCACAATTTTCTGTAGCAAAGTTTTTCCTAATCCATCTCAGTGGTGCTGTGCTAAAACATTTTTGCTTAGTTTTCTTGAAACTGCTTCTTAGTCATATGCTGCAACTACTGGAGATGATAAATTTCTAGGACCTTCATTTTGACTGCAGAATATGTGGCTATTATTTCAAGGCTTTGAAATAGGATTAGTAGAGGCCAATTGGAATTTTTATGGTGGTCCAAATACAAGTATTAAGGAATGAAGAAAATGGAGCACAAAAATATTTACTAAATGAAAGGATAATATGTTGGCTGATAATTACAAGTTAAACTTGAAATAACTCTTGTGACTGTCAGAGAATGAACGTAAATTTGGACTTTTAGGTTCCCTTCTTATAGGATTTTCTGATAAAGAGAACTACAAAATGCTTTCAATGTCTTGTCTGCAGGAAAACTAGCCTATCATCCATGCAATTGTTGAATAGTGAGTGGAGGAGGCACCATTCATTTATCATGGGATAATAATATTCCTTGGCAAAATAGTTGCGGATCCTAGATGTCTATATTGTTGCATAATTCATAAATTGTTGACACAGCTGTACTACTTTTGAAGTCATAAAAGTTTAAGATTAAAGCCCCTGTTAGTTTCCCTTATCTTTTAAATAAGAAATTTAAAAACTAGATAAAGTCGACTCTTTAGATTTTTCTTAATATTCATCAGTGAATGTCTAACAGTAGTTCTGTAGAGCAAACTTTTTCTATTTTTAGAACCACCAGAATATTAATGGCATTTACGCTTACAATAGACTGAAGCTGGTTTTGGACTAGATCGTGCTTCCTAACTAGATTGCTGTCTTCACCTAGCAAAACAATTTTGGACTGGTTTCTTGTGTCTCAACTCAAGAGCATTTTTTGTGAAGGATGAAAGAAAAAAGTCTGGCAAGGTGTATAAGCTTGCTATGGGACGGTACTGACCTGATTTGACTGGGATACATGATTAATGCATCGTACCAGCTGAGCTGGACTCGGTATCTATTGGTCCCTATTAGTTTTGGCTTGTTTCAATCGATACTTCTGTTTCTGCATGATTATTGATGTGGATCCTATCTCGATCCTATTTTCATGTCGGAGTAATATGGCTACTGATGGTACGATCTCTTTTCTATGGTATGTTGTATGGTGAGGGTAGGAGTGTAATCAAGCCGAGTCGAACTGAATCGAGTAGCTGGAAGCTTGGACTTGACTCGGCTCAAAATACTCGGGCTCGAAACTCGGCTCGAGATCGATCGAGCCTTAATATCCCAAGCTTGAGCTCAGCTCGATGAAAAATAGGTAAAACTTAAGATCGACTTGACTCGACTCAAATATCAACTGAGCCATATTCGAGCTCGAAATCAAGTCTTAATCTACTAATATAATATATATATATATATTATAAATAAAAATAATATTATTAAAAATATATAAATTTGAGTAGGTTTGCGAGTTTTTGAGCTGCATATCTTGCTACTTGAGCTCGATAATAATCGAGTCGAGATGAGCTTGGACTCAAGTCAAGCTCGAGTAGCTCGCGAGTGGTTCGACTCGTTTGTACCCTAAGCGAGGGTAATGCAGCTCATTCAATATTTCAATTTGTATTGAGAAAGAGCCCTTCCTTCCATTAGGTGTCTTAATTGAATTTGAAGATTTTAGTTGAATGTCTGAAATAAGTAAAATATTAGAATGAATTTGAACAATGGTTTTCATGCCATTTATGTTAGGAGACAAAAAATGTATATCTTCCAAAGAGAAGTAGTATAATGGTGGAATATCTGATGTCTTAAAGTTTAGAGTTGCGAAGACATGGGCTAAAGAAAGCTAGCATTATGGTCGTAATTCAGCTGATTGTATTACAAAAAGGAGGTTTTATTGTGTTTAGAATCATTGATAAATGAAATAGATAGGACGAAAAAGACTAAATAAATGAAAGACATCATAATTTCTAACTATTAGGATGGAACAAAGAAACATTTTCTTTGTCATGCTTAGGACATTTACTTCTTGAGGAAGACATTAAAATGTAATGCCAACATTGCTCTGATCTCATCTACATGAAGCTATCATTATGTGGGAACCTAGTGATCTTGTACAAAGATTGATAGAACAAATGTGTAATTGTAGTTTCTAAGGGTAAACATTTGGAAATTTCTTCTCACTAACAAAGTATCGTGCTCCCAAAAATAAGGGAATGCCAAACTAATCGATGAATATGACTACATTAAAATCTCTTTTGCTTCCCTCTTCTAATGCAGCTGAATGAGTGTATTGAAAGTGTACCATGCCTTGCTTCTGAAAGTTAGCTATGGCACCTACAGAAAGAAGGCTTTCTCTAAGACTTCCAAATCCTAGAACAGCAGAAGTAATTTGAGCTATCAGGGGCGTTAACCTGAACAAGATGGCCTTCAGAGGGTAGGCATCACCTCGGTTACGAACTGGAGAAGAAAAGTGGGGTTTCCTTCCAAGACTGGAAGATTCATCAATTCTTTGATAGTTTGATTTGTGAGAATAAACCAGAAATTGGATCTTAGTTTGGTTGTTGAGGAAGGCTCTTGTTCCTGTTAGGGAGAGGGTGTCAAAGCAAATGCTCATAATGTCCAAATCTCTTGGCATATTGTTCAAGTGCCCTAGAATTGGATTCTCATTTTGGGGCTGAAGATGAAGGAAAGAGTTCACTTTGGAAACCATGTGGTTTGAATCTGCATTCTAGGCTGACTAACTCAGTAAGGAGAGAGATCTCAATTATTGCTACTTTCTTATTCATAGTACGAGATGAGCTCCTTATAGCGGCTACCACTAATCGTCCAACTAGATATACAAGGATGCCTAATTCAGTTAGGGGGGGGGGGTGACATTGCAAGGTGGTTAGTTTATCTGGGGCAGGTGCCTCCTAAAGAGTGATGGATGTGTGTGAAGGTGGGCTCAAGCATTGATCTTGCTTGTGTGCATAATGGTACAAGCATGCATGACTATAAGACCTGGTCGAATGGAGATGAAAGTTGGCCATGTTGAAGGGCTCTTAAATTGATAATGTGTGAGAGAGAAGGTAGCTGAAAGTGGGGAATTAACCCTCAAACAAGGGGTTCTATCAATGGCAATGGGGATTTTGTCCTCACACGGATCATTGGAACCAAAAAGAAGATGAACCTCCATGGAAACTGATCTTTTCCATTGAACTCCTCTTTGTCTGTAGTCTCCAATTGTGAATCCAAAAAAAGTCCCATTAATATTTTTACCAATGAACGTCCTAGAAGATGTCACACAACCTTTATCTCTTAGTTTTTGACTTTTTTTGGAACATATTGGCTGATGAACCAGGGATAGGGATGCTATAGATAGTGGTTTGGGTTGACTAGTGTGAGCTTGATGGTGGTAGGGGGTCTCGAAAATGATAGTCCTCGGGAACTCAACTAGGAAGTATGACCTTGGTGGATGGGACCAAGAGACCGAAGGAAGGATCAATCAAACGATCGTCTGGGCCTCAAATTGCTTGGAATGGTTTTGCCAATTCTAGAGATGAAAGGCATTTTTTTTTCATCTATTGACCCTTTCTTCAAGAGGTATACGAAAGCCAATCATAATGTTCCACTTTTTGAGCAAAGACCATGTCTCTGGTTTTCACTTTCTTTTCAAAGCTTTGGATGTCGATGAGTGGCCTATTTACCAAATCCTTGGATTCTTTTGAGTTCTATTGTAGCAAACAAATAAGACAATGTTGATTCTGATGTATTTGATTTCTACTCTAATCTCATCTAGGCTTCAGGAAAAAGAAAAATTTACCTGCTAATAATTAATGTAATAAAGGATGGCTGCTCTCCTTTTCTTCTTGTACTTAAAGATTCCCTCTCTATTCTTATATTTATTTAGTCAAAAGGCTAGTTTAATCAATCTGAGGAAGAAGTACTACAATTTGAATCAGTATCCCAAATAGGGCAATATCAAGTCTTCTGTGTGACAGATTTTTTGTTGTATGATAAGTTGTCTAGGGACACATGCTAGGACCCAAAACCATTAAGGATTATGAGGGGACCTGTGAAGATGATCTTAGAAATGATAACACCCGTGAATGTGAAAGGAGTTAGATCCTTCTTGAGACATGTTGAAAAAAAGTATGCTGCTTCGTGTTAAATTCTATTGGTCATAGTTCCTTGCAGTTGTGGCTTGTGGTCATTTGTATGCACGTGAATTACCCAATTAAGGAAAGATGCCTTTTGGCGCATTTAAGAATGATTTGAGTCATATGAAGGGAAACTCTAACATGCAATTTGTTTTGGTGGAGAAGGAGCCTGATAGGGTCCCCTCATTGACTGGCGGGAGGTGGGTTGGTTCGCTTGTCAGATCAAGTTGTTAGCGGACAGGTAATGTATTAAGTGGCCCGCTAGTGCCATGAAAGGAAACTCCTAAAGGCAGCCAATTTTCTGCTTGATTGTGGGATTTGTCCCACAGAGATTTTTCATTTTCTGCAAAGTAAAGAATCTCAAAGTCTATTAACATCAAAGAACCCACGCATACTTGAGAAGAAGTTTTGTACAAAATAGAAAAGCTTTTATCACAATGAGTTTGCTGCAGCTAGTTCCTATCATGAATTTGTGCACTATTTTCTCTATTGCCTTCCCAGTTATCCACAACTACTTGCATCGAATCCATCATTTACATTGATGATCCTTGGTCTCTAAGCCTTTAGATTTCTTGCATTGCCGTCTCAAGTAGAGTTTAGATGATGTCATTCAAAATCAAGATCCACGGAACCAATATCGGGATTCGTGATAGCCGGTCAGTGGTATGAGTCGGTATAGATCCGTATAGGACCAGATCGGCACGAACTGACATAGAAGCGAAGAAAGGAATCGGGGAGAAGAAAAAGAGAAAGAGGCGAGGGGGAGGGAGAGGGTGGCTAGAGGAGATGCTGGCAATGGCCATAGGCGGGCTGCATGCATGCTCGGAGGGCCGTCAAGGCCTCCACTTCCTCTGCCAAATCGCAACTGAGAGAGAGAAAGATAGAAAGAGGGTGAGGAAAAGAAAAGAAGGGAGGGGAAGTCGACGGAGAGGTCATCGGAGGGCCTCATGTGTGGCCATTGGACGGCGAAATCATGGCCCGTGGCTCCATGGGTGATCGTAGATCGTCCCTATTTCATGAGATTTTTTAAAAAATCTTGACCATAGCCCATTGCCGGCTTCACTCACCATTTATCATCGTTTTAAGAAAAATGCGATGAACAAAGATCATCCCTATTCCGCGATCATGGCTCTGCCCGTGCCTTTTCCCCTGTCTGGTGGCCAGGTGGCCATCTGACATTCTCTGTTGGCTTCATCTTCCTCCGGTATCCTCACTTTCCTTCTCTCTATCTCTCTCAATTTAACGTCCTATTAGACAACACGAAGCCGCAAAGACCTCTGCAATCCTTCGATGGCCTCGACGGTTCACCGTCGGCCCTCCAGCGGTCTCGATGGGTCACCGCCGGCCCTCAGGCAGTGGCATCCCTTTTTTTTGCCCCTTCTCTCTCTATCTATCTTCCTCTCTTTCCCTTTCTTTTTCTCTCCCTTTCTTTCCCTCTCCCTTGTTTGGTGTTTTGATTTGGAAGGCCGAACCATCCCGTGGCCAGTACGGCTTGGAATGCCTTGAACCTTCCACTTTGGGACAGTTCGGCATTTCTTGTTCAAAACCAATACCCCATACAATGTTTGTGGTAATGTGAGCCATCTTACGACTCCTAGTCCTTTGATAGCATCGCATGAGGGACGGGTGCAAATGTTCTATAGGTTCACCTTCTCATAGATCTTGGAGGCAATGGATTTTACCCCTTTAGTGGTCGACCAACCTAGTTCCATGGTACCTTGGACAATGATAGGAGAGGAAGTTTTGTAAGAGAAATTCCTATCATGGTAATGGACAAGAAAGTGAGTGGCTTTCTATCTACAAGCAGATTTCTATAATAGATGTAAGATTGACTAATGGGATGCTCTGTAGGAAACTCGTTTCATATCGGTGTGTTTGTGCCGATTATACATTAGCCATGCAATCCATCACTGTACTGAGCAGATTGTGGGCATTCACATGTTGAAATGGAATTGTGGGCGATTCTCTCGTGAATCACCTTTCACAAGGTATGACATTTGGGGCCTGACTCGCCACCCCATACCGCTACTTTTGTCTCATACCTGCCTATCAGCTAGGCATAACGGGCATATGAAACCAAGAAAACTGCAATTGCTGAAGATGATGTGGAATGCGAAAGCACTGAAATGGAAATTTTTATCTCAAAAAAAAAAAAAAACCATTAAGGGTATGGGAAAAATGTAAAAGCAAGACCACTAGTATGGGAATGTCTCATATATTGGAAGAAATCAGGAAGCAATAGGTCTCGATAACCAAGAAGAACAACCTGTGAAGGGGTTAACCGGTCTTAGGTTAGAGCCTACTTTTCAGGAAGGAAGCATTTCATTAGTAGTTTAAGGTGAATGTCTATAATGGAAAGCACAGATCTGTACACTTGATCCTGATTTGTCTCAAAAGTGATTTCAAATGTTTCTTATGAGTAGAAATCCTATTTTAATCATATGCATGCTACTATATGATTGTTAAATGTATAAAGCCTTCTGTTTTGCGAGTATGGCCATTGACTACTCACAAACACACTTCAAGGGAGTGAACCTATAAGATAAATGGTACTCGTAAAAGAAAGCTGCTAGGCATCAATCCCTGCTACCTTTCACCAAAGGAGGTGGCTGTTGTTGGGGGTGAGTTGCAATGAAAGGGAGCCTGAGACTTCTTTAGCTCCATGAGTGCCTCAATCAGAGTGCACTGTATGTCGGGGGAGGGGAGAGGATGAGTGCATCATGCATGCTTAGTAATGAGAGGATCTTCTTCAAATGAGCTAGGATATTGTACCTTGTCACCCTTGATCTGGTGCTAGTGCAGCAGGCTTTGGGGCCATGGCTTTCTTGAGTGGAAGAGCCAATATGAGGCTTGCAACATCCTTCTCCTCGCACCATTCACCTTGTCTCTTAACAAAAGTGAGTGCGAACGTGGTCTTGTAGGTCACCTCAGGACCTCTTGTTTCTGATGTGTTGTAAGATGCTTTTGCAGATATGCCATGAGAAGATTACGATGAGCTTCTATAGTTAATTAAATTACCTATTGTTCATCCATAATCCTATGATCTAATTGTAATTCTACAGGACAAAGCTACTTCTGTTATCACTAGTTTTGCATCCTATCATGTATCTAGTACCTACATATTTTAGCTAGAAGCATAACATAATAGCTAACTCAAATGCCATGGTCAAATTATACAAGCAGTACTTATTTGATTAAACTTCCTTGGAGATCATGTTTAGTCTAGTAAATACTGTTTGGAAGACAGATGAATAATGAGAAGGTTTTGATTGAGTTCAATTCTGAAGCTCGTAATGCTGTATGTTACTCATTTATATTAAGTGATTTCATGAGTGTATCTTCATATTATGTTTCTATGTATGATATATGCTAGATGATCACTAATGACTACATCATCTTATTTGTTTTTATTTTTTGATTTTATGCTGGATAATTACTAATGGTTTTATCACTTCATTTATCCTGATATTCTTTCATATCATTACTCTTAATTTTCCATGAGTATGGATTTTCTAGGAAAACCTAAAATTCGTGGCTGTCAATGATAGTGTGCTTGTAGGAGTTAGTGTTGGTGGTATTGATGGCACAATTAGCATCACTTTATCTAGTATCATGATGCAAACCCTTGACTCTTGAGAATGGGGCCCATGCATCTCCACTAGATCTTCTTAATGTCCTAGGCAAGATTTTAAATCCTGATAGGATGAGGGATGTTTCGACTGTCTTGTCCTGTTCCTATGAGAAAACGGGATTGGGATGGGGGCAAGAATCCATGTAAAGAAAGAAGAAGAACAAGGAAAGAAAGATGAAGAAAAGGAGAAAAATGGAAGGAAAGAAGAAGAAAAAGGGAAGAAAGAAAGGAAGGAAAGAAGAAAGGAAGAAGGAAGAGAAAGAAAGAAACAAAGAGAGAAAGGAAAAAAGAAAAGAAGAAGAGGGAGAGAGGTGGATGGGTATCTATTAGGATTCTTGACTAGAATGGTTACTGAGATAGTGTGGGTTTGTAGGGTGTCCTTTTCCATGGAGAATTAGGATACCCCCATCCCATAGGATTTAAAATCTTGGTCCTAGGAACTTCTTGGGGAATTCCTTGTGGTGGTATAAGTGGCAAGAGTCAACACTACATCTCGAGTATGATTGTGCAAACTCCTCTAGGTGGGGCCATGCATCTGGACCCTTTTTCATCTCCACCACACATATTTGGTTGCCTAGGAACTTCTTTAGGGACTCCTCAGGCATCCACCTCTTCCCTTTCTATTTTTATTGCACCTCTTATATAATAAATGTTAATTCTGTATCCATTATTAAATGAATAAGAAAGGGAGGGCTTATGGGACTTAAGACTTATCAAATCTACAAACAAACTTGATTAGTGGGACCATTGTCATCCATCAAATGTTTTGCTCTAGAATAAACACGCATGCCACATGCTAGGTACTATGTTTTATAATGCAAGTATTACATAACTATCTCATGTATGAGTACATACTTTCACCTCTTGTATATGGGGTGTAAATGTTATGTACTGATTCATATGCTATGTTAACCACTGCGAAACATGTTACTACATTACATTATTATTTTCATCCTCATTTTAGATTAATTATTAGGTTAACATATGTTCTATCCTATTTTAATGCTGAGCTGGAATTTATACTTATTGTAGTCCTACAATTATGAAATCTTGAGTTGAAGGCATGTCAAATATTCATTTATACTGTAGGTGCTTCCTTATTTGTTTGATGATTTCTCTTTTTATCTATCAAATTTGTTAGATTTCATTTCCATGGTTCCTGGCCACCTCTTGGTAGATCTGACGAGGTACAGAACATATTTGTTGCAGTTATGGGTAAAGTTGAAGGGCAAGGTGAATCTTGGCATGGTCATGTGACTGCAGTAACTGTTGCTTCAGAGTATCGGAGGCAGCAATTAGCAAAGAAACTCATGCACTTACTGGAGGACATCAGTGAAAAGTTTGTATATTGCCTGACTTTTTTTTGTTTTACTTGTTGAAAATTTAACTTAAATGGGCTTTTATTATTATGATAACCGTTAGAAGTCAGGCTTAGATGCTGCATATGATTGCTTGCTACTCTCCACTATCATAGATTTCAGTGCTCTTGTGCAGTTGTTATCCCAAATCAACTTGTTAATATGCTTCTCTGCAGTACCTTTGTTAAAATTGAAGCACGGGACGTTGATACATTTGCTATGCCTTGGTGCATGTATAATGCTTTAAACATCAATTGGATGTTTGCTGTAGGTTTTTATTTCCAACCATTGTCCTATTAAAGTTCGATATTTGTGATGGGCAAACAAGAAAAAAAATGATGAACATAATAGTACTAGGATCATCACTGTTCATTTTTGCATGTCACATTTATCTACTGCTTTCTGGCTGATGATGGCTTTGGAATCAAATCATCACTACAGATAAGAGACAGTGGCAACCAAGATGAGAAAGACTGCTGGATTTTTTTTGTCTTGCTACATACACCTGATTAAGAGGTGTAAAAATAGTTGTCTGCAATTTAGGAATATTAGATGTGCTAGTCTGCTAGGAAGTATATGGAATTTGCTTGATGTCCCAGCAGAATATACCCCTCCTAATTAGTGGGGGTACTCTGCTTTATTTCACCACAGACTCAAAAATATATAGAACTTGAGATCAAGAAGAATGCCTTCTTGACTTCCATTGGCTCTTTATATGTAAATAAAATGCACAAGAGATTAAATCACATTAAATGTGTGTGCACTGGATGTGATCATGGATCAGAGCCACAAGAAGCCATGAAAGAAGCCTATTTCTGACCCACTTCTTGAAACTCCTTTGTGATTTTCATGTATTTAGCTTTTATGGGTTTGGTTAGTAATTGAACTAAATGTCATGGTTGTTTGTTGCAATAGGGCTTTATTTTCCAAGAATGACTTTTAGTTTCATGTCTTGTCAACCCTCAAGAAAGTGGAGAGTGGAGACCTTAAAATTTGGTTTTTTACTAATTTTGCACACATAAGATTGGAGGGATGTCTCATCTTATACATATACAAGAGCTAGTCATGTTTGAGCGAAGGTAGAGTTGAAGTGATTTTTGATTGAATAAATGTTTCTTTTACTTTAGAAGGAGTTGTTCTAAATTTATCTTGTTTCTATACCATAGGTGGATTCATTGAGAATATACCTTACCATGACTTCTGTGACATTGTGCCAGATATCTTGTGGAGACAACTGCAACATCTCCAATGGCATCTGGTATGCTAGGAACCCATTACTGTAATGATGCTCATCATGATTCAGAAAGAATTACATTTAATGAAGATTTTCTCCTCAAATTAGATTAAGATTCAACAAGTTGTAAATTGAGGTTCACTTTCTGTCTTTGATATTTATCTGGACAAAGTATTCTAAAATGCAAGTGAACTTGTCTTTGCAGTCAATTCAAATCTTAGCAAAGATGACTGGTTTTTTGTGGATGAAATTTAAATGTTGGTTTAGATGATATCCAACTACAAATGATTCTTAAAAGCATTTTGAAAAAAAAAAACTATGGTTGAACAATATCAGCTGTGATTTCAATCAGTTGATGAAATTCAAGGCATCAAAAAAAAAAGAATTATAAATAAACAAAGTATGAGATTCAATGGTAGCTAGTTCATGAAGAAAATTTGGCCATCTTACTTTCCCTTCATCTCTTTTATTCAAAGAATACAAGGATCCCTACTTGCAAACAGGAATAACTTGTTTATCATTTGTGACTAAACTTTGGTTAGATTTGTATGGGAGAAAAAATTGCAGGTCTTTATTGGGCAAAATGCTATGTGACTATGTAACTGATTGTGGAAAGTGTTGTTGACAAATGTAAGAGGATAATAATTGGAGCAGCATGAGTAGAAAGTGTTTGAGACTTTGCATCATCAAACTCTTAAATGAAAATTTGAACTTGATGGTATGTTAATGCAAATCCACAGAGTTTGACACTGGGAAGTGTCAATGGATCTAGTCCAAAGAAGCCTATAAAATCTACTCATCTCCATAGCGCCTATTCCATGAAGCTTCTTCTTGATTTTCATGACTTTAGATCTTTTGCCTTGGTTGCTTGTTGTTGAATTAATAATGGGTTAGTTCCAAATATGCCTTTATTTCATGTGTTATCAACCTTTAAGAATTTCCAGAGATTTCTTTAAATTTGGTTGTTAATATCACAAGCATGAAGTTGGAGGGACCCTCCTTACTATGCATATATAAAGGCTAGTCATATGTGAGGAAAGGTAGCATTGAAGTAGGTTTCTAAATGGAAAATTTGTTTCTTTACCTTTAAAAGAGGTTGTTCTAAATTTATGTTGCTTTTTATCCCCTTGATGGATTCAGTTAAGAGTGACAAGTGTACTGTAGTCTGTGCCCATGTGGTTGTTCCTTTTCTCCATCTTTGGGTTATTCTCTTCTGGCATTAAGATGTTTGTGTTCCAGATATGGAGCGGGGAGCTGCACTTGGAGCGGTATGTTGAAGGGGGTATTTATATGATTAGTAAGTTGGAACCTCCAACAAATCCACATTCAGATATCAGAATCCATTTTAAAGGTAATTTAAGGTACCCAGGGAGTCTTGGTGTTGCACAACCAATGACCTTTCCTCTATGACCTACTTCTCTCTTCCCTGCCTCCTCTCTTTGGCTGAAACTAAGGTTTCAACTTATGTTCCCCCATGTGGGATGTCTAGCATGTTGGGATATTATGTGCGCTTAAACAGCCATCATATGCACTGAAATTCCAACATGCCACATTAATTCAGTGAGATTGTATTTTCTATTATCTTCTTTATAGGGGTGTTCTTGGCCTTCAACGAATAGGCTAAAAATTCATGGAGGATAATGACCTGACCATCTTGCAAAAGACATGCTTTCTGATTTCTATTTTCAGGCCTTTTAGACTCAGTGGCGAGCTAGGAATGACTTGATTTGCCTTTATAAACATAATCAATAGAATATATGGCAATGTCCTTAATGATTAAGAGCGATAAGAAATGGCTGTATGGTCTCCCCAGACATGGCATTGTTAAGCCATCTAATGGTGGTGGGTAGTTCCCTTTGACCAAGATAGAGTAACTTTCCAACTCATAATCACCACTTTTAAGCTATCTTATGCTCATGCATTTGTTTAGCAGCAATTAAGTTTGTTTGTAGATGGATTGAACCCACAGCGTATGAGGCCTTTTTGCATGATTATGAATTTAAAAATGCACAATAATTTCCCAAGTCAATAGGACTGGCACAATTAAAGTTTATTTTTAGTGTAAGTTGCTGAAGGGAGTTAACTAGAGGAAGAAGGAAATTGTAAGGGAAATTCAAAGGCTGATCGTGTCCTAGGAGTACAATTTGTGGGACATACTGTACCATATCTGTTCAATACTAGTATGTGGTATAGGGGGACATACCGACACTCAGTGCACCAAACAGACCCCATACTGACACAGTAACAGATTGGCAATGGTATGGGGCCCGGTATGGAGATGGTGAACTTTTGATGCCACAAGTTTCCAAGCATATGACTGTTACTATCTAATTATATTAACATGATAAAATACAAAATGGCTTCACCAACCTAAGCCCATCTATCTAACAAATCATGTTGGGTCCATCAATAACCAAAGACTGAAATGACATTTAGCTCAGTTAGTGTGATGGAGGTCAACAATATCTAGAAAAATATTGATTTTCCTGTAAGCGGGAAGCAAATCCTAGAATGGTTCTTTACACTCCTAGAACGGATCCACAGATCACTCAACCTTTGGAACACAAATTACCTCCTAACCCTCACCATTTCTGGGCAATTGCATATTAATCCTGCTATCCTCTTATTCAGTCCCTCCTAGAATGTTCAGTAAGTTCAAAAACGATTATTATAAAGCATAGAGAGCAATACATCTGGCCTCTGCTTCAGAAAGTAATTAAATCAATGTTGTAAAGAAATCTCCACAAAACCTGGGAATATGGAAGCTCAAGCCTTGGAGACCCACTATCTTAGAAATCGAATTTGTCTAGGTAATTATATGGTCACCATAGAAAAAATAAAGATAATAGCTTGAGATATAAGTTGGGGCATTATTGATTACTGAGCTTGCAAGTGAACTTCTAGGCTTCATTAAAAGTATATCATTGTTGTAAGTGTTGCTAGCAAGGCCGGCTATGCTGACCTGTACTCTCTCATACATATGGTACTAGGGTTTGTCTTGGAATGAGCCAAAAGTGGTCTGTATTGGTCTGAACCAAGCAGAATTGCTTCATACTACCCAATTTTGGATGATAGCATGGCTAGCAGCAAGAAAAATGTAGATGCTTGTCTTCATACAGGGTACGTATCGCATCGAACGTATTGTACCGAATTGGTAATGTATTGATATGATAGGTAGTGGTCCTATGGACCTTGGTTGGTAGCATGTGGTATGCTAGTTGGTAACACAGTAAGTGCCATGTCTTGCTATGCTGACACCAATCATCTGGTGTTGGAAAAAGGAAAACAAAGATTGTTGGCTTAGTATTAAGCATTATTGACTCATACTGAAAATAATGTAGTTCAATATGGGCTACTGCTGGTTAATATGAGCTGGCATGCTTGATACTCATTATACTGGGTGCTAGTAATGGCATAGGCAAACACTTAGGTTGCGTTTGGTAGTTGGCAATTTAAAGGAGCCCCACTAGATTATTATGTTTGGTATGTTTTTTGGATTGATAATCCAGATTACCTCCTACAAGGTTATTTGGATTACCAAGGAGAGGGGTGGCTATCCAGATTATCAAATATTTGATAATCTGATCATGAAAAGTTTGGACAAATGCAACCTAAACCCCTCCCCATCCTCCTGCTCGTTGTTTTCTGTGTCCCCCTCGTTGCTGAACCACCCACTGTCGTGTGGATGGCCGTCGGGGCCCAGAGGGAGGGGAGGGGGGTGGTGGTCTCGCGGAGTCAGGGGCGGACAACCAGTGCGGAGCAGACGACAGAGGTGGCGAGTGCGATGCAGACAGCCATGGCAGAGGGGCGGAACGGATGCGAACGACTGGGGGAGGGGAGGGGGTGGTGGTCTCGCGGGTCAGGGGCAGACGGTGGATGCGGAGCGAATGGCGGCGAATGCAGCATGGACGACCGCGGCAGAGGATGACAGAGGGGTGGAACGAGCACAACAGAGGAGTGGAACGGGTGCGGACGACCGCGGTAGAGGACGACATTGGGGCGGGGCCATGGGTGGTGCACTGGAGGGGGTGGGTGCGGTGC
The DNA here is from genome assembly GCF_000442705.2 of Elaeis guineensis. NCBI lineage: Eukaryota > Viridiplantae > Streptophyta > Magnoliopsida > Arecales > Arecaceae > Elaeis > Elaeis guineensis. The sequence continues at coordinate 8,577,523 of NC_026007.2, read as the reverse complement.
GAGCAGCTGAGGATCGGTCGGGGTGGAGTGGAATGGGGGAAAAACAAATAAAAAAAGAGAAGAAAAAGATAAATAATAAAATATTTTTATTTTATTAATAATAAAAAATATTATTTGGGTAATAATAAAATATTATTATTATGTGATTAGTAATATTATTTTAAAATATTTGATTATTATATGAAAAATTATAAGACTATCTGATTTATTATTTGATTTAATAAATTTGATTTATTATTTAATTACTATTTTATTATTTGATTTAATAAATTTGATTTAAGAGTATTTTGAGAATTTGATGTTACATTATCAGTAATCTGATTGTCATACCAAACATGTTAATCAAGATTTTCAGTAATTTTACTGCAACATTATCTAGGTGTACCAAATACAGTAATAAACATTACTAGCAATCTATTCAGATTACAGATAATCCAGATTACCACTACCTGGCAATACACCAAATCTAATCTTAGGTTGCATTTGGTAGCTGGCAATCTATCTAGCAATTTAAAGGGGCCCCATCAGATTACCATATTTGGTATGCTTTTTGGATTGATAATCCAGATTACCTCGTATGAGGTAATCTGGATTACCAAAGAGAGGGGTGGCTATCCAGATTACCACGTATTTGATAATCTTGTAATAATATTTTTGGACAAAATATCCTTAAAATCCAGACGATCTTCTTCCTCATGATGGACAGCAAAAAGAGGGAGGCCAAAACCGCTGCCCTCCACAAAATCCGACTGGTAGCGGCCTCAAAATCGGCAAATCAACGGGCCGCCGCCATCTCCCAATCGTCGATCGTCGATAGCCATCGAAAAGCAAGGGAAAAACACTGATCAAGGCGGGATCCGACGACCCCTCCCCCCATTTTTTGTTTGTTTGGTTAATCGGGCCGTCGGCGAGCTGCATCCGGCGTCGCTGACTGCCCAAATATTGCCGTCGGAGTCGTCGCCTCGAACGATGGCCTGCAGTCACTATGCGGAAGAGGACACGACGTAGAGAAAGGGCTGACGATCCCTTTCTCCTTTCTTTTTTTTGTCTGATGTGAGGGGGAAGATTGGGCTCGATGGGGATCAAGCGATGCCAGTCGCCGCCAACGGCATCGTGCCGGACAGTCGCGGGGGACCGACATCGTAGGCGAGGGCGGCAGCACGGGTGGGTGAGGGCGGCGGCGATGGAGGCGGTTGCAGAGAGCACAGGATGTGGTTTCATCGGAGGGCCAGGGGATGGTGCAGAGGGTGGCGCGGATGGCCGGGGGCAGTGTCGGAGATGCGACTGCTGGGGGGCCGGGGGCAATGTCGGAGATGCGACTGGGGGCCGAGGGCGGACGGCCGGGGGTTGGGGGGTTGTGGCGTGCGGGGGAAGGAGAAGGAAGAAATAATAATAATATAATATATTATATATTTTATATAATATATATTATAATATATATTATTTTTTTATTTTTTTATTCTGAAAAATTAAAAATTTTGTGCATGGGGTATGATTTTTAATAAATTTGAGTATTTTGAGAATTTGATGTTACATTATCAGTTATCTGATTGTCATACCAAACATGTCAATCAAGATTCTCAGTAATTTTACTGCAACATTACCTGCGTGTACGAAACACAGTAATCAACATTACTGGCAATCTATTCAGATTGCAGGTAATCTAGATTACCAAGTAATCCATATTACCACTGTTTGGCGATGCACCAAATGCAACCTTAAGTCTTTTCTTTGTCCATATGATTTTGAAAACTATCTCAAAATTTGATGAACAATATTTTCCATTTGCTAGGAAACAACCCTAAGAAGTTAAACATGCCTGGATATATTACTTTTTTTGATCGGATAGATTGGCTAGATTAGTTGATCAAAAAATCAAAAACAGTGGCAAATATTATTTCCAGCAAAATAAACACTAACTCATGTGTGTTTATTCATTTTTCATGTGTTTTTATAAGTTAATAGCAACTTTGCAATAACACAATGAACAAAAATACACCAAGCCAAATTTTTGTAATTGAATTAAATTTCAATTAGAGTCCTAAGCCACTCAGTCTGAGGAAAAGAGTTATCTATGGCAATGACTTTTGCTTACATTATGCTCCTAGAGATTACAATTTGTTCATCGGAAACACAAGTAATCACAGCACCTCATAAAAGGAAATTATAACTTTGTTGGCTGATCTTACATCTTAAGAGTTAGTTATCCATCAATATATCCTTTTTTACATTTGAAACACCAGTATAATATAGAGAAAATCCATTATATTTTTTAAATATTTGAATACTAATTCAAGAGAAGGCCAATGCTTTTTCTTTGGGTTACTGGGGTATGTACAGTCTCTCTATAACATAAGCTATGCAGGTTGAGGTTTTATTTATTATGTGCTATATGACATTCATCTTTCAAGCATATTTACGTTGAGGAACAAACTTTTGTAAGTTTTTGTTAGACATAAATTGAGATCACGTGATGCTGAAACATGTTTGCAGCTTTATTACTTGAATTTCTTCAACATCTTGTTAGCATGATGATGAGTTAAAGCTATTCCTTTGGATGATTTAATTAGTGTGGTTTGTAAAATCATAATTGCTTCACGTATTACTTAGAGATAAGTTTTAGTCAAGAAAGGCCTAACCGACCTGAACCGGTCAAGAATTGGAATGGTTCAAGCAGTTGGGTTGATTCGGCCCCCTTTAAAGCTTCTCGAGCATCCCCCCACCCCCCAATGCTCTAGGTCCTCTCTCTCTCTCGCGCGCTTGGACCCCCTAACACACTCTATGGTTCTCTCTTTCCTCTTTCTCTCTCCCTTTCTCTCTGCTAAGCAAATCCTCACATGTGCCATCACTACTGGCCTCCTCCATAATTCCTTCATCTCTGCCCGTGCCCCCTTCAACCTCTCTCTTGCCCACCTTGCCTTCCATGCCACTCCGCTCACCCCTCCACCTTTGCTTTTTCTACTAATGTGGGGACTGGGCTTGATGCCAAATTAAAACCATCTACTACTACTCTCTCTCTCTCTCTCCCCTCCTTTCATCCCCCCTCTCTTTCTCTCTTCCTCTTGCTTCTCCCTCTCCCCCTCCCTTTCGGTACACCTCAATACAGTGCGGTATAGACTTGTGCTATATTGAATCAGTCGCTAACTGGCCTGTACAACCTTCGGTACCGGTTCGATGAACCTTGGTTTTGGTTTCATTTTCAACTTCTAAGTTAGTGTCGGATAAGATCTTATCCATGTAAATGTTGAAGATGACATAATCATCCTCAGTTAAGTGTAAATTCATTTTTGTTCATTTACTATAAAACCATGCAATTGGGTTATTCTATCAAACTTTATACCATTGTTTTAGACTAGTGCTTGTTTAAGCCATAAAGACTTTAACTAATCTAGACACCTTATATTTTTACTCTTTACCATGAATTCTTCATGTTGCCCTCCATGCTTTTCTTTCTAAATTTGATAAGGCATCATTAACATTTATTGGTTGTACAACCAACTTATATATAGAAGCAAAAGCCAGTAAAGACTCTAATACAGAAGCAAAACTCAGTGAAACTTTAATCGAGATTATCTAATTCACAGGAGATTGGGTATCAGAATAATGACTATGTCTTAGAAGAGAAGAAAGAGTTGCACAAATTGTGACAGAGTGATGAAGAACTAATTTATTGGTATAAGAAAGTTTAACAAAGATTTGAGGTAGTTAGATAAGGAGATTGGTGTGGATATATGAAATAATCTAGCATGAGGAGGGAATGAACTAAGCTAATTTGGATGGGAATTGGGAGAGGAGATAAGAAAAAGCTTGCTGGTAAAACTCTAATGTAGAAGCAAACAGTAAAACTTTAATCAATATTATCTTATCCTTAAGAGATTATCAAAATGATGACTTTGTCTTAGAAGAGGTGTAAGAGTTGCAGAAATTGTGACAATGTGTTGAACAACTAATTTCATTGGTATGCAAAAGTGTAACAAAGATTTAAGGTGGTTAGGTGGAGATCTTCAAGGATATGTTGAATGGTCCAGCATGAGGAACGAAAGAGCTAAGCTAATTTGGATGGTAATTGGGAGAAAAAATGAGAATGCTTGCTATAATAATGTGGTCCATGATAGGATGAATTACAAATGATCCAAGAAGCTGACTCCATGTAGCTGGGACAAGGTTTAATGATAATGCTCGATGATTTTTCTCTTCTTCTGGTAATTCTTTAACCTAAATTATCATTTTCTGTCATTTTTCTTGCCTGTTATGTCACACCTGTATAATGGTCGATATAATCATGCATGGAGAACACTGCATTTAATGCAAATTCATTATTACATTTATGGAAGGGGGAAAAGAGGCCATGGGTTATTTGGAAAATACCTTGGCATGTTTTTGAAATTTTAGGGGAACTAATTGTTACTTTCTTGTTATCTGACTTGTGTTCTTGAAGTACCTGATTCTTAGATACTTGTCCAGTCCAACATCCTTGTATATGTAGTTATGTTTAATGAACAGTGTTAGCTTAGGTAAAGAGGCAGTTGACCCTAAAGTTGCCGATTGTGGTTCTGTGGCCTAATGTTCTAACAATCTTGGACATATTGCAGAATTTTCATGAAAACATTGCAAACTTGCATGTTTTCTTTTTAGCTTTTGGAAGAAAGATATCGTTGAATAGTTTGGGGGTTCACATCAATCGTTGTGAATGATCTGTCAAGCATATCGGCACAGCAAGACATTGTAGAAGTGTACTCAGATGTCACTCATCATATAAATTTTTAAAGATTAGATGTCATGAATATTTTATTATATTCAGATAAGATCTGTATTTAATTTCTTTTCCGCTGAAGTTAGCTGAGGTTATTGCGAAGTAGGCACTAGGAAAAATGTCTTGTGCATGTGTATACTGATTAAGAATGCTTGGTCATTGTGTTCTAATTATGTATCTCACTCCATTATTTTGTGCAAAATGTTGAACTTTATATTTGTCAAATCTCATCTCACCCCTACTTCAAGTGCTGATGTTTGTTTATGGAGTGGTAGACATTTCTTGTTTCCCCACACAACAATAACAGTAGATGGTGGTTGAGTTTAGTTTTCTGTGTCTTGCAAGTGATTGCCGAATGTTATGATTTGGTGGCTGTAGGTTTCATGCGTTGAGAAATAGAAAAACTTGATTGCCTACATGTAAATATAGCCCATGCAACTAGCAATTACTGGCTGATTGAAGGCATTATTTCTTTCTCGGTGTCACTTGCATCTTCTTTCTGATTGAAGGCACTATTTTTTTCTGTGTTACTTACATTTCCTTTCTTTTGGCTGTCATGGTTTACCTATATTCCGTTATAGCTATTTCAGTTGCCTGTGTGTACATAACCAGTCATTTCTTCTTCCAGAAAAGGTTCCATGTTTCAAGAGTTACTTTCATGAATGGGTAGTCTCATTTCAGAAAATTCCGTTAGCTCTAATGTCTTGGTTCTTTGTTCAGGGTGTGTTTCATGATTTGTCTTAATTCACTTGAGGATTTATTTATTTTTTATTAATTCTTTTGTAGGGATAAGGCTTACTTTGTGGATCTCTTTGTAAGGGCATCCAACATGCCAGCCATAAAAATGTATGAAAAGGTATGTGCTGTCTATCAAAACTTTACAAGACCAATCATACCAACATGTTCACATTTTCTGTTGAGACTTGGGTGATGAGCTGGTGGACCAGGCATTAGAGTGCATTGGGTTCACATTTGACAGCCTATCATATTTGGACAGGTGACCCTTTATTGAGGGTCTCTAGACTGTGTTCTAGAGCTGGATCATTACCATTGTCAACATGAAAAGAATACTGCAATGCATATTCTACAATTGAAATCACAGTAAGCAAGACTCGATATTGATAGAGATCCATGCTGTTCTTAAACGGTCACCATGGCTATTAGAAACGATAGGGTCCCAGTGTAACTAAGGGCCCACTGCTGTTTCTCTTTTTTTGTTTCTCTACAAACTAGGGAGATATGACATTGAGATTCCTGTTGAAGGAAGAATTTGCAGACAATTTCTGCTGTCTGTTGCTTTTCTTTGCACTCCTTTCTGTAAGCATAAAATCTTTGCTTCTAGAAGCTCTAAATAATCTACAAACAATGAAGGGAAACAAGGGGTTTCGTCATACAGATTTTTCAGTCTAGTTCATTTTCCTTCTTGGATTTATGAAAACAAAAACAAAAAACAAAAAGCAATACTAAATAAGCCCTAAGATTTTGGTGTAATAGTGAGTTCATTTGTTTCATGACAACTATCATGGCCCTCGAAAACCTGATGCATCAGACTAGAAACAAACCCATTTTCAAACCAGTATTAATCTGGCAGTTGCTACCATGTGGGATTTAATTTCAACGACCAGAACTTGTGTTATCCTAATAACAATGCCACAAGTTAGGGCCGGTGTCATGGCGTATTGCTTATTGTAGAAATGTTTAATAGCAGCTTCATAGTGCACATCATAAATTTCACTGTAGATCACTAATGCCTATATACTTATCTTGTTCTTTTTCTTAATCTGCTTCGCCCACAGCTTGGCTATGTCATCTACCGACGGGTTCTGCGTTACTACTCTGGGGAAGAAGATGGTCTTGGTAAGTGACTGCCAACAATCAAGTGATAATATTCAAATTATTCATGACGTGTTCTGTATTTCTCATGAAGTCATCTGCCATTTTCAGATATGAGGAAAGCATTATCGCAGGATGTTGAGAAGAAGTCTGTCATACCATTTAAAAGGCCGATTACACCTGATGAACTTGAATATGATTGACTAAGGTGCCTTCATTATTGCTTCCACATAATGGGAAGCGATGCATTTTGCATGTATTTTTACATATTGGGTATAAACAAAAAGCCTTTGTACTATGACAAATGGAGGGTGATCAATATGAATCTGACACATCAAAGAACCCAAGAGCCATAGTTTACGTATGCATCAATCATTAGAGGGCATCTAAGTTTGTTTATCATGTTTGATCTGGTAGAAGATGGGTGGAGAAGAATACCTCGAGTTGACAGGCTATTGGAAACACAAAACTTTGAATCCTTCTCTCTATGGTGTTGCTGTCTCGATATTAGATCTCATATTAGTATCATCTTATTATGTGTTGATACGTGGTTTAATTTGGTACGAGGTAGTATATTGAATATCAATATGTATGAGGTAGCATATTGAGATCTCTTTGTTCAAAATAAAGTATCAAGTATTGATACAGTATAAGAAAGAATATCGAGTATTGGTACAATATGAGACAACATAGCAGCATGAAATCATATAGCATGTTCTGCTCCATACCTGAGTGGTATGGGGTTGTATGGTGATCATTACTGTGTATGCTTATGATGTTTACACATTAGGTATAAAAAAAACTCATGCTATGACAATTGGAGGGTGATTAATACAAAATTGACAGATCAAAGAATTTAAGAGCCATTGTTCACAAATGCATTGAGACAAAATTGCAGCAGAATGGTGCAACTCTAAAGGCTTATAAAATGATACATTGAAAGGTAATACATATAGCTAATCACACCGGAACTACTTTGTAGATGGTTGTGATAGATATGCCTTTTGAATTGTCGGATGGATTCCCACAAATGTATTTGTTCCATAATAGTTTAATAAATCCAATTTACTCGAAAAAAAAGAGGACATCCTAGTGTGCTTATCATATTTGAATTGGTGCAAAATATATGAAAAACAAGGCCTGGCCAAGTTTTATGTTTAACCTAATTAGTCAATCACTTACACTACAAAATTTTAATATTTTGTCACCAAATTAAAAAAAAAAAAAAAAAAAGCACCAGATGGAACTAGATTCCTAGTAAATCATTGCCCAGCCCCCAATTGAATGGACCCTCAAACATGATATTTTGCATTTAACCTAATTGAGACAATCTAAACTTAAACAAATGATTAATGAAAATTGTTAAAAACAGGTAAAGAAGATTTCATGGAGAAGAGAGGTTTAGAAAGGGCAGAAGTTCAACAAGCTTCCTCCAAACCTTAAAATAGGCAACTCTTTTTGGAGGAGATGTGATAACAACTCCTTGATTATCCTGATTAATTCCTATCTTCTTGACTTGTCTACCAAATACATAGTATCTTAGGAGGCCACATATAGTCTAGGATATCCTTCCTGGTTTCTCCACTATGACCATATGTATTCAACTCTTGCACCACATAATATATTGGTATAAATTTAACATCCATGTTTATCTTTTTGCGACAATGTCATACCTGGATTTTGTTTTATCTATGCACATTATTATCTCTCAAACATTTGGAGGATTTTCTCAACCAGTATGGTACATTATTTTGAATGATTTGTTCTAGTACTTTCTAGATCACCAAACCAATGCGGTTCCAAGTCGAAAAGGCTACTTGCTAAGGGGCCCCCAACTGAGTGAAATCACTTGATTCTACTTGATCGAGAGCAATCCATACCCTGGCCTTCGCCTCCCTTTTCTTTGGAAAAAGGTTGATTTAGGGTGGAAGGTTCAAGGAGGGTTTTTTTGCTGATTTTGTGCCTAAATGTATAGCAAACCAAGTACAGATTCCTCTCATCTCTTCATTCTTCTCTTTTTATTTCTTTAATTTGATGTCTAGAACAAGCCAACAATTACAAAATTTGGGAAGATAATGCCAAAATATAGTATTGTGGCATGATTCGTGCTATGTTATAAATTTAAGGATGATATATGCATCGAAGAAGGAATCATTATTTTTGTTGATCATGTATTTTTCAGATTAAAAATATATTTTTAGATCAAAAAATAATAGTAAATAAATAATGTTCAAAAATTTAGAAAAGGTAATCTGTTTAGGGTTATGCATGCTACTTGTTATCTTATTTTGATAGCAGTGTATTTGAAGTTAAGGATATGGCTATCCAAACCTAAGCATAAATTTAAATATATTTCATAAATACATGGTAATTAAGACATAATCAGGACTAAATGTTGCTCCATGAATTGATTTTGATCATTACAATACATTTGAGGGGTTACTAATGATTTTGGCTTGAAAAAAGATTTATTGTATTTCAGAGGCAAAATCGTAATTTTATCAAGTTTTGATTCAAAAGCCTCACGAGCAAGAACAGAAGATTTATGATCTATTGGAGGCAATTTCATACTTTTTGGATGGATATGTTGAGAAAAATTCAAGTTTAAAGAATTGGATCGACCCTATGAGTCGACTCCTGTCAAAAGAGGCTGAACGGTATGCTATTTTTGGCTGGCACATCCAAAGGGGTCGACTCTATGAGTCGACTTCTATTGCTATGCAGGCCAAAGATACAGAACAGTGATTTTCTGTTCTGTGCCACAGAGGTCGACCCCATGAGTCGACCCCTTATAACAGAAACTTTCGTAACGGCTAGTTTTCAGTTCTTTTTTGCAGCATTTAATGCTCTTTTAATAATCTCCAATGACTCTATTTCAGTTCAGATTTATCTCTATCATCTATTGAAGCTATAAAGGTACTTAAAGGAGAGAAAAAGAAGCAAGATTGAAGAGATTCAAGCATTCATTTCAGTCCTAAGCAAAAAGACCTCTTCAAGCAAAAGAAGCTTTCAATTCAAGTTCATCAACCCCTCAAGAGCTCATTCAAGTCTTCAACCATCTTGAGAAAAATCATAAAAGCTTCCTTCTTATTGTGTAGAGTGTATTTAAAATTTTATTTGCTCATTAAAGGAGCTAAATTTATATTTTCGTGTGATTAACTCACATACTCTGTTTTGTTTTGATCTTTAGTTTTAGAAAGATTCTAAAACTTGAAAAAGTTGGTCCGAACCTTGAATCAGATTGTATTGGATTAGCTTGTACCTAGGAAACAAGTGTTCTAGCTTAAGAAAGCTAGAGTCGGAGGTACCGACGTTATATTCTTGTTGAATACAGTTTAGTGGATTTGAATTCTCAAGTAGGAGCTTGGAGAGTGGATGTAGATGCAAGGTTGACACCAAACCACTATAAATCTTGTTTGTTTGTATTGTGCTTACTTGCTCTCTTTCTAAATTTTCTTATCTTCTTGCATTCTTGCATCTAATTTCTATACCTTGCTTAAATCACTCTCTACATATATCCTACTCATTGTTATTTAATCCTCGTAGTTCTAAATTAACTTTAAAATTTTAAAAATCTAATTCACCCCCTCCTCTGGGTTGCATAGCTAGGCAATAAGTGATATCAGAGCTCGGTGCTCTATTCCTTTTTTTTTTATTTAACCATCAAAGAGCCAAAGATCTATGGCAACTCAAGTTGGTGCTTCACTAGCGAGGGGCAGTCCACAAATCGATCTTCATTTTTCAATGGGTCAAACTACACCTATTGAAAAGCTTGGATGAAAATTTTTATTCAAGCACTTGACTATGATATATGGAGTATCATAGTTAATGGACCACACACACCCACTAAGATAATTGATGGTGTAGAATCAACCAAACCTGAAAGAAAATGGAATGAGGTTGACAAGAAAATGGCTCAACTCAATGCTAAAGCCATGAATGTTTTATATTATGCTTTAGATGCTAATGAGTTTAATCGTATTTCAACATGCATGTCAGCTAAGAAAATATGGGATAGATTAGAAATAATACATAAAGGCACTAATCAAGTTAAGAAATCAAAAATTAACATGTTTGTGCACAAATATAAACTCTTTAAAATAGAGCATGAAGAATCAATAACTGAAATATTTACTCATTTTATGGATATTATTAATGATTTAAAAAGTCTTGGTAAGTCTTACTCTAACAGCGATCTTGTGAGAAAGATTCTTAGATCTTTACCAAAGACGTGGGAAGCCAAAGTGACCGTAATCCAAGAAGCCAAAGATCTGAATATTTTACCCTTGAAGAAACTTCTAGGATCACTAATGACACACGAGCTAAGCATGAAACAACATCAAAAAGAAGATATCAAGAAGAAGAGGACAATCGCCCTCAAGTCCACTACTCAACTCAATCAGGAATTCGAAGAATCAGAAAATGAAGAGCAAGATGAAGAAATAGCCCTCATCACTAGAAAGTTTAAAAGATTTTTGAAGAAAAAAAAATAAGGGATGAGGAAGAGGCCACCTACAAAAGGGGAGCATAGCAAGGAAAAGGATAAGGAGCAACCCCTTATTTGTTATGAATGTAAGAAGCTGGGGTACTTTAGGTCCGAATGTCCACAACTTAAGAAAGGCCCCAAGAAGTACAAGAAAAAAGCTATGGTGGCTACATGGAGTGATAGTGATAAGTCAAGTTCTGAAGAAGAAGAGTCTCATGAACAAGCCAACTTGTACCTTATGGTATATAAAAATGAGGTAAATACTGAAACTCCTAATGACTTTACTTTTGAAGAACTTCAAGAAGTATTTTATGATCTAGTTGATGATCTAAAGAAGTTAGGGGTAAAGAACACAGAATTGAAATCAAAGAATCAATCTTTACTAAAAAAAATGAGATTATTTCAAATAAAAAATCAGTCTTGACATAAGAAAATCTAAACTTGAAAAATGAAATTGCTAAGTTAAAACCTATGGTAGAAAAGTTCACTCTTAGTTCAACTAAACTTCAAATGATACTTGATAATCAAAAGGCTGTTTATGATAAAATCGGTCTTGGCTACAACCTTTTAAAGAAATAAAAATTTTTGAAAAATATCTATGCGAACTCATCAAGCAATAAGTTTTCAAATATTACTTGCTTTAAATATGGTAAAGTAGGACACAAATCCTATATTTGTTTCTCTAACAAATCTAAAAATTCTAATGTGAAGAAAATATGAGTTTCAAAAGGAACCATTGTGACTAATCAAAAAGGACCCAAGAAAGCTTGGGTACTTAAAGTGAAAACTTAATTTTTGCATGCAGGTGTGTCTTGCATCCCAAAGAATAAATCAAAAATGGTATCTTGATAGTGGATGCTCAAGACACATGACTGATGATGAATCCCAATTCATCACACTTGATGCAAAAGATGGAGGGATGGTCACCTTTGGAGACAATAGCAAGGAAAAGATCATCGGTACAGATAACATTGGTATCACTCCCTCCAAGTATATTGAAAATATTTTATTAGTAGATGGTTTGAAACATAATCTATTAAGTATTAGTCAATTTTGTGATAAAGAGTACAATGTTATTTTTAAATCTTCATTATGCATAGTAACTAGTCCCAATGATGAAGGCATTAAATTTGTTGGGTATAGACATGGTAATATTTATATGGTAGATTTGAATGATCTTTTCAAGATAAATATGCAATGTCTTACTATCCACACTCAAGTATGAGATTTTGATCTCAATTAATTTTTAGATGTAATCTAAATATGAATTGGATATGATCTAATTACACTTAGATATATTCAGTATATACTGATTTTAGATTTCAGATGTACATACATGCATATTAGTTCATGTCATAGATCCTATATGGTGATTTAGATTTGATCTAAGCATGCATTATAGATTAAATTATTTAATCTACATATGCTTCGCTACAAAATTTTAAAAATGCATGCACATCACCCACCATGCTTCCCATCAGCTGATCTATAAGAAGATAAGGAAGCTCTCCCTAACATATGCCTCATGACTTGTGAGGATGAAAAGAAGAAAAAGAAGAAGAAACAGAAGCAGAAGAAAGCAATGATTAAGGGGGAGCAAAGCAAACAAAAGAAAAAAAGAGAAAGAGGAAGAATGTATTGCAAATCAGCCTCGTGACTCATAATGATGAGGTAAATATTGAAAACTCTTTCAACTTTATATTTGAATAATTATTTCAAGCCCTGAATAAGTTAATGGATGAATACAAAAAGATAAGGCTAAAAAATAAAGAACTTAAAAAGTCAAACTCAATTTTTAGTTGAAGAAAAGATAAACTCTTAACAGAAAAAGATAAACTTTTCAAGAAAAAGAAATCTTTGGCTGATTAAAAAGAAAAATTTCTAAAATCTAAAAAATATTTAGTAGAAGAAAATAAACAAATTAAAAAAATGATTGAAGTTTTGAAGCCTATAGTTGATAAGTTTATATTTAGCTCTCAAAAGCTCCAATCAATCTTAAACAAAATCAAAAAGCTATATTCAACAAAGTTAGAATCAGATTTAATCCTTTGAGAAAATAAAAATCTGTTAAGAATATGTTTGCTAGAGTTTCTCATGAAAATTTTCCTATTACTTGTTTTAAATGCAATAAAGTAGGTCATAAATTTTTTGAATGCAATATCAATAAAATAGATCATATTTTTGTTAAATAAATTTGAGTTTCAAAAGGAACCATGTGTATTTAACTCCATTGACCCAAGATGGCTTGAATACCAAAAATTCAGAAATAATTTATAGATAGGTCAAGCATCCAAAGGCATAAAACGAGTAAATTCTTAAAAGTGGATTCTTCAAACTTAAAATGGATAGGTGATGTTATTTGGTAAAAGCTAAATTTTTTTCATATCATACCATTACTAATTTATGATATTATTTGGTTTAAATGATTGATTTTGATGATATTTAAGATGTTTAAATATATTGCTTGCAACTAGTATATGCAGTCCTAATCATATATATTATTTTTAATGGTTGTTATAAGCTCATGTTTTTACCATAAAATCAGCATACTTCTTTAACCCCTTGTATCATACCCTTTTGATTGATAATTGTTTGTAAAAGCTAAATCATAATATTTATTTATTTATCTCAAAATTTGTATGCTATACTGATCATTAATCATATAAGAAAGATTGAGTCAAAATAAGCTTAAATTGTGTATAAATCTTATGAAACAAATGTTGACATCCTCAAAAGATATCTTATCTTTGAAATTTCTTAAAAATTGCATGACCTAAGAGTATCAAGATAAGACAATTATTCATAAAAGATCTTATGCTTGATATGCTTATTTTATATGATTGCATCTTAGTTTGATCCTTAACAACTTGATAATCCCCTAGTGAACCTCATCGTTAGAGCTTTCATCTAGATTTTTCTTGATTTGGTCTCATCTGATTTGATTGATAATTAAACACCAAATTGATTAATTCTTGACCTCCAAATTAATTCACTTATTTTGATTTAAACACCATTCTTAATCATTAATTTGATTCGTCATTGATCCTACTCTTTTGAGTCAATTTTTCTTGAATCCTTGAACTATTTTCTGTTCAGAGGAGTCGACTCTTGGACTTGGAGAGTTGACTCATGGTTTTAAGAGAAAAATAATTCTATAAAGAGCCAACTCCTGGTTTTACTGGAGTCGACCTCTCTTTAGGAGCTGACTCATGTTTAGCAGGAGTCGACTGCTCTATCTGGGATGGATTTTTTAATTGAAATTGTCCTAAGGTTCTATCATTCTATTTCAATTTCTCTTAAGCTATAATCCCATTCAAATCCCTTTTCCATCAAAATTGAACCTTCCCTCTCCATCTCTATCTGATTCTTTTGGTCTTTGTTCTCCAATGGCATCTCGAAAGCAACTCGCATAAAGAAAGAAGAAGTCTTGCATAGAAATTCAAGAATTTAGGACTTCTCTAAGTAGTTCTTCCTTGCAAGAAAGAAGGATCAAGCAACAAAATAATTGAAGTCTAGTTTCTAAAGAGAAAGGCATACAGATTGAGATGGATGTTGATAGCATTGAATGCATGCTACATATACCGACTGATGGGAGACTACCAAAGCATTGATGCACACTGACACCTACGACGATCGATCACTTCAAAGGATGCACTTTCAAAGAGCAGATGGTCGATGGTTTTATAGAGATACAGTACCAAGAGATAATGATGGTGAGGCTCTTGCGGTAGTATTGATTGCAGATATCAGATCACAGAAGCCAACAGAGCAAACAAAAATTGCTCCTCCTCCTCTGACCAAGTTTTCAGAAGATTCAGATTAATTATTTGATAGACTAAATGATGATGCATTCATCGAGAGAATTTTCATCAGGATCGTCACTTCAATCTATGTAGAGCTTCAGAGGTATACTTTAGAAGCACAGCAAGCAAGAAAAAATCTGATGGAGGTTCTATTTTTGGTCAAAGAGGAGTCTACCAGGTTGATTCAGGCATCACTATAGTGAGGGTTGTTGATCGAAGCCAGTCATCCGGAGAAACTAGACCATCCTCACCATCTAGGCAGCTTGGACCATCTCCTTAGGACCATACTGACCCACTCTCTTACGATGTTAGGATTCCTTTCATAGAGTTTTAGTATCCCTAGCAATCCATCCTTTTGGTATATGTAGCCCTCATTCATTTTGACTGTACTAATATATTGATCACTTCTTGTAATCTCATTCTGTCAATGAATGAAAATTTAATCTTTTATGAAATGCAATGTGTCTAATGTTATTACTTATGTTTAGTTGATTATTGAATATGTGCTTTAATTGTAAAACTAAGGGGGGAATGCAAAGCTTATTTTTAAAATAAATATATATATTTTGAAAAAAAAGGAAGAGAATTAAAAAAATAAATTTATTGGCATTTTTATGTAAAATAAAGGGATAAAATACTATTTGAATATTATGAGAGAAATCATTTTTAAACTTAAAAGAGAATTTATTCATAAATTTTTGTACTTTGCTTATCTCAACTTAGCCATATAAATTTGTTTGAGCATTCTTGTTATTGTCATATGATTTATTTTGGAGAAATTATTTTTGAATGTAAAAGAAAAAATATTCATACTTTCCATAATTTTAGCACTTCTATAACTTTTGCTTCTTTGAATTTTTGAGAAATCTATCTTGAATTTTGTTGGTACAAAAATTTGCTTGCGCCGGAGAAGCTGGAGTCAGGAAAGTCGCGGTCGCCGCCGGGACCTGCAAAGGAAGTCTAAACCGGAGGTGGGGTTGCTCCGGCAAGACCCTCCGACGCTCAAGTCAGTTCTTTTGCCTCAACAAGAATGGAGTGCTCGAACGGAGAATTTAGCAGAGTTTTGAGATGAAAAAGAGAGCTTAGAGAATAATGTATCTAGGTCCCCCTTTTTATAGGCGGAGGAGGTAACGGATTGATGGCGACGTTTGTAACCGTCTGGTAGTGGGCCGCCCATAGTCAGGAGGAATTTATTGCGAAGGGTAGTGGAGCAGAATCGTGGCTATCGCCGTAGCTCGCCACGTGGAATCAGTTGCGAGGAGTGGAGCAGCGTCCGTTGTCGTGACTTGCCAGCGGATGGGAGAATCGCCCGGTGTCCGTCGCAGGAAGTGGAGCAGGATCGTGGCCGTTTATTGCGGCCTGCCATGGAGTAGTGGAGCTGCACGAAATCCGTTGTAGGAAGTGGAGCAGGGATGCGACCGTTACTGCGGCCTGTCAGGGGTGATGGAGCTGCGCGGAATCCACCGCAGGAAGTGGAGCAGGATCATGGTTGTTATTGTGACCTGCCAGGGGGTGCAGATCCATCAGCTGAAGTTCGGTTGTGGTCAGAGTCCGGCCTCTGCAGGGGTCCGGGCGGAGTCCTCTTTGCGGTTGGGGTCGTGGATGGAGCCCGGCTTCCGTGGGAGTCCGACCGGAGCCCTCTCGGAGCTGAAGTCGCGGGCGAAACCCGGCTCCCGTAGGAGTCCGGGCGGAATCCCCTTCAATCAAAATCAGATGCGGAGTCCGGCTCCCGTAGGAGTCCGGACGAAGTCTGTCTGCAGCCGTTGGAGTCGAGGACGAAGCCCGGCTCCCGTAGGAGTCCGGGCGGAGGCCTCCTGCAATTAAAGTTAAAGGCGAAGTCTGGCTCCCGTAGGAGTCCGGATGGGGCTTACCAGCAGTTGACGTCAAGGATGGAGCCCGGCTCCCATAGGAGTCCGGGCGGAGTCTACTTGAGGTCGAAGTTGTCGGCGGAGTCCGGCTCCCGTAGGAGTCCGGACGAAGTCTGTCTGCAGCCGTTGGAGTCGAGGATGAGGCCCGGCTCCCGTAGGAGTCCGGGCGGAGTCTTCCTGCAATTAAAGTTAAAGGCGAAGTCCGGCTCCCGTAGGAGTCCGGACGGGGCTTACCAGCAGTTGACGTCGAGGACGGAGCCCGGCTCCTGTAGGAGTCCGGACGGAGTCTACTTGAGGTCGAAGTTGTCGGCGGAGTCCGACTCTCGTAGGAGTCCGGACGAAGTCTGTCTGCAGCCGTTGAAGTCGAGGACGAGGCCCGACTCCCGTAGGAGTCCGGGCGGAGTCTTCCTGCAATTAAAGTTAAAGGCAAAGTCCGGCTCCCGTAGGAGTCCGGACGGGGCTTACCAGCAGTTGACGTTGAGGACGGAGCCCGGCTCCCATAGGAGTCCGGGTGGAGTCTACTTGAGGTCGAAGTTGTCGGCGGAGTCCGGCTCCCGTAGGAGTCCGGACGAAGTCTGTCTGCAGCCGTTGGAGTCGAGGACGAGGCCCGGCTCCCGTAGGAGTCCGGGCGGAGTCTTCCTGCAATTAAAGTTAAAGGCGAAGTCCGGCTCCCGTAGGAGTCCGGATGGGGCTTACCAGCAGTTGACGTCAAGGACGGAGCCCGGCTCCCGTAGGAGTCCGGGCGGAGTCTACTTGAGGTCGATGTTGTCGGCGGAGTCCGACTCCCGTAGGAGTCCGAACGAAGTCTGTCTGCAGCCGTTGGAGTCGAGGACGAGGCCCGGCTCCCATAGGAGTCCGGGCGAAGTCTTCCTGCAATTAAAGTTAAAGGCGAAGTCCGGCTCCCGTAGGAGTCCGGACGGGGCTTATCAGTAGTTGACATTGAGGACGGAGCCCGGCTCCCGTAGGAGTCCGGGCGGAGTCTACTTGAGGTCGACATCGTGGGCGGAATCGTTGATTCTGTTGAGGACTTCGGCTGTGGGTATTTTATACCCAACACCAGTCCCCCTACTTTCGAGTTTGAATTTCGAACGAAGGAAGTACAGAGAGATGGGTACAGCCGAAGCCGTCCCCTCGAATCCCGCACACTGCTGCCCCCAGATATTTTGGGCATTAATTGCGTGCATGCCGGAGTCTTTTCGAATTGGGGCGGTACGAAGGGACTCTTCAAAATTCCTGCAGGAACGCTGGCCCAGGTACGGTGCAATAATGGCCCTGCCAACCGCCAGCCGCTTTTAGCCGCCTGCCAGGGGGAGTGGGACACGTGTCGGATGCGGGCTGGCTTGGAGGGATTCGCGATCATTATAGCGTCGGATCCCAGGGTCTATTTAAACCCGTCCTCCCACCTTTAGGTGCCCTACTCTGTTCCTGAGTTCTTACCAGCGTCTGCCTTCTCTTCGAGAGCCCTGTTTCAGTGGGCGTCTTCTCGAGCCGTAGGCGTCTCCTGTTTTCGTCCCTCAGGTCCCTCAGAGCGATATAGGTTAGTTCCAGCACCGCCAACCTTCTTCTCACCACCTAGGGACTTCTTTTCTATCATTATCCTTTTGCATCCGTCCGAGTTAGCTTCCTGTGGCCTCTCGTTCCCCCTTCTGTCCGTCTTCTTAGGGTCCTTTAGAGCCCCCCTTCGAAACTACTCGAAATATCTTCCGGCTCTTCTGCTCCCTGCAGTTCCGGGAGTTCTTCTGCCTCAAACCCCCAGGTCCCCGTCTCTGCAGACGAACCCGCGTCTGGGGCTGGGCTCCGCCCGATTTTTGCGTCGGGCGCCATTCCGTGTTCTCTGACCTCGGAGGAACTCCTTCTGATAAGGGTTCAGTACGGAGTTCCTCCAGAGTTCGACCTGGAGCTGCCTGGCCCTTCTGACCGGGCCAGCACTCCTCCTCCCGGTCGCTTTTGTTTGTACCAGGAAGCATTCCGTGCCGGACTCCGGCTTCCGCTTCCTTCCTTTGTCGTTGCCCTCTTCCATTTTTTGGACATCTCCTTGGCTTCCGTGGCCCCAAATTCTTTTAGGTTTTTGATACGATTTCTCTCCCTCTGCCACGTAGTCGAGGTCCAGCCATCCCTCTCCTTGTTTAGGCACTTCTATACCTTCAAGCGCCATCCTTCGGTGAAGGACTGGTGGTACTTCTCCCCCCAGTTCGGCAAGAAGGGGTTGCTGAAAGGCGCCCCTTCTTCGATCCACAATTGGAAGGAAAAATACCTCTTCGTCCACTGCCCGACCCTGAAACTAGGCCCGCCCCCTTGGGGCTCTCTGAGGGATTCTATCCGCCGGGCTCCCAGCCTGGGGGAGGACGACCTCCAGGCCGCCTAGAAGCTTCTAGCTTATTCCGCTCCTTCCCTTCCCAATCTTCTGAGGGAGCAGTTTCTTTTCAACATCGGCCTGAGTCCCCAGGATCCAGCGAGTATTCATCTTTTACCTTATCTTTTCTTTTCATGCCTTCCTCCTCCTCTTCCTTCTCTCTCTCTTTCCCCTCTATTTCTTTCTTTCTCTCTTCTTTCTTTTCTCTTCTCTCTTTTTTTTTTTTTTTTGACTGATTGGTTTGCTTCTTTTTCTTCTTTCCTCTTCTCTCTCTCTCCTTTTCTCCTCTTTTGTTTTGTTTTAGGAATGGACGCCGAAGCAGTGCGGATGCTCGCCAGGGGCATGAGGGCCCACAAGAGAAAGGGCGCTGCAACCTCCGGATCGGCGAAGAGGGCCAGGGCGGAGGAGACGAGCTTAGCTGCACCCGTCCAGGTGGCCCCGACCATCGACATTCCCTCGGATGCCGAGCCAACGGCCCCCCGGGCCTCCTCGAGGAGTCCGCCGACTGGGGCCCCCGCTCCGGGGGTTCGCCCTATGGAGGCACCCGCCGCGGGAAAAAGAAGGAAATCGGTGGCCCGCAGGGCGAGTAGCTGCCGAAATGCTGTGGACGAGTCCCTCTGCTCTGAAGAGGGGTCGGAGAATCCCTTCAACGATAGGAACCTAATCAGACGGCTGATCGACGGCTGCATTCTGCCTGACGTCGTGGAGAGGATTGACCGCGCCGATCCTGAGCAGCGGGCTTGGGATTCTTTGGAGTCCTTCCTTGAGGTAAGCGACTCTTCATTTACATGGCTATTCGGCCTTTGTTCTGATTCCCTAGCCGTCCTTGCAGATTGGGCACCAGCACTTTGCCTATATCGAGGTGGTGAGCCGCACGAGGAGGGACATCCTCCAGGTGGAGGAACGCTGTCAGGCGGAGATTGCTCGCCTCCAAGCAAAGACGGCCGAAGTAGCCGCCCTCCAGGAGGCCCTGGAAAGGGAGAAGAAAGCCCGGGAGGAGGAGAGGCAGATCTTGGAGGAATCGATGAGGAAGGCGGAGGCCGAGGTCGCCCACTTGGTCGAGCAAACTCCGATCCTGGTCTCGGAGGCCAGAGCCCTTGCGGTGGAGGAATTCAAGGCCTCCGCGGAGATGAGGGACCTGAATGTCTGGTTCGGTCAGGAAGCATTCATTAAGGGGTTCGAGCTCTGCCAAGAGAAGGTGGCCAGAAAATTTCCAGAGCTCGACCTCAGCTTCCTAGGCGAGGAGTCTGAGGACGAGGCCGGCCCCTCGTCAGCCGCCACTGCTGTCGCGGCCCCCGCACCGAGTTCTCCACCCCCCGCCCCTGAGGTCTGAGACCTCCGATCTTGTACCTTTACTTCATCGCAATTTTTTTTTTCGTTTGTCTTTAAAAACCATTCAATCAATAAAGTTGAATTTCTTGTTGCGGACGGCTTCTCCTTCCCCCTCCCTCCTTCTCTCTGCTTTTCTCCTTGCAATAAGTCGGGCTTTGATGCTTTTGCCTTCCGATGGCAGTGCCCTGCAGAAGCGCTCCCCCTGCCTCTGGGGGTCCCGCTGAAATCGACGATCCAGCGACTGAAGAAGGAAGTCCTTCACCTGACAAAGAAGTTGAAGAAGATGGAAGGCGAGCTCCGCAAATCGAGAGAAGGTCACTCTGAAGCCACCGCTGAGGCCACCCACTTTCGGAGTCTCCATGTGAAGGAGATGATGGAGTATAGCCGGAGGAAGGCGAACTTCGCAAAGGAACTTGAGGAATGTAAGAAGAGCGCCAGCGACCAAATTTGGGCCCAGGCCGCCAGGATCAGCGCCCTCAAGGTGGAACTGTCAGCTGCGAGGGGAAAGATCGGCCAGCTTGAAGGAAATTCATCCCGGCTCTTGGCCCGGGTCGATGATGAACAGAGGTGGTCGCAGAAGGTCTCCGACCTTCAGCAACAGCTCCAGGACGCTGAGGTGAGCCACGACGTGCAGCGGGCTAGCTGGCGCAGGCAGGTGGAAGAGTATAAAGGGAGATTCAGGACGGCGGCCGACGAAGTCGTCCGTCTCCAGAGGCAGCTGGCTAACAGGGCACAGCTTACTTCCGCCCAGAATTTTGAAGAGCTCCAAGCCCTAAGAGGCACCGTTGAGGGGATTTCTGTCTCCCTCGGGGAAAAGACAGCCGAGCTGCAACAAGTGAAGATCCAACTGGCACTCGAGCGGCGGGCCGTCGCGGACGCGGAGGCAGAATCCGAGGTCTTGAGGAAGAGGCGTCGAGAGGCGGAGGCTGAGAGCCAGCAACTTCGTCGGGCACTCCAGGACGCGCTGCGGAAGAGGGAAGAGCTAGAAGAAGAATCTGAGACAGTCCTGGTTAAGAGACGGAGTAGATAATTCTACGTCAGAGGGAGCAGGGCCTCCTTAGAGCTCTTTCTGTCTTTCTGTCTTTTCATGTATTTACTTCCTTTTTGTCGTTTTGCCTTTCTTTCCTTGGCCTTCCGAGCTTTGTAGTGTGTATATCGGAAATGGAATAAAAAAAGTGTTTTGTGTTACCTCGTCCGCGCACCGAACCTTTCTTGTCATTTGACTTGTCTGATGCAGACGTCGTTAGGGGGCGCCCGGTCGTCGATGCGTTAGCTCGCCTTTCTCGTCGTACATGGCCGCGAGCCTGAGCTTGGCCGTCCGGGCTCCACATTATTTTGGGGATGTCGTTGTCTTCCTAACCGATGTTGAAAGTCTTTTTAGCGGCCGGAGGTGTTCGGTAGGAACTCTCCATTTCAGTTGGGACGAAGTCCTTTAGGTCTTTTGGTGTGGTTCATCCTTCGTCCGTTTCTGCCGTAGTTCGTCATCCTTCCTTTTTAATTTTCCTCCTCTTCTCGGAGTGAAGGCCTTCCCCCGCTTTTCGCAGGGTTGCATAGGAGCGAGGAGGTGCCAATGAGGGGCTTTTTCTTTTCACCCGATCTTGTTGGGCGGCCGGGCTTCGTCACCATCAGCTCTTGCTGCAGATGTCATGGGTGGAACCCGGCTCCCGTAGGAGTCTGGGTGAAATCTTCCTTGGCATCGTGGACGGAGCCCGGCTCCCGTAGGAGTCCGGGTGAAGTCTTCCTTGGCATCGTGGATGGAACCCGACGCCCGCAGGAGTCCGGACGAAGTCTTTCTTGACGTCGTGGATGGAACCCGACTCTCGTAGGAGTCTGGGTGAAGTCTTTCTTGGCGTCGTGGATGGAACCCGACTCCCGTAGGAGTCCGGGCCTTCTCCTTCGCTCGAGCCAGGGCGAAGTTCTCCTCCCGTTCCCTGCTTGGCTGTGGGGGCGCGTTAGGGCGCTGTAAGGCCTCTCCCCCCATCCGATCTGAAAGAACCGGGCCTTCGACTTTGCTCATGTCAGGACGAGGTTCTCCTCCTGTTCTTGACATGGCTGTGGGGGCACATTAGGGCGTTGTAAGGCCTCTTCCCCCATCCGGTCTAAAAGAACCGGGCCTTTGACTTTGCTCATGTCAGGATGAGGTTCTCCTCCTGTTCCTGACACGGCTGTGGGGGCACATTAGGGCGTTGTAAGGCCTCTCCCCCCATCCGGTCTAAAAGAACCGAGCCTTTGACTTTGCTCATGTCAGGACGAGGTTTTCCTCCTGTTCCTGACACGGCTGTGGGGGCACATTAGGACGTTGTAAGGCCTCTCCCCCCATCCGGTCTAAAAGAACCGGGCCTTTGACTTTGCTCATGTCAGGATGAGGTTCTCCTCCTGTTCCTGACACAGCTGTGGGGGCACATTAGGGCGTTGTAAGGCCTCTCCCCCCATCCGATTTTGAGATAGTCGGACTTTCATTTTGGGTATGCTTGGGCGGGGTTCTCCCCCGTTCCTGACATAACTTTATTTTTGGAGGGATCATATCCAGTCATAATTAATCCATGCCAGATGGGAAGAGTACGTTAAGTAGAAAAAAATTTAGATTCAGGGTGAAATCATAAGTGATACATTTACAGGTGTTCCGAGCTCCACGGTCGCGGGTGGCCCGCTCCTCCTTGAGGCCCTCCGGTGATGGAGTCGATGGTCCCGATGGGAGGCCGGTCCCCGGGTTGCTCTTCCCTTCTTGGCGGTTCAGGCTGCGGAAGAGCTCTTGGCCGTTCTCCTCTACCCTCAGGCCTGCGGCGGATGAACCTGTCGAGTCGACCTCACCGAATGAGCTCCTCGATCTCATCCTGGAGCTGGATGCATTCCTCTGTGTCGTGGTCGTGGTCGCGGTGGTAGAGGCAGAACTTGTTGGGGTTGCGCTTCCCGGGGTGTGTGCGCATCCTCTCCAGCCTAGGGAGCTGCTCCCTGACCTCCATCAATACCTAGGCCTTCGAGGCGTTGAGGAGGGCGTAGTTGCGGAATCTCCCTGGTGGGGAACCCCGCCGAACCCTGCGATCCGGGCTTCTCTGCCTGCGCGCCCGGGGTGGAGTGTGGGCGCGCTTATGCCCGAGAGGGGATCGAGAGCGCAACCGGGCTTCCTTTGGCCTTTTCTCAACTGCAGGTTTACTCGAGTCTCCCGCTTGCCGCTCCCTCGCCGTCTCTTCATCCTTCATTTTGAAGGCTTCTTTCGCTCGGGCGTATCCTTCAGCCCGAGCCAGCAAATCAGCAAAGTCCCTGGGATACTTCTTCTCCAGGGAGAACAACAGATCATTCTTCTGAAGGCCGCCTTTCAGGGCGGCCATGGCGACTGATTGATCCAAGTTCCGGACCTCCAGCGCCGCGATGTTGAAGCGGTTGATGTATGCCCGTATGGACTCCCCTTCCCTCTGCTTGATGTTGATGAGGGACTCCGAACCCTTCTGGGGGCGCCGGCTGCTGACAAAATGGGCCACAAATTGGTGGCTCATTTGGTCGAAGAAAAAGGTGGTACCCGATTTTAAAGCCGAGTACCAGTTCCTCGCCGCTCCCTTCAAGGTAGACGGGAAAGCCCGGCACAAGATGGCATCAGGAGCACCGTGAAGCAGCATCATCGTCCGGAAGGCCTCTAGATGATCAACCGGGTCCGAAGTCCCGTCGTAGCTTTCGAACTGGGGAAGCTTGAAGTTTGGCGGGATCGATTCCTGCATGATCATTTGGGAGAAGGGAGGGTCAGTACAAATATCCTCACCATAAGCGGGGGGCGCATGGTGGAGTTCTTCAATCTGTCGGTTCATCTCCTGGAGCCTCCGGTCCAGAAAATCCTCTCGACTTCGAGTCTCGAGGGTCCTCTGGCAGAACGGGGGCAGAGATCTTCCAGGGGTGGAGTCGTGGTCCGATTGAGGGCTCTCTACCCTCGGGTTTGTTTTTCCAGAAAGGATGGGGCGGCTGGCCCAGGTGGCCCGCCCCGCCGTCGGGTTCTGGCATTCCGGGGATGCCCTTTCCGGGTGCGCCGACGCCTGCGGCTGCTGCTGCTGCATTGCTTGCACAGCTTCGACGAGGCCTCTGACCTGCTGTGCCAGCAAGTCAAACTGCTCCATGCCGACCGCCGTCGCCGGAGGAGGAGGAGGAGGAGGTTGAGAAACAGGAGGGGACGCCGGAGCCTGAGATCTGGCCGCGGAGGCCGTGGACCGTCGCGTGGACGCCTTGCGTAGAGGCATCGAGTATGGATCCCGTGGGGGGAAACAAGGAGTGGGTGTCGGAGGAGACAATCGGAGGCGGCCCCGTTGAACACTCCTTTAAGAACAAAGGTACTGCGAATACACAGCCCTTCCTCTAGCGCCAATCCTGTTGGTGCAAAAATTTGCTTGCGCTGGAGAAGCTGGAGTCGGGGAAGTCGCGGTCGCCGTCGGGACCTGCAAAGGAAGTCTAAACCGGAGGTGGGGTTGCTCCGGCAAGACCCTCCGACGCTCAAGTCAGTTCTTTGCCTCAACAAGAATGGAGTGCTCGAACGGAGAATTTAGCAGAGTTTTGAGATGAAAAAGAGAGCTTAGAGAATAACGTATCTGGGTCTCCCTTTTTATAGGCGGAGGAGGTAACGGATTGATGGCGACGTTTGTAACTGTTTGGTAGTGGGCCGCCCATAGTCAGGAGGAATTTATTGCGAAGGGTAGTGGAGCAGAATCGTGGCTATCGCCATAGCTCGCCACGTGGAATCAGTTGCGAGGAGTGGAGCAGCATCCGTTGTCGTGACTTGCCAGCGAATGGGAGAATCGCCCGGTGTCCGTCGCAGGAAGTGGAGCAGGATCGTGGTCGTTTATTACGGCCTGCCATGGAGTAGTGGAGCTGCACGGAATCCGTTGTAGGAAGTGGAGCAGGACTGCGACCGTTACTGCGGCCTGTCAGGGGTGATGGAGCTGCACGGAATCCACCGCAGGAAGTGGAGCAGGATCATGGTTGTTATTGTGACCTGCCAGGGGGCGCAGATCCATCAGCTGAAGTTCGGCTGCGGTCGGAGTCCGGCCTCTGCAGGGGTCCGGGCGGAGTCCTCCTTGCGGTTGGGGTCGTGGATAGAGCCCGACTTCCGTGGGAGTCCGGGCGGAGCCCTCTCAGAGCTGAAGTCAAGGGCGGAACCCGGCTCCCGTAGGAGTCCGGGCGGAATCCCCTTCAATCAAAATCAGATGCGGAGTCCGGCTCCCGTAGGAGTCCGGACGAAGTCTGTCTGCAGCCGTTGGAGTCGAGGATGAAGCCCGGCTCCCGTAGGAGTCCGGGCGGAGGCCTCCTGCAATTAAAGTTAAAGGCGAAGTCCGGCTCCCGTAGGAGTCCAGACGGGGCTTACCAGCAGTTGACGTCGAGGACGGAGCCCGGCTCCCGTAGGAGTCCGGGCGGAGTCTACTTGAGGTCGAAGTTGTCAGCGGAGTCCGGCTCCCGTAGGAGTCCGGATGAAGTCTGTCTGCAGCCGTTGGAGTCGAGGACGAGGCCCGGCTCCCGTAGGAGTCCGGGCGGAGTCTTCCTGCAATTAAAGTTAAAGGCGAAGTTCGGCTCCCGTAGGAGTCCGGACGGGGCTTACCAGCAGTTTACGTCGAGGACGGAGCCCGGCTCCCGTAGGAGTCCGGGCGGAGTCTACTTAAGGTCGAAGTTGTCGGCGGAGTCCGGCTCCCGTAGAAGTCCAGACGAAGTCTGTCTGCAGCCGTTGGAGTCGAGGACGAGGCCCGGCTCCCGTAGGAGTCCGGGCGGAGTCTTCCTACAATTAAAGTTAAAGGCGAAGTCCGGCTCCCGTAGGAGTCCGGACGGAGCTTACCAGCAGTTGACGTTGAGGACGGAGCCCGGCTCCCGTAGGAGTCCGGGCGGAGTCTACTTGAGGTCGAAGTTGTCGGCAGAGTCTGGCTCCCGTAGGAGTCCGGACGAAGTCTGTTTGCAGCCGTTGGAGTCGAGGACGAGGCCCGGCTCCCGTAGGAGTCCGGGCGGAGTCTTCCTGCAATTAAAGTTAAAGGTGAAGTCCGGCTCCCGTAGGAGTCCGGACGGGGCTTACCAGCAGTTGACGTCGAGGATGGAGCCCGGCTCCCGTAGGAGTCCGGGCGGAGTCTACTTGAGGTCGAAGTTGTCGGCGGAGTCCGGCTCCCGTAGGAGTCCGGACGAAGTCTGTCTGTAGCCGTTGGAGTCGAGGACGAGGCCCGGCTCCCGTAGGAGTCTGGGCGGAGTCTTCCTGCAATTAAAGTTAAAGGCGAAGTCCGGCTCCCGTAGGAGTCCGGACGGGGCTTACCAGCAGTTGACGTTGAGGACGGAGCCCGGCTCCCGTAGGAGTCCGGGCGGAGTCTACTTGAGGTCGACATCGTGGGCGGAATCGTTGATTCTGTTGAGGACTTCGGCTGTGGGTATTTTATACCCAACAAATTTAATAAGAGAAAATATTATTAGTCTTAAAAGAGAGATCATTGATAAATAATTGTGCTTTGCTTGTCCTATGAATTTATTTGAGCATTCTTGTGGTTTTAATCATTTAATTCATTTTGAGTAACTATTCAACTTCACATGTTTTGATCATATCATCACTTTTTAACAATTAATTGATATCCAAAAATCACTTTTGATCTAAAAAAAGAACTTATTAAATGAATGTTGATATTTTGTTCTTATTGATTGATATTGAATAATGAATTTGGAAAATGCTCCTTTTGAATCTTTTGAAATTGATATCAAACAAAATATTTCAAAAGTTATTATTAATTTTTAAAGCCAAATATTTAAAGAGGATTTTAGTTTTAATTAATTGATATTAGATAGTTTACCATTTGCCTTGTATTTCATTGATTTATTTTTTGATGAAAAGAAAAGAATATCTTTGTCTGAAATCTAATTTTGCACAACTATATTTTTGATATAATGTTGTTTGAGACAAATTAGAAAAATTTCATGCCTTTTTTGAATTGAACCACTTGATATTTCTTAAAAAAGAAAGAGATTATCTTTTTAAAGAATAAATGAAAATCTTTTTATGATTTGTTTTGCATATTCTACTGGTATCAAGCTGCACTTGAAACATACTTTCATATTTTCTAAGATGGATCATTTTCAAGAAATAATTTTGAAATATTTTTTAATTCTCCAATTGGTATCTGACAACCAACTATTATCTTGTACTTCTTTGTTTTATTTCTTGGCAAAAAAATGAATGAATATTTTATCCTACGCCTCTGATTCCATATTTTACTCTATTTTTGCTCTGATACATTCATAATAGCTTTTTTGAATTTAACTGATTAATACCTATTAAAAAAAAGATAAGTTTTCTAAATATCTCATATGCTTGGTTTTGATACTCAAAATTTTTTATTTTGAAAAGCTCTATCCTTCCTGAATCTTTGAAGTTCAAAATAATTTTATAATTGGATTTGAGAATCTATTTAATGCATCAATTTTATTCAAAAAGGAGGGAGATATACTTTTAAATTTATATTGTTCAAAAGAGGAAGAATGCACTTGAATCTACATTTTCCAAATTGAATCTAAATTTACTACAAACTTTCAAAAAAAAGGGAGAGAAGTTACAAGAAGAGGAGAAGTTCTAAAATCTAAATTTGAAAGTTAAATTTAAGCTAATTTTGAAAAAGAGAGAATTCAAATCTATTTTTAAAAATTGAATGTATATATATTAGATTTGAATTGATTTTGATGATTATTTTTAATTCCTTCCCTTGTGCTTTTTTATGCTATCAAAAAGAAAGAGAGTTAGGATGAGTATATGCTGAGAATACTTGAAATATTCTTAAATTGATTGATATGCTCATATATTTACTTAAAATCATATGAAATGAGTATTTTCATATCAAATATGTAATTTCAATGAAGCATTTGTGAAGTGTGTACTCATATGTGTTTATCCTATCACTTCATGATTCATGTAGGTAATTTAATTGAAATACATTATGTTTATTATTTGTGTATATACTCAAAATTTTGTCATCATAAAAAATAGAAAGATTGTTGGCCCTATGATTGATTTGAATGATTATCAAATTTTTAGTAATTATGATTCTAATCATATATTTTAAGGATGAATATAGAATTTTCAAGATGATTAAATTTAATAATTCATCCATGAAAAAAATTTTCTCAAAAGAAGCTAAGTCAAATATTTTAAAGATGACTTTTCAAGATTCACACTTAGTGGAGTTGTCCCTAAAAAGTTAGAAGTCGATCCCTGCACTGAAATAGATTGAAACAGAAGAGTTTTTAAGTTTCAAGATGATCAGAAGTCGACTCCAAGGAAAAAGAGTCGACTCTGACATGTTGGAAGAAGACTAGCATAAGCTCGAGTCAACTCATAAACAGTATAAGCCTACTCTTTCAGAGAAGATAGAAAGTTGATTTTTCAAATCCTATGGCCGAGTCAACTCATACAGAGTTTGTGTCGACTCATGGGTAGTTGGAGTGGACCCCTAAGGAATTGGAATAGATTTCAAGCACGAGACAGCACTAACGGCTAGTTTTCTGCATTATTTCTAACGACTAGTTTTTGTTTCTAATGGTTATTCAACTCTTTCAATAGTCAAAACTCATTCTCAAACAACTTCCAATCTTTTTAAAAGTTAGAAAATCAATAGAGAAGAACACTAAGTGGATTGAAAAGAAAAATTCATCAAATTAAGTGAGCATCATTGAATATCTTTGAAAAAAGAGAGATTTGTGTATAAAATTCAGTGGGCATTCAAGGGTAATTTTCTTTAACATCTTCTAAATCCTCTCAAGCATCAAAAAAGAGAAGTGAAGTATCAAAAGAGTAGTCATCAACCTCTTCTCTAAGCTTTAAAGAGTTCTTTTTCTATTTTTATTTTGTGTTAAAAATTATTTTTTATGTTTTATTTTCTTTATAAATTTTTTTGGGTGAAAGAAACTTGGAGATTAAGCCTATCCAAGCCTAGAATTGGACTTGTTAAGTTGGTTTGGTTATCCCATAAAATCAATTGGATTGATTGTGAGTTCAGAAAACAATCGATATAAGATTATAATTGATGAACCCATAAAACCAACTAGGTTGATTGTAAGTCCAAAAAAAAATCAATGTACAGGTTGTGGTTAGTGATCCCAAAAAATCAATGGATTTATTTGTAATCTCGGATAAAACAAATACACTGTAATTAGGGAGATTATAGTATAATTTTCAAAGAGAGCTTGGGGAGTAGGTGTGGGATTGCACCGAGCCACTATAAATTTATTGTGTTTGTATTGTACTTTGTCTTCTTGCTTTTCTTGCTTACTTTACTTATTTTAATTCTTACTTTGCTATCTTTAATATCTTAATTTTGCTATAACACATTGCATTCACCTCACAATCATATAAGTTAGATTAATTTAAAGCACATAATTATCTTAGATTTCAGATTTAGCCAAAATATTTTAAATAATGTAATTCACCCTTCCCTCTCTTGGGTTGCTATACTTCTGGGCAACATATGTGTTCATGAAATTTATAGAAAAAGATTTAAGAAGGAAAGAGAAAGACAAGGATGCTAACATATACTATAATGATTTCAAGTAGACACCGTGGTGTGATATGGAATAGAGTAGGGTGGAGTGACGAGATTGAAAGAGCATTTGGCTGGTTATTACCCCAATATCATTATATATCAGAAATATTTACAAGAGGTCCAACAGTTAATGAAGAAGCATTTTCATGATTTTAAGGAGAGCAAAAAAAAATAATGAAACAAGCAGACATTGATCATCAAGCAGTTGAGCTGCCATCATATATTCGAGGGATCTAGAGGATTATGAGGCATTGGATTGAGATGACATGAAGGAGACTAGAATTCAAACCACTAGGTAGAGCAGTTTGAATGATCAGTTGTTGTAAAAGGATGAGGTTGCCAGGCACTAGGCGCATTTAAGCCCTTACAGTAGGAGGGGACAATTCTAACTCCTAGTCTGCTAGAGCCAAATCAGATTATACGAGGAAGTAGTTAGTAAGATAAGGTGGCTGTTGAATAGAAATCTATGTTAGGATCCTTAACCAGCAAGAAGTGAAAGAAGCCTAAAGATATACCTATAGAGGCCACCACTTAAGACTTAGATCCACGTGCTTTTCCTAATAGAAACTCAAAGCTATGAAGGATTGAATCTATGCTTGTCACGAATAGGAAAAAGCATATGTGGAGAACTATTGCTTCGTGGTTCCACTACAGCCACATCCCTACAAATGCTATGAACAACACATACTACCATTTTTCTATCAGCTCCATCTAGATAGCAACTCAAGGTATTGATCCCCTAGGCCAAAGGATATATATGATGAGTTGGTTCATAATAATGAGGAATAGTTAGAGAAATGGATAGCATCACACCACAATAACAGAAACTACTGGTTGGACAAGGCCTAATAGGCAAAGCATCATTAGTTTTTTAACATATTATGATGAGAAAAAGAATTTCATAAGCCAATTAAAACATTTAACAAGGTGCAAGATGTCCGGTACATCCTAAGCTTGGAGTAAGTAATTGATCAGACAAAGGAGCAGCATGTTGTGCAAGTAAATATTGATAATGAGCCACAATATAAGGCTATTGGATATTTTATTGACCAAAAGGCCATACATTTTTGGATCCTACATGCTATCCAAAGCGTAGATCTGATACTAATGGACACCAGCTGGATTCATAGGGTGTAGGCAATATAGACAACCCAAGCCACACATGAGAGTTAACTTTGATGAGGAAGCACACAACGATGAGATACTCAGGCTAGCGGTCACATGCTTCGCCCCATACTATATTGCGTTCCATAACGTTATTGAGAAGAAGGCAGGCCAGCATCAAATGTTCATGAATATTGCATGGTGAGAGAGTAGACATTCCTTGGCATAAAAAGGTGTTATATGGAGGGTTTCTTAAAAGTGGGCTAAGAGAGCAGCTAAGAAAATTGCTCCATGGTGTTGAATGCTCAAGGCTATGGATAACAACAGGTACCCTTAGATGGGCATCTTATATCATATGATTATAACTGCTAAGACAAATATCAATCAAGCAAATATAAATGTTAATGAGTATATTGACATCATTGAGGAGAGGTGAGAGTACCAGAGGGCAAATAATTACATTAGAAGGTGATTTGAGTCCGATCTTTAATACTTGTTTTTCTTATAAAATATAATCATGTAATCATTTATTTACTAATAAAATCAATTTTATGTCTTAGCAGCCTACCTTAACCAATTTGGCTATGCTAGTATTGAGATCTGTACTAGTTGCCCTATGACATGGTATGATATGATATCATCCTATTCGATACCAAGCCGCATTGATACAACCAAAGCCGATGAGGGAGGGGAGATGGATGAGAGAGGAAAAGAGAGAGGGAGGGAGGAGGAAGGGAGGGTTAGATGGGGGAGAGAGAGGGCTCGAAAGTCCTAATCTCCTTCATATGCAATAG
>NC_026007.2:8418934-8545567 GCF_000442705.2 Elaeis guineensis | reverse complement strand
CCCGGCTCTTGGCCCGGGTCGATGATGAACAGAGGTGGTCGCAGAAGGTCTCCGACCTTCAGCAACAGCTCCAGGACGCTGAGGTGAGCCACGACGTGCAGCGGGCTAGCTGGCGCAGGCAGGTGGAAGAGTATAAAGGGAGATTCAGGACGGCGGCCGACGAAGTCGTCCGTCTCCAGAGGCAGCTGGCTAACAGGGCACAGCTTACTTCCGCCCAGAATTTTGAAGAGCTCCAAGCCCTAAGAGGCACCGTTGAGGGGATTTCTGTCTCCCTCGGGGAAAAGACAGCCGAGCTGCAACAAGTGAAGATCCAACTGGCACTCGAGCGGCGGGCCGTCGCGGACGCGGAGGCAGAATCCGAGGTCTTGAGGAAGAGGCGTCGAGAGGCGGAGGCTGAGAGCCAGCAACTTCGTCGGGCATCCAGGACGCGCTGCGGAAGAGGGAAGAGCTAGAAGAAGAATCTGAGACAGTCCTGGTTAAGAGACGGAGTAGATAATTCTACGTCAGAGGGAGCAGGGCCTCCTTAGAGCTCTTTCTGTCTTTCTGTCTTTTCATGTATTTACTTCTTTTTGTCGTTTTGCCTTTCTTTCCTTGGCCTTCCGAGCTTTGTAGTGTGTATATCGGAAATGGAATAAAAAAAGTGTTTGTGTTACCTCGTCCGCGCACCGAACCTTTCTTGTCATTTGACTTGTCTGATGCAGACGTCGTTAGGGGGCGCCCGGTCGTCGATGCGTTAGCTCGCCTTTCTCGTCGTACATGGCCGCGAGCCTGAGCTTGGCCGTCCGGGCTCCACATTATTTTGGGGATGTCGTTGTCTTCCTAACCGATGTTGAAAGTCTTTTTAGCGGCCGGAGGTGTTCGGTAGGAACTCTCCATTTCAGTTGGGACGAAGTCCTTTAGGTCTTTTGGTGTGGTTCATCCTTCGTCCGTTCTGCCGTAGTTCGTCATCCTTCCTTTTTAATTTTCCTCCTCTTCTCGGAGTGAAGGCCTTCCCCCGCTTTTCGCAGGGTTGCATAGGAGCGAGGAGGTGCCAATGAGGGGCTTTTCTTTTCACCCGATCTTGTTGGGCGGCCGGGCTTCGTCACCATCAGCTCTTGCTGCAGATGTCATGGGTGGAACCCGGCTCCCGTAGGAGTCTGGGTGAAATCTTCCTTGGCATCGTGGACGGAGCCCGGCTCCCGTAGGAGTCCGGGTGAAGTCTTCCTTGGCATCGTGGATGGAACCCGACGCCCGCAGGAGTCCGGACGAAGTCTTTCTTGACGTCGTGGATGGAACCCGACTCTCGTAGGAGTCTGGGTGAAGTCTTTCCTTGGCGTCGTGGATGGAACCCGACTCCCGTAGGAGTCCGGGCCTTCTCCTTCGCTCGAGCCAGGGCGAAGTTCTCCTCCCGTTCCCTGCTTGGCTGTGGGGCGCGTTAGGGCGCTGTAAGGCCTCTCCCCCCATCCGATCTGAAAGAACCGGGCCTTCGACTTTGCTCATGTCAGGACGAGGTTCTCCTCCTGTTCTTGACATGGCTGTGGGGCACATTAGGGCGTTGTAAGGCCTCTTCCCCCATCCGGTCTAAAAGAACCGGGCCTTTGACTTTGCTCATGTCAGGATGAGGTTCTCCTCCTGTTCCTGACACGGCTGTGGGGGCACATTAGGGCGTTGTAAGGCCTCTCCCCCCATCCGGTCTAAAAGAACCGAGCCTTTGACTTTGCTCATGTCAGGACGAGGTTTTCCTCCTGTTCCTGACACGGCTGTGGGGGCACATTAGGACGTTGTAAGGCCTCTCCCCCATCCGGTCTAAAAGAACCGGGCCTTTGACTTTGCTCATGTCAGGATGAGGTTCTCCTCCTGTTCCTGACACAGCTGTGGGGGCACATTAGGGCGTTGTAAGGCCTCTCCCCCCATCCGATTTTGAGATAGTCGGACTTTCATTTTGGGTATGCTTGGGCGGGGTTCTCCCCCGTTCCTGACATAACTTTATTTTTGGAGGGATCATATCCAGTCATAATTAATCCATGCCAGATGGGAAGAGTACGTTAAGTAGAAAAAAATTTAGATTCAGGGTGAAATCATAAGTGATACATTTACAGGTGTTCCGAGCTCCACGGTCGCGGGTGGCCCGCTCCTCCTTGAGGCCCTCCGGTGATGGAGTCGATGGTCCCGATGGGAGGCCGGTCCCCGGGTTGCTCTTCCCTTCTTGGCGGTTCAGGCTGCGGAAGAGCTCTTGGCCGTTCTCCTCTACCCTCAGGCCTGCGGCGGATGAACCTGTCGAGTCGACCTCACCGAATGAGCTCCTCGATCTCATCCTGGAGCTGGATGCATTCCTCTGTGTCGTGGTCGTGGTCGCGGTGGTAGAGGCAGAACTTGTTGGGGTTGCGCTTCCCGGGGTGTGTGCGCATCCTCTCCAGCCTAGGGAGCTGCTCCCTGACCTCCATCAATACCTAGGCCTTCGAGGCGTTGAGGAGGGCGTAGTTGCGGAATCTCCCTGGTGGGGAACCCCGCCGAACCCTGCGATCCGGGCTTCTCTGCCTGCGCGCCCGGGGTGGAGTGTGGGCGCGCTTATGCCCGAGAGGGGATCGAGAGCGCAACCGGGCTTCCTTTGGCCTTTTCTCAACTGCAGGTTTACTCGAGTCTCCCGCTTGCCGCTCCCTCGCCGTCTCTTCATCCTTCATTTTGAAGGCTTCTTTCGCTCGGGCGTATCCTTCAGCCCGAGCCAGCAAATCAGCAAAGTCCCTGGGATACTTCTTCTCCAGGGAGAACAACAGATCATTCTTCTGAAGGCCGCCTTTCAGGGCGGCCATGGCGACTGATTGATCCAAGTTCCGGACCTCCAGCGCCGCGATGTTGAAGCGGTTGATGTATGCCCGTATGGACTCCCCTTCCCTCTGCTTGATGTTGATGAGGGACTCCGAACCCTTCTGGGGGCGCCGGCTGCTGACAAAATGGGCCACAAATTGGTGGCTCATTTGGTCGAAGAAAAAGGTGGTACCCGATTTTAAAGCCGAGTACCAGTTCCTCGCCGCTCCCTTCAAGGTAGACGGGAAAGCCCGGCACAAGATGGCATCAGGAGCACCGTGAAGCAGCATCATCGTCCGGAAGGCCTCTAGATGATCAACCGGGTCCGAAGTCCCGTCGTAGCTTTCGAACTGGGGAAGCTTGAAGTTTGGCGGGATCGATTCCTGCATGATCATTTGGGAGAAGGGAGGGTCAGTACAAATATCCTCACCATAAGCGGGGGGCGCATGGTGGAGTTCTTCAATCTGTCGGTTCATCTCCTGGAGCCTCCGGTCCAGAAAATCCTCTCGACTTCGAGTCTCGAGGGTCCTCTGGCAGAACGGGGGCAGAGATCTTCCAGGGGTGGAGTCGTGGTCCGATTGAGGGCTCTCTACCCTCGGGTTTGTTTTTCCAGAAAGGATGGGGCGGCTGGCCCAGGTGGCCCGCCCCGCCGTCGGGTTCTGGCATTCCGGGGATGCCCTTTCCGGGTGCGCCGACGCCTGCGGCTGCTGCTGCTGCATTGCTTGCACAGCTTCGACGAGGCCTCTGACCTGCTGTGCCAGCAAGTCAAACTGCTCCATGCCGACCGCCGTCGCCGGAGGAGGAGGAGGAGGAGGTTGAGAAACAGGAGGGGACGCCGGAGCCTGAGATCTGGCCGCGGAGGCCGTGGACCGTCGCGTGGACGCCTTGCGTAGAGGCATCGAGTATGGATCCCGTGGGGGGAAACAAGGAGTGGGTGTCGGAGGAGACAATCGGAGGCGGCCCCGTTGAACACTCCTTTAAGAACAAAGGTACTGCGAATACACAGCCCTTCCTCTAGCGCCAATCCTGTTGGTGCAAAAATTTGCTTGCGCTGGAGAAGCTGGAGTCGGGGAAGTCGCGGTCGCCGTCGGGACCTGCAAAGGAAGTCTAAACCGGAGGTGGGGTTGCTCCGGCAAGACCCTCCGACGCTCAAGTCAGTTCTTTGCCTCAACAAGAATGGAGTGCTCGAACGGAGAATTTAGCAGAGTTTTGAGATGAAAAAGAGAGCTTAGAGAATAACGTATCTGGGTCTCCCTT
The DNA here is from genome assembly GCF_000442705.2 of Elaeis guineensis. Classification (NCBI taxonomy): domain Eukaryota; kingdom Viridiplantae; phylum Streptophyta; class Magnoliopsida; order Arecales; family Arecaceae; genus Elaeis; species Elaeis guineensis. The sequence continues at coordinate 8,541,526 of NC_026007.2, read as the reverse complement.
TTTATAGGCGGAGGAGGTAACGGATTGATGGCGACGTTTGTAACTGTTTGGTAGTGGGCCGCCCATAGTCAGGAGGAATTTATTGCGAAGGGTAGTGGAGCAGAATCGTGGCTATCGCCATAGCTCGCCACGTGGAATCAGTTGCGAGGAGTGGAGCAGCATCCGTTGTCGTGACTTGCCAGCGAATGGGAGAATCGCCCGGTGTCCGTCGCAGGAAGTGGAGCAGGATCGTGGTCGTTTATTACGGCCTGCCATGGAGTAGTGGAGCTGCACGGAATCCGTTGTAGGAAGTGGAGCAGGACTGCGACCGTTACTGCGGCCTGTCAGGGGTGATGGAGCTGCACGGAATCCACCGCAGGAAGTGGAGCAGGATCATGGTTGTTATTGTGACCTGCCAGGGGGCGCAGATCCATCAGCTGAAGTTCGGCTGCGGTCGGAGTCCGGCCTCTGCAGGGGTCCGGGCGGAGTCCTCCTTGCGGTTGGGGTCGTGGATAGAGCCCGACTTCCGTGGGAGTCCGGGCGGAGCCCTCTCAGAGCTGAAGTCAAGGGCGGAACCCGGCTCCCGTAGGAGTCCGGGCGGAATCCCCTTCAATCAAAATCAGATGCGGAGTCCGGCTCCCGTAGGAGTCCGGACGAAGTCTGTCTGCAGCCGTTGGAGTCGAGGATGAAGCCCGGCTCCCGTAGGAGTCCGGGCGGAGGCCTCCTGCAATTAAAGTTAAAGGCGAAGTCCGGCTCCCGTAGGAGTCCAGACGGGGCTTACCAGCAGTTGACGTCGAGGACGGAGCCCGGCTCCCGTAGGAGTCCGGGCGGAGTCTACTTGAGGTCGAAGTTGTCAGCGGAGTCCGGCTCCCGTAGGAGTCCGGATGAAGTCTGTCTGCAGCCGTTGGAGTCGAGGACGAGGCCCGGCTCCCGTAGGAGTCCGGGCGGAGTCTTCCTGCAATTAAAGTTAAAGGCGAAGTTCGGCTCCCGTAGGAGTCCGGACGGGGCTTACCAGCAGTTTACGTCGAGGACGGAGCCCGGCTCCCGTAGGAGTCCGGGCGGAGTCTACTTAAGGTCGAAGTTGTCGGCGGAGTCCGGCTCCCGTAGAAGTCCAGACGAAGTCTGTCTGCAGCCGTTGGAGTCGAGGACGAGGCCCGGCTCCCGTAGGAGTCCGGGCGGAGTCTTCCTACAATTAAAGTTAAAGGCGAAGTCCGGCTCCCGTAGGAGTCCGGACGGAGCTTACCAGCAGTTGACGTTGAGGACGGAGCCCGGCTCCCGTAGGAGTCCGGGCGGAGTCTACTTGAGGTCGAAGTTGTCGGCAGAGTCTGGCTCCCGTAGGAGTCCGGACGAAGTCTGTTTGCAGCCGTTGGAGTCGAGGACGAGGCCCGGCTCCCGTAGGAGTCCGGGCGGAGTCTTCCTGCAATTAAAGTTAAAGGTGAAGTCCGGCTCCCGTAGGAGTCCGGACGGGGCTTACCAGCAGTTGACGTCGAGGATGGAGCCCGGCTCCCGTAGGAGTCCGGGCGGAGTCTACTTGAGGTCGAAGTTGTCGGCGGAGTCCGGCTCCCGTAGGAGTCCGGACGAAGTCTGTCTGTAGCCGTTGGAGTCGAGGACGAGGCCCGGCTCCCGTAGGAGTCTGGGCGGAGTCTTCCTGCAATTAAAGTTAAAGGCGAAGTCCGGCTCCCGTAGGAGTCCGGACGGGGCTTACCAGCAGTTGACGTTGAGGACGGAGCCCGGCTCCCGTAGGAGTCCGGGCGGAGTCTACTTGAGGTCGACATCGTGGGCGGAATCGTTGATTCTGTTGAGGACTTCGGCTGTGGGTATTTTATACCCAACAAATTTAATAAGAGAAAATATTATTAGTCTTAAAAGAGAGATCATTGATAAATAATTGTGCTTTGCTTGTCCTATGAATTTATTTGAGCATTCTTGTGGTTTTAATCATTTAATTCATTTTGAGTAACTATTCAACTTCACATGTTTTGATCATATCATCACTTTTTAACAATTAATTGATATCCAAAAATCACTTTTGATCTAAAAAAAGAACTTATTAAATGAATGTTGATATTTTGTTCTTATTGATTGATATTGAATAATGAATTTGGAAAATGCTCCTTTTGAATCTTTTGAAATTGATATCAAACAAAATATTTCAAAAGTTATTATTAATTTTTAAAGCCAAATATTTAAAGAGGATTTTAGTTTTAATTAATTGATATTAGATAGTTTACCATTTGCCTTGTATTTCATTGATTTATTTTTTGATGAAAAGAAAAGAATATCTTTGTCTGAAATCTAATTTTGCACAACTATATTTTTGATATAATGTTGTTTGAGACAAATTAGAAAAATTTCATGCCTTTTTTGAATTGAACCACTTGATATTTCTTAAAAAAAGAAAGAGATTATCTTTTTAAAGAATAAATGAAAATCTTTTTATGATTTGTTTTGCATATTCTACTGGTATCAAGCTGCACTTGAAACATACTTTCATATTTTCTAAGATGGATCATTTTCAAGAAATAATTTTGAAATATTTTTTAATTCTCCAATTGGTATCTGACAACCAACTATTATCTTGTACTTCTTTGTTTTATTTCTTGGCAAAAAAATGAATGAATATTTTATCCTACGCCTCTGATTCCATATTTTACTCTATTTTTGCTCTGATACATTCATAATAGCTTTTTTGAATTTAACTGATTAATACCTATTAAAAAAAAGATAAGTTTTCTAAATATCTCATATGCTTGGTTTTGATACTCAAAATTTTTTATTTTGAAAAGCTCTATCCTTCCTGAATCTTTGAAGTTCAAAATAATTTTATAATTGGATTTGAGAATCTATTTAATGCATCAATTTTATTCAAAAAGGAGGGAGATATACTTTTAAATTTATATTGTTCAAAAGAGGAAGAATGCACTTGAATCTACATTTTCCAAAATTGAATCTAAATTTACTACAAACTTTCAAAAAAAAGGGAGAGAAGTTACAAGAAGAGGAGAAGTTCTAAAATCTAAATTTGAAAGTTAAATTTAAGCTAATTTTGAAAAAGAGAGAATTCAAATCTATTTTTAAAAATTGAATGTATATATATTAGATTTGAATTGATTTTGATGATTATTTTTAATTCCTTCCCTTGTGCTTTTTTATGCTATCAAAAAGAAAGAGAGTTAGGATGAGTATATGCTGAGAATACTTGAAATATTCTTAAATTGATTGATATGCTCATATATTTACTTAAAATCATATGAAATGAGTATTTTCATATCAAATATGTAATTTCAATGAAGCATTTGTGAAGTGTGTACTCATATGTGTTTATCCTATCACTTCATGATTCATGTAGGTAATTTAATTGAAATACATTATGTTTATTATTTGTGTATATACTCAAAATTTTGTCATCATAAAAAATAGAAAGATTGTTGGCCCTATGATTGATTTGAATGATTATCAAATTTTTAGTAATTATGATTCTAATCATATATTTTAAGGATGAATATAGAATTTTCAAGATGATTAAATTTAATAATTCATCCATGAAAAAAATTTTCTCAAAAGAAGCTAAGTCAAATATTTTAAAGATGACTTTTCAAGATTCACACTTAGTGGAGTTGTCCCTAAAAAGTTAGAAGTCGATCCCTGCACTGAAATAGATTGAAACAGAAGAGTTTTTAAGTTTCAAGATGATCAGAAGTCGACTCCAAGGAAAAAGAGTCGACTCTGACATGTTGGAAGAAGACTAGCATAAGCTCGAGTCAACTCATAAACAGTATAAGCCTACTCTTTCAGAGAAGATAGAAAGTTGATTTTTCAAATCCTATGGCCGAGTCAACTCATACAGAGTTTGTGTCGACTCATGGGTAGTTGGAGTGGACCCCTAAGGAATTGGAATAGATTTCAAGCACGAGACAGCACTAACGGCTAGTTTTCTGCATTATTTCTAACGACTAGTTTTTGTTTCTAATGGTTATTCAACTCTTTCAATAGTCAAAACTCATTCTCAAACAACTTCCAATCTTTTTAAAAGTTAGAAAATCAATAGAGAAGAACACTAAGTGGATTGAAAAGAAAAATTCATCAAATTAAGTGAGCATCATTGAATATCTTTGAAAAAAGAGAGATTTGTGTATAAAATTCAGTGGGCATTCAAGGGTAATTTTCTTTAACATCTTCTAAATCCTCTCAAGCATCAAAAAAGAGAAGTGAAGTATCAAAAGAGTAGTCATCAACCTCTTCTCTAAGCTTTAAAGAGTTCTTTTTCTATTTTTATTTTGTGTTAAAAATTATTTTTTATGTTTTATTTTCTTTATAAATTTTTTTGGGTGAAAGAAACTTGGAGATTAAGCCTATCCAAGCCTAGAATTGGACTTGTTAAGTTGGTTTGGTTATCCCATAAAATCAATTGGATTGATTGTGAGTTCAGAAAACAATCGATATAAGATTATAATTGATGAACCCATAAAACCAACTAGGTTGATTGTAAGTCCAAAAAAAAATCAATGTACAGGTTGTGGTTAGTGATCCCAAAAAATCAATGGATTTATTTGTAATCTCGGATAAAACAAATACACTGTAATTAGGGAGATTATAGTATAATTTTCAAAGAGAGCTTGGGGAGTAGGTGTGGGATTGCACCGAGCCACTATAAATTTATTGTGTTTGTATTGTACTTTGTCTTCTTGCTTTTCTTGCTTACTTTACTTATTTTAATTCTTACTTTGCTATCTTTAATATCTTAATTTTGCTATAACACATTGCATTCACCTCACAATCATATAAGTTAGATTAATTTAAAGCACATAATTATCTTAGATTTCAGATTTAGCCAAAATATTTTAAATAATGTAATTCACCCTTCCCTCTCTTGGGTTGCTATACTTCTGGGCAACATATGTGTTCATGAAATTTATAGAAAAAGATTTAAGAAGGAAAGAGAAAGACAAGGATGCTAACATATACTATAATGATTTCAAGTAGACACCGTGGTGTGATATGGAATAGAGTAGGGTGGAGTGACGAGATTGAAAGAGCATTTGGCTGGTTATTACCCCAATATCATTATATATCAGAAATATTTACAAGAGGTCCAACAGTTAATGAAGAAGCATTTTCATGATTTTAAGGAGAGCAAAAAAAAATAATGAAACAAGCAGACATTGATCATCAAGCAGTTGAGCTGCCATCATATATTCGAGGGATCTAGAGGATTATGAGGCATTGGATTGAGATGACATGAAGGAGACTAGAATTCAAACCACTAGGTAGAGCAGTTTGAATGATCAGTTGTTGTAAAAGGATGAGGTTGCCAGGCACTAGGCGCATTTAAGCCCTTACAGTAGGAGGGGACAATTCTAACTCCTAGTCTGCTAGAGCCAAATCCAGATTATACGAGGAAGTAGTTAGTAAGATAAGGTGGCTGTTGAATAGAATCTATGTTAGGATCCTTAACCAGCAAGAAGTGAAAGAAGCCTAAAGATATACCTATAGAGGCCACCACTTAAGACTTAGATCCACGTGCTTTTCCTAATAGAAACTCAAAGCTATGAAGGATTGAATCTATGCTTGTCACGAATAGGAAAAAGCATATGTGGAGAACTATTGCTTCGTGGTTCCACTACAGCCACATCCCTACAAATGCTATGAACAACACATACTACCATTTTTCTATCAGCTCCATCTAGATAGCAACTCAAGGTATTGATCCCCTAGGCCAAAGGATATATATGATGAGTTGGTTCATAATAATGAGGAATAGTTAGAGAAATGGATAGCATCACACCACAATAACAGAAACTTACTGGTTGGACAAGGCCTAATAGGCAAAGCATCATTAGTTTTTTAACATATTATGATGAGAAAAAGAATTTTCATAAGCCAATTAAAACATTTAACAAGGTGCAAGATGTCCGGTACATCCTAAGCTTGGAGTAAGTAATTGATCAGACAAAGGAGCAGCATGTTGTGCAAGTAAATATTGATAATGAGCCACAATATAAGGCTATTGGATATTTTATTGACCAAAAGGCCATACATTTTTTGGATCCTACATGCTATCCAAAGCGTAGATCTGATACTAATGGACACCAGCTGGATTCATAGGGTGTAGGCAATATAGACAACCCAAGCCACACATGAGAGTTAACTTTGATGAGGAAGCACACAACGATGAGATACTCAGGCTAGCGGTCACATGCTTCGCCCCATACTATATTGCGTTCCATAACGTTATTGAGAAGAAGGCAGGCCAGCATCAAATGTTCATGAATATTGCATGGTGAGAGAGTAGACATTCCTTGGCATAAAAAGGTGTTATATGGAGGGGTTTCTTAAAAGTGGGCTAAGAGAGCAGCTAAGAAAATTGCTCCATGGTGTTGAATGCTCAAGGCTATGGATAACAACAGGTACCCTTAGATGGGCATCTTATATCATATGATTATAACTGCTAAGACAAATATCAATCAAGCAAATATAAATGTTAATGAGTATATTGACATCATTGAGGAGAGGTGAGAGTACCAGAGGGCAAATAATTACATTAGAAGGTGATTTGAGTCCGATCTTTAATACTTGTTTTTTCTTATAAAATATAATCATGTAATCATTTATTTACTAATAAAATCAATTTTATGTCTTAGCAGCCTACCTTAACCAATTTGGCTATGCTAGTATTGAGATCTGTACTAGTTGCCCTATGACATGGTATGATATGATATCATCCTATTCGATACCAAGCCGCATTGATACAACCAAAGCCGATGAGGGAGGGGGAGATGGATGAGAGAGGAAAAGAGAGAGGGAGGGAGGAGGAAGGGAGGGGTTAGATGGGGGAGAGAGAGGGCTCGAAAGTCCTAATCTCCTTCATATGCAATAGGCTATGAGGATCACTTCTGTTTCAAAACAAATTTACTTAAGAAATATTTGAAAAAAAATTTGGGGTGGAGCCCCTATTTCATTTCAAAATTGGGGCGATCCCTACGGCCCATCACCTACAGAGGAGATGAGAGCTTTCAAGCTCTCTCTCCCTCAACCTTTCTCTCCTCTCCCTCCCTCTCTATCTTTTCCGGTCTCTCCCCCTCCCACATTCTCGTGCCAAAAATCTCAAAACTAATACATAGAACCATGTTGGTCCGCCCTTGGTATGACTTGATACACCCCCAAACTGTGTAATTTGGCAAGGTACAGCATTCCTTGACCTTAACTTAAAATTCCAATAATCTCAGGAATGAATATGTATGAGGAACTATTGACCACCATGTGCAATGCCATCCATAAGATTGAGCCTGATGAGCTTATTACAACAAATTGTCTGGGGGTAAGTTAATTTTAATGAGAATAGAGAACGATTCTTTGTCAATTTAAGCAAATATATCACATCATATGCCGTGTGTGATTCACAAACTAGAGTTTCTAGAGAGGGCTTCCACAATTTTGGTGAGAAAGTAGTTGTGGCAAGCAAAGACAATATGAATCCAGCTATTTTTAGATTCCAGGTAGTTGTGGGATTCCACAATTTATGATGTCAAATCTCTTGGATGGTGCACAAGCTATCCGGTATATGGAACTATCCATTGGCATGGGATGCACGGCGATGGTTAGATTTGACTAAAGGGATATGAAAGGTAAGGGTAGAGTGCCAAGGAAAGGATAATAATGTACATCGACGCAACGAAGAGAAAATTGGTCAACATATCAAGGCTATAGCTATAGGATTTTGGACTGCAAATTATCAAGGATACAATAAGGAAGGCATCCCATCAGCCTCTTGACTATCAGCCGATGGGATGTAGAGCGCATTGCAAACACATCATCTTGAAAACCTAAATAATCACCTCGAGTGGATGCCATGTGGATAGACTCGAGGGTTCGGATAATTCTGAGCAGGATTGTCACAGGACACTTGATAGGCTGAATGGAGGTCGACTAAGATAGGCCGAATGACCACAAACACCATAAATATACCGGACTAACGGTGCTTGGACATTGGGTCCAGAATCAACTTATTTTGATAGCAGGTGGTAACTAGAACTTTGCCGATGCACTTGCCCAAACCTGCCAGAGGTGCATGCACACCATCCATTCATCCCCCCAACAGAGAATCCAACGATGGTGCATTGTCTGGAGGATCGTCTAGGCAGTAGTGTGATGGCCAGCTTTTATGCTTGGCATTGAGGGATGGTGTTGGATAGGTTTGTGCTTCATCCCTTTACCAATACGTTTGCGCTGTTCTTCCTCCCTCTTCCATTCTATGTTGTGGCTTTGTTCCATGGAGTGCCACTCTGAGTAGCAGCTGTATGTGAATCATTGAGGCGGAAGTACTTTTCGTGCTAAAAGTGAGACGTTTGTGAAGTCATGGTTGAAAGGATAGTGCCGCGAGAATGTAAACATAGCAGCTATAATTGGATATCCAAGGTGCATAATGTGAAAGTGTAGACAAATGTATATGTGCAAGGACATCGGCTTTCTCGGAGGAGGAGAAAGAAAACATGAAGGGAACTCCTATCATCTTCACTCAAACAGCCTACTTAATGGGGCAGCACCATCCCTCACGCATGAGACATGAAAACCAGTTCAAGTGTTTGAAATAAACGGTGATTTCCCAATCTACGAAATCCACCATCACCGTGCCTCGGGTGACAAGAACCTAACTAAACAATACCCCTAAAATTGTGCGATCCGACAGAATGATTGCATTGAAGCTTCTAGAACCTCTTCGCATGCATTTAGTGGTCCAAAATTTTGTAGAATTAGAATCATGACCCGTTCCAGGACAAGAGCCACTGATGCACACTTATCCAAGCAAGAGGCATGCTGATGATGCATGGGGTAACAGAAAGTGATCGGGCCAATCGGCTGAGCAAGGACAGAAATGCTAGACTTTCAACGCTCAGCAGATGAGTGATGACAATATGAATTTCAGACATCAGCATAGGCCTCTACTCCAGGAGAGCCACATCAGACAGTTATCATGCCTTCTCCGGTTGTAAGAACATGACTTGCCTTCTCTAGTTGCAAGAAAATGATGGCCATCTTGCAGCAGGTAGACATGAAGTCCCCAGCCAAACCTGAAAGTTCTTATCTGTTGAACAAAAACGATCAACTAATAATTCCACGTTACCAATGAAGCATGCGAAGGTGCATCTATATACACTACAAGAGACACATGAGACATGTATTGATCTTATTTCTTCACAAACTCTAAGATAAAGGCAACCTTTCACTCATCTGTTACATGATCCAAAATCAGTAAATTAATGAAGAAATTCACAAACATCTGGCAACCAGGTATTGCAAATCAACTTCTCCACCCTCCATTTTCAAGTTCCTAATAGCTGATGACCATAGGTTTCTGTTTCAGCTTGCACCAAACACTGATCTATCACGGCTTCTACGGCGCCGTCGCCGTCGCCTCCGCCTCTCAGATCCCAGCGTACCAGTGCCTCTCCCATGGCTTATGACATCATCGCCTTCTGATGAATAAGTAGCAAAAATATCTGCACCACCACCATTCAGGGAAGAAGCATAAACACCACCCTCCCCGCCCTCTGATAACACATTTTCCCTGTTGAGTCTCATTAGGCGTGTACCCTCTCTCAACAAAAAATAAAGGATACTTCTACTGATGTCACGACTCCCCCCGTAGTCCCCATCCGCATCACCAGGCTCATGATCAGGTTCAAGGTCACTATTATTCACATCTATCACATAGTCTCCAAACACCACCGCCCTTGGCATTGATGACCTTATTGTACTGATCACATCTTCCCGCTCCCTCTCAAGCTCAAGTGTTCTCCACTTCTGCTCAAGCACAGGATCTACCTTGCGAGGCTTTGCAGAAGGGTGCTCAGACCTCACATGCTTGTGGAGCTCTTTGTATGTTCCCATGAATGAGCAATTGTCCTGCATGCAGCTTCTCTTCTTGTTATTGAGATATTCACGTGCAGCTTCTACCACAGTCCATCCCTTCACCTGTCCACGGCATAAGGGGCATGCAAGCTCCATCACCTCAGATTTCTGACTTGCAGACCAGCCAGACATAGCGAAACCAAGGCCCTGGCTGTCCACTGTGGACTCATCGTGAGTGGGTTTCACTTTAGTGTATGCCTTCTTGAACTGATCTAGGCAGTTAGAGTGACGGTAGCTGGTTCCACACATGTAGGGGCGGCAACCCTTGTCATGGGATGAGCAGAGGAGAAGAACAGCATTATGTGGGTATTCCATGCAAACCGAGCAGGTGGCATCTTCCCAGTCCCTTTTCTCCAATGCCAAAGGTGTTTTCTTAGAGCTGCCTTCTTTTTCTGGAATCTTCCAGCAATGTGAAGGTACAGGATATGGAGTCCATCTAAGCTGACGAGATGAAAGTCTGCAACGGCCCCTGGCACTTCTCGCCATTTTACAGCAATATCTGAGAACAATAACCATAAACAATTTAAATCTGAAACCATTGTATGCTCATATTTTACATGTTGAAATATCAGTCATCAACAAAGAAAAATTCTAGAACTGGCAAAGCTAATGGATGATAAAACGAAAGAAGTGATCAGAAAATGAGTAGAAGTATCTGAACATACCTTTTATGCCATATACTGTTAATGTACTGCCATGTTTACAAGCTACCAATGTCAAACAAGCATATAAAGTTTCAACCTACCAAATAACCAAGATTGCAGTGTTCATCTATAAGACACTAACTGCACCGTTATGCACAGTTAATCTTTTTGGTACTTGGCAAGTTCCACCGAACCAATACCAGGGGTCATACCAGCTTTCAGCCAGCAATAAGCTTGCACTGGTACATATTGTACCAAGCCAACATGTACCAGAGACGAAGGATCTAGAGAAGAAAGGAGAGAGGGAGAAACATTGATCCAAACCCTAAAAGGAGAACCAAGGGGAGAGAAAGACAGAGGAGGGAGGGGGAAGAGATGAAAAAAGAGCACTACTGATTCGAACACCTGAAGGGGGAGAACATCAGCATCAATCGAAGGTGACACATCGATCAACAACATCGGTGTTGACTGAGGGGATGGTGTCGATCAAAAGTGTTGCTGCAAGGCTTCGGGACAAGGCAAAGTGGCTGTGGTCAAAGCAGGACCAATTTGGAGCTCGATGGTCAGCGAAGATCCAAGGATGGTTGACAACTCCCAAATCCTAAAAAAGAAGTCCAGTCACCGAAATTTCTCCGATGCTTCAGTTAGCCGAGGCTTTGGAAATAGAGGAAGAGAGTGAGGGGATGTTTTTGATTTTTCAGATTTCTAGAGAGCTTATTAGAGGATCCTTTGTGCCCCTTTTTATAGAAAAAGAGGAAAGTATGTTGCCTTATTAATCGATAAGCACCACGTAGAATTAAATTCCATGATACCATCATGGGTAGTAGGCAGTAAGTGGTATTTACTTACATGCTACGTTTCCTTGTAACCGTCCAAAATTTGGGGGAGCTGCCATCAGCCCACATTCTTCCTTGTAATGGTCCAATGCCTCAAGTTCATTTATGAGTCGTCGGCTTGGATCCGACCATAAGGTCAGTATAAAACCGACCATGTCGTTATCGTATGGCCAAGGCAATGGGCTGATTCCTTTGTAGCCGCCCAATCCTTATTTCAAGGGAATCGAAGTGGATGTTCGATGGTGGTCCGAAGAGGAAAGGCGGTATCCTCCCATAATACTTCCCCCAATTTTCAAGCCCCGAGTGACTACTTTGGACAGAGGAAGTAGTAGTCATCGAGATAAGACCTTGGCCTTCCCCTAATGAGTTGTTCAACTCGTGCTCTAGCCTCGATCTTTAACCTATCCAAGAGTCTGGTTGCTCAATTCGAGGCAATAGACAGAGGATTTCAAAGTCGCATTAATGCATCGCTTCACAAACCTCGCCGTAATTATGAGGGATGGGCAGCTCAAGGTAGGGTGGCATAATGACCCAAAAAAGGCAGGATTCAACGGTTGCATTTGGGCCTATTGCGTCTTGCCTCATGTCCAATGTTGATAGGCTTGGTCATCTCTCATAGATCAGCTTACGTGGCCGGATCTGGAAGAGGTATGACGCAGAGTCGCATGATTGGACAGCTCCGATCTGTGCCATATGGCAACATCGGATGGTCAAGGGCTTTGATGTGGACCGTTGAACAATAGCATAAATAGGCCTCCTATTTTTCCTTTTTCATTCTTTTGCCAGTTGAATTTACTGCCACCGCTCTACTGCCAGATCCATCGGAGAGTTTCTCGTCACTGTCGATGCCATCATCTTGTCAAGTGTTGGCAACCCCCTTTGTTTCGTCAAGCCTTTCCCTGGTTGCTCCTCTTTCTTCCTTTTCTTGTCTTTTCATACTTTGGTCATCTTTTTTGCTTATTTTCCCCTTAGGTCTTCTTTTTTTGTAATATCTCCTTTATTTTCGCTTCTCCAATGTCTTCTGACAGTGAGGCTCGGGATGAAAGTCGTCGAGGCAATCGGAATTCTCAGCCATCTCCTCCTCGAGCTGGGTTTGAGGTGTTGGCACATGTGTGGTGCTCCCAAACCTTGAGAGGCCATGGGTTGAGCCATGGAGTTGGCTCATAGGTTCTAAGGTTAGTTTGAATCCTAAGGTGAAGGTTGTCAGCTTTCAAGGTCTTGAGGTTCGGAGGTTTCAGGCCTCAATGGTCTAATTTGTATTGGGCCGGATTTGGATTCAAGGGTGAGATTGGGTCAAGTCATGGATGTACATGAGCTTGAGTGAGCACAATCTCATGTGGGTTAGCCAAGAGAGTTTTTGAGCTAGGGTTTATTAGGGTTCATGTGGAAACCCTAAGGTATATAAACCCATATATTGTAATAGTTTGCTAGAGAGATCAATATACGACTTTTCTCCCTATTCCTCTCTCTGGTTTGCATGCCGCCCTAGGTAGCGGAAGAAGGAAGCTTCACACGCGCCCCCTCTTCTGAAAGGGGGGGCGCGCGGTATAAAGGTGGAGGTTTAGTGCTAGGATGTTAGCGCTAGCTAGTTTGGCGCTTGGTGTTCTCCCTGATATCCACGCCATAGAGTCCAAATCTTTGAGGCTTCTTGCTACTGAGAACCAAGAGGTTTCACGCCATAAGTACCTGGTTGTTTTCCGCACAACAAACTCCTAAAAGATAAGAGAGGAGGCGCGCACAAGTAGATTGCCGGACAAAGGTTTTGTCACCCTAAGGTGTGCTGCCGTTTGATCCCCCTATTTCAACGCCCTAAAGTCCAGGGATTTGGGGGGTCTTGCTACTGGTCAAGAGAGGGTTGCAAGCCCTCTGGGATCAGGTCTTTTGCTGTAAGAAAAATCCCCAAAGGATTAAAACAAGAGGCGTAACAAGGAAAGGCTGCGGAGGATGCAAGATGCTGCCATGGAGTTCTAGTCCAACAAAGACTCCTCATCAATGATTTCTATCCAGATCTGATAGCCCAAAGGTATCACGTCCCTAGCCCTGATTCTTAGAGCCTTGAGAGTAGAAGATCAGAACTGAAGGTGCGTCCCAAGTCTCTGCAAGGGGAGAGACGCGAACTAGATTGCTGCTACAGGGTTCTTGATGCGCAACGATCTAGCGCATTGTGTTTGCTGTTCTTAAAAAGTCTGGATCGCCATGGACTCCTGTAGAGGGCTCCATCACAGGTCTCCTCAGATCCACGCAGGTGCACGACGGTCTTAAGAAGTGGTATCAGAGTCCGATGAAGCGTGGAAATGAAAGAGAAGTCACACAGAATGAAACCAGAAAACTGCTGCAAAAGATCCTAAACGCCTCGTGTTCGTCGAGCTGTTTCTTAACGCCCAAATTTCAAATATTTTTGACATTAAAACAATAAATTCTCGTGTTAACGACGTATCTACTATTTTAATTGTGGGCCGATCTAATCCTAAGAGGATTAAGAGGCATCAATAGGAGGCTATTTGCTGAAATCTACACACACCTATTTCATGGTATGTCTTGGATCCATCTTTGTTTTTGCTGTGGTTTGTCCAACCAAGAGCAGCGGGTTGAAGATGGAGGTTGAAAGGCTTGATAGAAAAAAAAATTTCCCAGGGTGGAAGGTTTGGGTGGTAGGTTTTCTGATCCAACTTCGATTGGATCCGACCTTGGAGGAAGAAAGGCTGGAGGGTGTGACGATAGACGATAGGGTTCTCTGGGAAGATAGGCAGCAAGAGGGCTGTTTGATGGATGAGTGATTAGCATGTTTAGTGTGCTAGAGGAGAGATTCTCCAAAGGGTAATGATCGAGGTGGAGCTGAAGAAGCGACTATACAGTCTTCCGATGCAGGAAGACGTAGTCAGGATGCATTTAGCGGTTCACCCAGAGCATGGATTTGCAGAACCTTGGAGTAATGGAGATGGCTGATCCACGGAGTGTCGCAGTTGTTTCAAGAGGAGAAGATCCTCTGGTGGTTTCATAGGTGTCCGCAGTGTGCGGAAGGTCCAAAACGGCAGCAGCGATGGTGAAGGTTCAGCAGGAGGTCCAGTAGGGCAGGATTGGACAGCTGATCTTGGATCAGGTTTGCCTTCTACAGGGGCACCAAAAGTCGCGATTCAAGTGGAGCACTGACCAGAGGTACCTCCACAGGTGGATGGTTTGGCACAAGTTTAGAGTCTAGGAATGCAAGGATGGAGTCAGTTTCTAGCACCAGCAGCAGTGATGCACAGCATGATTCTATGCGGGATGTGCGGATACCAAAGAACCATGACTCTGGAAAGATAGTGTTAGACAGATTGTTTGCAACAAGAAAGGATCTGAATACCTGTGAAGAGGTTGTGGCGAGCCTCGGGATGAGATAGGTGGATCCGAGTCCAGAACAGGATTTGAACTGCAGTTACTCCAAGCTAAAGCTAAAGTGACGATTGGTGCAAGAGCAGAAGAGAATAAAGTGCTAGGGTGGAATTCCTTAAGATTCAATCGGTGAAGAGTTAGATGAGCTCTTGGGTTTCCAAAAAACCCACGGGATGCGGTGTATCCGAGATGGCTTCGGAGGGATCCGCAGAGTGCAGAAGGTCCGAAGGGGCAATGACAGTGATCAAGGTGCAGCGGCAGATCCAGCAATGCAGCGTTGGGTGGTTGGCCTCAGATTTTTTTGTGACATCAGATGGACTTCAGATAGAGTGGAGCACCGAGCAAAGATGGCTTCACAGGTGGAGTTTGGCACGAGTTCAAAGCAGCATGGCTCTGAGGAGATCGTGTCAGGGTATGCAGCGAGTGCTGATATAGAAATGCTACGATTTCTCCAGGAAAGTCCAAGACAAGTGGTGTAGCTATCTAACAAAAAGGAGTCGACAATTTTCAAGATGATGCCAAGGAGCAAGCAACGATCAATGGTGAAGAAGTCATCCCAAAGACCTCCAAGGGAGTGCTCAGAAGCTGAAGAAGGTTGGCAGTGATGTTGGATTTGCACAGGATACTGTCAGGGTATGCGACGATAGGATTGGTGCAGATGGATCATGCGAGATTTGCCAAGACTTAAGAACACCAAGATGGAGATTGTTGGCGCATGTGTGGTGCTCCCAAACCTTGGGAGGTTATGGGTTAAGCCATGGAGTTAGCTCATAGGTTCTAGGGCTGGTTTAAGTCCTAAAGTGAAGGCTGTCAGCCTTCAGGATCTTGAGATTCAGGAGTTTTGGACCTCAAAAGGCTAATTTATATTGGGTGGGTTTGGATCCAAGGGTGAGACTGGGTCAAGTCATGGACGTACATAGGCTTGGATGAGCGCAATCTCATGTAGATTAGCCAAAAAAAATTTGAGCTAAGATTTATTAGTTTATGTGGAAAACCTAGGGTATACAAATCCATATATTATAACAGTTTGTTAGAAAGATCAATATACGGCTTTTCTCCCTATTCCTCCCTCTGGTTAGCACGCCACCTTAGGCAGTGGAAGGAAGCTTCACGCATGCCCCCTCTTTCGAAAGGGGAGGCGAGCAATATCAAGGTGGAGGTTTAGCGCTAGGATGTTGGCACTAAATAGTTTGGCACCTAGTGTTCTCCCTGATCTCCACACCATAGAGTCCAGATCTTTGAGGCTTCTTGCTGCTGAGAACCAAGAGGTTTCATGCCACAAGTACCTGGTTGTTTGCCACACAACAAACTCCTAAAAGATGGGAGAGGCGTGCACAAGTAGATTGCCGCACAAAGGTTTTGTCGTCCTAAGGTATGCTGCCGTTTGATCCCTGTTTCAATGCCCTAAAGTCCAGGGATTTGGGGGGTCTTGCTACTAGTCAAGAGAGGGTTGGTTGCAAGCCCTCTGGGACCAAACCTTTTGCTGTAAGAAAAATTCCTAAAGGATTAAGACAAGAGGCATAACAATGAAAGGCTGCGGAGGATGCAAGATGCTACCATAGAATCCTAATCCAACAAGAACTCATTAATGATTTTTGTCCGAACCTGGTAGCCCGAAGGTATCACGTCCCTAGCCTTGATTCTTAGGGCCTTAGGAGTAGAGATTTGGAGGTGCATCCCAGATCCCTGAAAGCGGGGGAGACGCAAATTATGTCGCTACTGCAGGATTCTTGGTGTGCAGCAATCTAAGGCATGATGTTTACTGTCCTTAGAGAGTCTGGATCGCCATGGACTCTTGCAGAGGGCTCCGTCGCAAATCTCCTCAGGTCCACACAGGTGCACGATGGTCCTATCATGAGGTTATTCCTTGGACCACTACTGAAGCTAGCTCCTCATCTGTACGTCGGTCCTCTGACCCTCATGCTCAAATAGTTACGTGCGGGGGTTCGAAGATTTCTAAGGATACAGTAATGAGTTGAGCATGAACGAGGTCAATCTTAGGAGGCTTCGATCTTAGTATTCCATCTCGTCATCTTTCCGACTGAAAGTTCCAAATCAGGAAGGACGTGTCTCCAATGCTCTGGACAATCGAGTCACCTTGTACGAGGAGACTGAGCAGATCTTCATCCCCCTCTTCAATTTTTTGCTAGCAATCTTTTAGATTTCTATTAAGTCCTTCCTACCCAGATCACTCCGTACTCCATTCGGATGATCATCTTCATAATTATTTGTGATTAGCTTGATATCTCTTCGAGATGCTTGCTCTTCAGAGATATGTTTACCATGAAGAAACACCCCTATGAAAAAGAATGATGGTACTTTTCGCCCCGGTCTAAACGTAAATTCATCACAGGACTCCCTTCTTCAATCCACAGTTAGAAAAGCCATTTCTTCTTTGTTTCTTCGGATCTTCCCTGAGGCTTCAACTGGACCTGAGGATCTTTCTCTGAATAAAGAGAAGCAGATCCTTCTCGAGGATAAAGATTATCATACTCTGCTCGATGTCAAAATACCGAAGTTGAAAGAATTGGTGACCGAGCAGGTGCTTCATGATGTCAGTATTAGTCCGACGCTTCCTCGGGGTACGGTCAATCCTTTAACTAAGTAGATTATGTCGTCTTGTGTATAGCTTTTGTATTGATCTCTTCTCTTCGATCTTGCAGCGATGAGGCTGATTTTGGAATCAACAAAATCGGCCTTGAAAAAGAGGCCAGATTCATCCGCAAGAGAATCTTCATCAAAAGAAGCAGAAGTTGAGGCCGACGACTTCTACTCCAACCTCATCAACTCCTCCAACCCCATCAACTCCTCGATCCTCAAGGACCTTGAGCACCAACTCTATAAAGATCAACAATGCGCCTAAGGTTGTCGTCGTGCTTCCACTGAGGGTGGCTCCCAATTACCCCGAAGTTGGTCCAAGCTTCGACTCCGTCGCCTCTTCGACAGATTCTATCCCCATCTCAATTGGCATCGCTACCACTCTCTAGTGGTGCTGACCCCGCTGGCAAGGCTAGAAGCAAGGCCCTCCTCGAACAAGACCAAGGAGAAATTCATCATGCTAACAAAGGTGCGAAGAGGCAACTCTGCTCTTCATTATCAGCGACTCGCCTAAGAGCTGATAAAAATGCTGGTGTTGCTATCCGACTGGGCGGAGAAGAAATCTCATCCTCTTGATGAGGTTGTGAACGCGCCATATGGTGGTCTTCTTGATTTTGCCTCTGCCTCTTCTCGGTTTCTTATTCTTCAAACTTCTAAGGTCGCTAACTTGTTCTTTATTGCAGCTGATTCATGACGTCACAGTCCTCGATGAAGGTCTCATCGGATTCAACCGGATGAAACAAAAACTTAGAGGAAAAACTCCAAGCTGCTAAGGCCTAGATGAAAATTATTGAGAAGGCCAAAAAGGCAGTTGAGAAGGCCAAGAAGATGGCCGAGGAGGAGGCATCCTGGACCAAATTCGAACTCCTGGTGACTTAGGAGAGGATCGGGACACTTGAAGGCTTCGTAGCTATGGAGCACGGTGACACTAAGATGCGACAGCGGAAGATTACCTAACTTGAGGAGGCCTTGGAGCTCAGTGAGGCAGCAATTAAAGCTGCCTAAGACAAGGTGAAGCTTGTCGAGACCGAAAAGTCGAAGGTGATAGCCGAAGTGAAGTTGAAGGCTGTTGATGACTTCAAAGCTTCACTGGCATTTAAGATTGAGGTCGCGAAGGGGTCTACAGTCGCGTACATGTACAGATTCCTGGTTTGCAAGGCTCAGGTTGCCCGATTGTTTCTCGAAGTCGACATCAATCAGCTCGACCCTGACGCCAGCAAGGACGAGGTCAAGGAGGATCGAGAACATAGCTGTTGCAGCCTACAACCATGCCCACTACTGAGCCCACGATCGAGAACATAGCTGTTGCAGCCGATTTCGTTACCGCAGTCGTGGTCGAGCAGCCTACCAAGGCCTCAACTGAAGACACCGAAGATCCTTGACTTGTATTTTTTGCTTTTGATCTTTTGTAATGAACTTTTAAAGTAATGAAATGAACTTTACTTCTTATCCCATTTGTTCTTTGTTTTGACTATGTCCTAAATAAATTGACCGAGCTGGTGTGAAGTAAAGATCATCAGCTCGGATAGTAATCCAAGGCCAATGCCCTTGGCAAAAATCCAAAGTAGATTTTATTGTCTGTCCGAACTAGCTCATAGTGATCCGAGGTCGTATCTCTGATTGAGACCACTTTATCCAAGGTTTGATCCGAAGACAATTCTTGACAAAGAATTTTGCTAAGTCGATCGCGTCGTTCGTGTTCGATCATCTGATATGTGATCAGAATACTTCCGATGCATAATCTTACGAAGGTCCTAACTTGGGTTATCTCCTCATCGTCAACATCTAGCCGAGAACACTAATTTAGAAGTCTCAGCCAAAGCCGAGATATCTCCAAGGGATCGATTCGATCCAATCAAATCATCAAGGTTCAAAGTAATGTTTGAATATCCCTCAGTCGATTTTTCTATTTGGTAATTATCTGAGGATCCCTTGATGATATTCAGGGGGATTTGTCAAACAAGTTCGTCCTCACATGACTTAGTCGTTTTCAAGCAAAACCTATACACATTTTGAAAAGAAGAATGATCATAGATCTTACTAATCATACATTCTCAGGTTCTCGATGTTCCAAGTCTGAGAAATGGGGTGCCGTCAAGGTTTACAATTTTATAAGCCTCAGATCTGATGACCTTGGCAACCCTATAGGATCCTTGCCTCGTTCTGTGAGTTTGGAAACTTCGATGCGTCGAAGGATAAGGTCGCCAAGTCGGAAGATCTGTCTAGACTCGAATATTGTAGTAGCAGGCTATCCATTGCTAATATGAAGCCATCCTAAACCAAGCTTGCTCCCTTGTTTCTTCCGACAGAACTAGGTTTGTCCGAAACCAACCAAGATTTTCCTACTCATCATGGTATTCCACCCTGATCGATGGCATTCCGATTTCGACAGGAATAACTGCTTCAGCCCCGAAAGCGAGGTTGAAAAATGTTTCTCGGGTCCGTGCCCGAGGTATCATCCGATATGTCCAAAGAACGTTATAGAGCTCCTCAGCCCACAGTCTCTTCGCCCAGTCGAGCCTGATCTTTAATCCTTGCAAGATTGTATGATTGGTCACTTCGGCTTCCCTATTAAATGCGGATGGCTAATCGAGGTGAGTTTGTGGTCGATGTAGAGTTCCGAACAAAAATTCTTGAACATTGCATTGTCAAATTGATGCTCATTGTCCATGATAATTGCTTGTGGGAGTCCGAACCGACAGATGATCGATTTCTTGAACCTTCCTTTTGAAAATCTATGCCAAGGACTCAGCTTTGACCCATTTGATGAAGTAATCAATCGCAACAATCAAAAATTTTTTTGACTAATCGCTTGCAAAAATGGTTTGAGGACATCAATTCCCCATATAGCAAAAGACTAGAATGTTGTGATCAGCACAAGCTGAGCAGCCAGCCTCCGTTGAATGTAAGCGAATCTTTGGCACTGTTCGCACTTTTTGACAAGCTCGACTGATCTTGTTGTAGGGTCGACGAATAATATCCTTATCGGATGATTTTGTAGACTAGAGATCCACCCCCACAAGTGGTTGTTGTAAATTCCTTCATGGACCTCCCAAAAAGCATAATACGCCTCGGATGGTCATAGGTAACAGAGTAGGGGTAGTGAGAATGACTTCTTGTAAAACCTTCCTTCTATGTAGATGTACTATAGAAATTACGCTAGATCCTTTGAGCCTCTCTATAAGATTGGCTGGTAGGTTATCCTTGACTAAATAGATGATAATAGTGTCCATCTAACTCGGCTTATATTCGACCTACAGTACTGCAGGTTCTTCGATACTTGGTTTTACAGATGCTCAACAAAGACTCTTTTATTGTAGTCGAACAATCCCGAGATGACGAGGTGAGACAAGGCATCAGCTCAGACGTTCTCCAATCTTAATATCTATTGGACTTCCAAAGTCTGAAAAGCCATGGACATCACTCTAAGCTTCTGCAAATATTTGGCCATTATGAGATCTCAAGCTTCATATTTTTTTCGGACCTGATCGACGACAAGTTGCGAGTTAGTGAAGACTTTGAGGTCCACCCCGAGTTCTTTAGCAAGATGAAGCCTAACGATTAGGACCCTATATTCGGCCTTATTGTTAGAAGCTTTGAAGTCGAACCGAAGAGCATATTTCGTCACAACTTCCAGACTGGCGAGAATGAGCCCGCTCCACATCCTTATGAGTTTGAGGCTCCATCGACGTGTAAAACCCATCATGGCACTCCTCCATTTTCCTTGGGTTGTACCAAAGATGGTTCCTAATCGAAAATAGTACATTCCATGAGGAAATCAACCAACATTTGGACTTTCATTGTAGGTCGAGGATGAAAGCTGACATCAAATTCTCTAAGCTCAATTCCCACTTCACCATACACCCGGAGGTGCCTGATCTTTGAAGAATCGCCTTTAAAGGTTGATCAGTTAAGACAACAATCGAATGGGCTTAAAAATATGGTCAAAGACGCCGCACAGAAGTGATGAGCGCATAAATCATCTTCTCAACCCTGGAGTATCTAGTTTCCGCATCTCGAAGAATTTTGCTTGTATAATAGATCGGCTTCTGAGAATCCGCATCTTCTCAAATCAAAATCCAACTAATAGCATTCGGATGAGATAGATAAGTACATCAGCAATTCCTCACCTTCCGTCAGTTTGCAGAGGAGCGAAGGGGACCCAAGGTATTGCTTGAGCTCTTCGAAAGCAGCTCGGCATTCATCCGACCACTTGAAAGTCTTCATCTGCCTTAAGACCCTGAAGAAGGGGAAGTACTTCTCAACCGATCTCGAAATAAATCAACTGAGAGCCGCCACCCGACCCATCAGATATCGTATATCTTTTTTGGTGCTTAGATGCTTCATGTCTTGCAATGCTCAAACCTTCTTCGAATTGGCTTTTATCCCTCGCTGAGTCACCGTGATTGCAAAAGTTTTTTCAAGACGACTCCGAAGACATTTATTCAAGTTGAACTTCATTTGGTGCCGCCTCAACTCACCAAAAGCTTCTTTTAGGTAGGCCATGTATTGATCGGCCTTAACACTTCACTGATATATCATCGATATAGACTTCCATGTTGCATCCAATCAGACGCTTGAACATCTTGTTGATAAAACATTGATATATGATATATGCATTCTTTAACCCAAAAGGCATTATTTTGTAACAGTACAAACCTTTATCGATTATGAATGCCATCTCGTCGTCCTCAGAAGCCATCTGAATCTGGTTGGATCCCGAAAAGGCATCCATGAAGCTTAGCAACTAGTGTCCCAAGATAGCATCCCCAAATTGATCAATCCTCAAGAAAAAAGCTATCTTTCAACCATGCTTTATTGAGATCCATATAGTCCATAAAGATCCTCCACTTACCGTTGACTTTCTTGACTATGACGACGTTGGCAAGCCATACTGGACAATGGACTTCTTGGATGAATCCTGCAGTCAAGAGTTTGTCAACTTCTTCAATTGCTAGTCACTGCACGATGAAGCTTCTCTTTTTCTGCTGCATCAATCGTCACTCGAGATCAATATTTCATATATGGACTATTATGTCAGAAGGAATACCTACCATGTCTAACACCAACCAGACAAAGATGTCCTTATTGGCCTGTAAACACACCATTAGTCAGTCCTTGTTGTCGAGTGTCAGCTGAAAACCGATCTGAATCGTTCGGTTCGGATCTTCTCCAAAGGAGACTGACAAGTCGCTCAGCTGGTTCTCCTCGGGATTCTTCAAACTTAGCTTTGTGATCTTCAATCGATAGTCTCTATTGATTGTTTTTCTTTGATGGTTGCAAGCATTGCTGGACGAGCATTTGGTCTTGGATTTCTCCCACCCCATTTAAAATCGACAATCTGACGAACAGATGATGTGGAAACAATCGCTCGAACCACACTCCAATCAGATCGTCCGAGAATTGTGTTGTAAGCCGAAGGCACTTGAACGACGACTAAGCTGAACAATCTTTTGTCGAGGCTCTATCCTAGCAATTACTGGCAGAGTGATCTCACCTTCAACCACTATAAAATCCCCAAAGAATCCGACCAAAGAGGTATTAACTTTCTTTAATTGATCAGTCGACAATCTCATCCATCGAAATGCAACATAAAACAACACATTGACAGAGCTTCTATTGTCTATTAAAATTCTTTTTACATCATAATTAGCTATCATTAGTGATACGACGATAGCATCATCATGAGTTTGAACTTGAATATCATCATCAGAAAAAGAAGCAACTTTCCTGATCCATCGTCTCTTTGAGCCCTCAGCTTGGTCTTCAACTCCCCTACCGCTGCCTAAATCCGAGATCATGTTGATGACACCAGCTATTGATCCATTGTTTTTCTCTTTGGACTGGTGCCAAGGTGGCTCCTTGTTCGCATGCTCCTCACATTCACGAACATACTCCCCGAGGTAGCCTCTCCGAATCATGGATTCGATTTCATCTATCAGTTGAAAGCAATCCTCAGTATCATGGCTGTGATCTGCATGGAAGCAGCAAATACTTCCGCCTATTCTCTATGGATGGAGACTTCATCAATGAAGGTCGATGGAGATATCCCTGACTTTTGATCTCCATCAAGATTTGGGCTCGTGAAGCGGTCAGAGGAGCATAGTTATGAAACCGCCAAGGTGGACTCCTCGACTGAAGACTTTTTGCTCGTCATAAGGATTCTCCTTTAGTTCAGATCATGCATGGATCCTCCCATCCCCGCTTTTTGTTGGGAGTCCTCCCTTCAGGTTGCTTGCGTGCGGTTCGGGCCTCTTCCACCTATGCATACTACCGAGCCCGCTCTAGTAGATCGACATAATCCCTCAAGAATGTCTTGTTGTGGGAGAAGATGAGGAACTCGTTTCAAAGTCCTCGCTTGAGCATCGATATCGCCATCGATTCATCAAAATTGTGCACCTCTAATGTGACCGTATTAAAATGCGCCATGTAGTTGTACAGAGATTCACCCTCTTCCTACTGAATCGAGAAAAGACTGTCAAAATTTTTTAGTTGGCTCAATTATTGCCAAAGTGGGCAATAAATAGTCTTCCGAGTTGTTTGAATGAATAAATGAACTCCGATTGAAATCTGGAATACCACACATGCCGCCTTCTTAAGAGTGGCTGGGAAAGGGAGTCGAAAGCATCCTAAAGCATCATGAGGACTTTATAGCCCTCCAAGTGATCAAGAGGATCCAAAGAGACATACGACTCTATCTGCAACATCTTGAACCAACCCGATATTGGTTCCTATAGAATGGTGCGAGAAAAGGGGGGTCGGGAGTTGAAGCTAAGCTCGTCGTCATACCTCTAGCTCCCCGTTTGCACTTTGCCCAGACAACATTTAACCTCTCATACCTTTTGCTCGAGATCTACCTTTCGGCGAGATTTCTCAAGGCATGTAGAGTAGCATGAGGTTGAATCACCGCCAAAGAAAGCGGGGGAGCACTGACATTGCTCCTTTCTTAAGCCTCGATAGGATGGTGATTATTGTACGACAGAGGCGGAATGATGTGGGCCCCAAGATGCCGCCTCAAGACTTCGATGGCTGATCCAATGGCTTGTGTCGAGAGGGAGCCACCTGATGAATAGGTTATTGGGATTGCCGCTGCTCAAGGCCTGTTGAAGCTGCTACATGGCGTACGACACAAGCCACCTGATGAATAGGTTATTGGGATTGCCGCTGCTTAAGGCCTGTTGAAGCTGCTACATGGCATTGGTCAAAGCCTAGACCTAATGGACCAGGTCATCTAATTATTGCAGATCTGCCATCATAGGTGGTTGCGTAGGTCCCTCTGGGACGGACGCTCGCACGACACCATCCAGGGTACGTCGAGATGACTGTCGATGGGAGGCAGTCGAGTTTTTGTGCACTCTGATCTTCACCATACTTCTCTTCCCTCTATTTGTTAAGTACCCCTTCTTCTAATATCAATCTGTTGCTGCAAAGACTCCGGAACAAAACAAAAAGAGTTGTGGTCAAAGCAGGACAGATCTAAAGCGTAGGTCCCTCTGGGACGGACGCTCGCACGACACCATCCAGGGTACGTCGAGATGACTGTCGATGGGAGGCAGTCGAGTTTTTGTGCACTCTGATCTTCACCATAGTTCTCTTCCCTCTATTTGTTAAGTACCCCTTTTTCTAATATCAATCTGTTGCTGCAAAGACTCCGAAACGAGACAAAAAGAGTTGTGGTCAAAGCAGGACAGATCTAGAGCTCGATTGGTCGATGAAGATTCGAGGATGGTTGATAGCTCCTAGATCCTAAAAAAGAAATCCAGCCACCAAAATTTCTCCGATGGAGGACCTTCCGATGCTTAAGTTAGTCGGAGCTTTGAAAACAATGAGAGGAAGAGAGAGCAAGTGGGTGTTTCTGATTTTTTAGAGTTCTAGAGACCTTATTAGAGGTTCCTTTGTGCCCCTTTTTATGGCAAAAGGAGAATTACATTACCTTATTAACCGATAACTGCCATGGAGAATTAAGTTCTACGATACAATCATGGGTAGCGGGCAATAAGTGGTATTTACTTACGTGCCACGTTCCCTTATAACCGCCCGAAATTTGGGGAAGCTACCATCAGCCCACATTTTTCCTTGTAACAGTCCAACGCCTCAAGTTCGTCTGAGTCATCAGCTCAGATTCGACCATGAGGTCAGTATAAAACCATGTTGTCGTTATATGGCCGAGGCACTGGGCTGATTCCTTTGTAGCCGCCCGATCCTCATTTTAGGAAACCAAAATGGGTGCTCAATGGTGGTCTAAAAAGAAAAAAGGTCGAGGTCGAGCGTGGTATCCTCCCATAACAAAATGCATCAACACCAATCAAGGCAATGGTAGTGTCGATTGGGGCCACAGCATTGGTGTTGGCCTCTACGTTGATCGAGGGCGACAGTGTTAGTGTCACAATCAATGGAAGGTGACACTGTCGGTTAGGATTCAACAAAGAGGGGAGAGAGAGAGAGAGAGAGAGAGTCATAGAGAGCAAATGCAGTTCGAGGGGTTTTATTATAACAAACCATTTTAATTGGCTAAATTGTCTGGTTCTTGGATGGTACAATTCAGTATGTGCCAAATCGCCTGGTTCAGGATGATTTAGCACACATTGGTACTTGGTTTTCCAACATTTCAAAGTTTACAAAATCAAACAAGCCGAACGATGAAGCACTATCAGTAGATGCAAATAAAATGATTTTATGGTAATGTAGCAGGTTTACCAATAACTGACATACTACCAGAAGTGGATCTCAAAAACTTCTAATTCTAAGAAGTTTGACGATAAGGCTTGGGATGATTCAGCACACTATGGTCCTTGGTTTTCCAATATTTCCAAGAACAAATACTCCTTCACAGAATCAAATAAGCTTGACGATATATCACTATCAATAGATGCAAACATAATGATTTTATGGTAATGTAGAAGATTCACCAATGACTGACATGCTATCAAAAATAGACAACTTTTCATTCTAAGGATTTGACAATAAAGCCTAGATACACATGCACACATAAAGTTGTTATACTCTTGGTGCCCACCGAAGACTTGCATGCCATCCAAATAACATCTACGAATTTTCTCCTAAGCTTTGGCTCTAATAAGTCAATCAACTTTTCCCTTCCCCAAAGTTACCTAGATACAAGACATCATGATAGTTGAACACCCACAGGAATTCAAGATAGCAACCATGAATAACCTAACATGGCAACAAGTTTGCACATGATATGTATGTAACTATGATAGGTACAACTATAACAAGATGGATTAACTGCCTACAGCTTGATATAGAATTTGACAATGTAAATTGTCAATGAGCATCCAAACGACCCGAGGTCCAACAAGTCATGAAACTTAAGATCTTAAGTTTCCATCTTACAACACCTTGTCAATCCCTTCAAACCATAAAGATGCTGATCCATTTTGAACTTGAAATGAACAAATGAATAATCCATGTGACAATCAAAAGGAAAAATAAAAGGCAAAAAACGAAGATTTGTTTATAACCATCGAATAAAGTAAATATGTTTGCGGAAGCACAATAAGATCCATGTCATTTGTTCATTGTAAGGCATCAATATGATTAGCTCAAGAACTAGTCATAAGATAGCTGTGACAGCCTCAAAGACAACCATAAACCATAAGGACTAAGCGTTGTTCCAACTAAAGTTAAACGCTATGAATCCTCATTCACAAAATATTCTTTCTTCAGTAAATGTGATAATCTTCTGAACTACCTAACTTAAGAAGATTAGGATTTACCATCTAGCATCATGAATCCTAATTTCATATTTTTGTTATAGAAATGGAATTATCTGCGAGCATCTTCCTAAAGTTGGATCAACTATTTTGCTTAATCATGGGTATGGCTATATTACTCAAGTTCCATTAACTGATAGACAAAATTCAAGAAAAAGGTTAACCAAAATAATGATTGAGTGAAGGGTTTCTCTGAGATGATGTAGATGAGTCAAGAATTAGGCAAGGTGATTAAAACAACCCATCCAGGCCTAGATGGCCTATGATGTATAAAGTCTGAACATCTTTTGGAGTGGATAAGGCATCAGACAAGGCATGTTGGATTGGTAATTACCACTCAGATTATCACATTCATACACTGATATGGTACCTGTATTATAGCATATCAGGTTAAGAAACTCTTGACTAGTTTTTTTTATATTCACTTTTGTTAATCATTTATCATGTTGTAGAGTTCCTGAATTTCACTTTATTATTAAGCATCTTTTCAGAAAATTAATTGATATTGTTGTATATTTTATAAGAAAAATTGTCATTTGTTGGTTATTATGTCATGCTACAACAAAGTAGGTCCACTGTTATACGCTAAAAGCATATACTAATCATATAATAGAATATTGAATGTCAAAACAATGTTCCTTTCAGTGACTATCACGTTTTATTCATATAAAGTTCTTTTTTTTTGGGGGGGGGGGGGTCGGGGGGGGGGGGGGGGGGGGGGGGAGAGGTTTAGCAATATCAATATACCACTATAATAGACCACCTTAGAACTGCTACTGACATTATAACAATGGTTATAATTACCATAATTGACAAAGTTTAGATCATGGGGATTTGAAGTAAATATGGCTTCTATTGATTATAAAACAAAATATAACAAAAAAAAATAACAATGTTATTCCCCCAAATCACTGCTAATCAAATAAAATTTAGTTCCAGTTGTTGCTTAAATAAAAGGATTTTGTAATAGACAAAAAATTCTAATTTAAAATATAATTTTATTGAACTTTAGTAGAAAAGATAAATAATGGACCTTCTTTCACAACATTTGCACAGAAATGATAGAGATTATAAAGACTTAGAGATAGTTAACAAACCAGAACATTGTAGCCAATACTCATTATGAGCCACTGCAAGAGCACCAATATATTTGTGACCCTATGTAATAAATTGTATTAAACCATCAGATACTTCTGATTAAGATGCATAATGCAATTGCAAATGTCAACCTTATGAATATGTTCAACTATGTAGAAGAGATGGATTTCTAAAACTGTCAAGTTCATAATCTGATATTTTCTGATACTTTGGTAATATGTCTAGTACAATTGCAGTCATTAACCTCAAGAAAACAGTAAACTTTTTATTAAGGTCATGACATTATGGTCATCTATTTGTCTATCTGCTTGCATAATGCACCTGCCTATACATTAAGCATAACTAACATAAAGCTGAAAACAATAAACTAGGACACGCTATGATTCTGGCTCACAGAATGCTAAGTTTAGCGACTAAAGCTTTTATTCCAAGTTTAATGACAAAAGCTTTTATTCCATTGTTTAAACTACCAATGACATTTTTAGGATACACAAAAAGAAATATTGATGCCGGGGAGGTGTGGAACTTCAACTGAAAACTCAAAGGAAGAAGGATATGTCAGCATAACCGAATGTGATGAGATAGAAACATCACTACAGCACGTATGACACAAGGAAGACGCAACAATTGGTTGTGCCGACATACCCGTCCTCTGAGTTTTTAGTCCAAGTTCAACACCTCCCTAGCATCATAAGCAGATCTTATCACATCTTTTTATTTAAGTACAAGTAGAACTAATTCCTGTTGGCTGGGCAATATAGGAATTCCACTTTTTGGGTAAGTGATAGCTTTATTTATTATAGTAGAAAGCCTCTACAACATACAGAACCTTTGCTACGACAGCACAAGTCTTCCACAACAAAAAGACATCAACATGCCTATCCCTCTGACAGGCGAGGTCCCTCCCACATATAAGGACACAAACACCCCTTTGGAGCAGCATTACCATGCGCATTGCACAAGATGGTGATTGGGGGTAACCAAGTAAGAAGTGATTTGGGAAAAGGCCCAGGACACCAAGTACCAATCTCTGCAAAGTGCACCACTCAGCCATTATTTCACACTGCTAAGCCATGCTGATGATAGTTTCCAACATCCCACACCCAAATGCACAATGAATCTCCAGGAGGATTGGGATAGGGAAAGAAGCATGTTAAAAGGCCTGCAGAAATACATCCCCATGATACTGGTGTCTTAAATGCAGCAAGCTAGTTATGCACCTACCAGTATTTAGTGACCAACAACAGTCTAAGAAGCCTATGCACCCCCATCTCTCCATTACCATCATTCTCAGAGGTCATTGAAATAGCGATATTCTAAGGGTCAACTAAACGGCAGCTTAAGAGGCAGTCCACCCCTTGTCAACTACTGCCTTACATGCAGCCATCTCATCCGTAGTTAGACTCCATCCAGTAGTCAAAGCTTCGACCTGCCTTGCAAGAAGATCTGATGGCTATCCTCCTAGACTTTGATCAACTTCCCCTCCTGCTCATGCGAGCATCTATAATTGGCCTAATAGTGCCCTCCAAAGCCATAGGGTGGGGTTGTGATGGATCGGCCCATCATCAAATTGGCCCAAAACCCACCTGAAAAAAAAAAAAGAAAAAGAAAAGAAAAAAACTGGTATGGGAGTCTTCTTCTCCTATTAATTTGGGGAAGAGCCAAAGTCCCAAGGCAACTAGGACCCCAAGGCTCTCTATAAGTAGGCCCCCCCATCCCCCTTCCATGATCCTCCACCAGAGATCATCAAGTTCTCCTCTCTCTTTCTCCCATTTTAGTTCACGACTTCCAATTCTTGCACCCACTAGAAATCAAAGCTAAGATACTGTCGAGTCGAAATAGAGCCCCGATCCCACCTCCGCTCTCTTCTCTTTCTTCCCATGACCTTAAGCACCACCGACAACCGTTGGTTTCGTCGAAAACCTACTAAAAAACAAAAAACACTATTTATCTCCTGTTTTTCCAAGTTTTTATTCCCTTTTTCCGACCACCAGTGCTGCCACCCCCTGATGCCAAACACAAAGTCAGGTCGCCCAGCCTCCCTATGACCTATTCCAACAAGATCATGGCCATTAGTGAACGGCAAATGGCCAAAAACAAAGAGGAAAGCTCCAATTCCCTCTTTTTTCGATTATTCTTCCTTTGCTTTAATGCTGGCCGGTCCTTGTCACCGATTGTCCACCATCGCCCTCCACCGACCATCCATCACCTCCTGCTACCAGAACTCTGGATATGGCCCCACACCCCGCCGGAGCACCAGCCACTCCTTCCTCCCCATGCCACCCTTGCGACAAATCAACCCTTCTCTACGCCTTCCCATGGCAACTGGACCCTCGTCTTCTCCATCACATGTTCATCTCTCTCATCTAAGTTCTAAGTTTTTTTTTCCTGGTGCCCCAAACCCTAATCCATGATCTATGCCCAAGACCCTTAGATTAATAGATTAAACAGGCTGGGTTGGATTACAAATGGATTACCTATTTATTAAACAAGTTAAATGAATCTGTCAGGTTATCTGTTTATTAAATAGCATAGGTTTGGGTTTCAAAATATAACATGTTTAATAAACATGTCAAGTTCAAGTTTGGACTTTTTTTGATCCAATCCACATCTGACCCAACCCATTTATGACCCGCCCTGACTACCACCCCTAATGAAAATACCATGGCCGATATATAATTGAAAGACTCAACATCATGATTTAGCACTTATACATCTAGCTGGATGCTTCAAACATCTTGAAGCCACATGGCAGATAAAGAAAATGACTAGTGAGGATCAGAACAAAAGTATGAAGCCAGCAAAGCCTTCACATGCAACTAACGCATATGGAGTTGATGACAAGATGGCATATGATAGTAAACAACCTATAAAGAATGTATCCATGCATCAGTAAGGCAGCAGGTGCAGCTAAAGGTGACTGACTTTCAGGGACAGATGTATCGAGAAATGCTTTTTGCATTGTGAGGCCTGTTGCAATGCTTCTTTTGATAGACATGTGGTACTTGAGGTAACAAGGGTTCAGATTCTGTAGACAAGTTCAGGGAGCAATTTTTATGGGGTGAAGGCAAATGCAGGATCATACAAGAAGCAACAGTAATACATAATTGGGACAAATCTATATTTCATAGGTGACTTTGTCTACTATGCAGGAGTTGAAAGAGGCCATCTAAGAGGGAACAAATTAGGCACTGGTATTGGACATCAATGAAAACTCATTATTACAATAAAAGACATATGTGCTCTTCCTCTCTCCCGACCACATAGTGAACTTTAAGCAGACTACAAGTTCTCCAATTACATGCACGGAATCCACAAACACAAGTTGGAATTCAGCTTAAAAATAGCGATTTTTATGATACAATACTACAATAGCTAGGAAAATTCCAGTGCAGAACTCAATGTGCAAATAGTACTTTACTACAAAGTCACAAGTTCAGTGTTCAGGAACAATTCAACAAGGTTGAGAAGTTCTGAATTCAGATAAAACCAGCAAACTTGGGAAACGTTCAGGAGAAGATCAAAATATTTCAAAAATGATAAAAAAAAAAATAAGTCTTCATAAGGTTGGGGAGGAACCTTGAAGATGACCGCTGAGAACAGAAGGCTGTTTGTGCCCATTTGAAGGTGCAATGTGGCCATGGCCTATGGTAGGATGAAAAGAAAAGGAGTAGAACAATGGTACACAAGAAGAACATAAGTAGAAAAGTTGGAGATATGTTGGACTTTCAGTTTTCCTTTAAAAAAATATATTATATTTTTGGCACCCCATAAGTCAAATCCCAACAGCCACTTTCTCTTATGCACACAGCCTGTCTCGGTGCTCAAAGAATGATCGTGGCCACAGATTCATTTCCATCCACTTCAAGTGATGCCCTACAGTGGCAGTGATCAGTAAGTCATGATTCATGCACATATACCATGAATTTCATGATTTATTCGTGATACATTTGTAAATTAATGAATTGATCACATAATAATTTGGCATGCCTGGTGATCAGAAATATAAATGAATCTTTCAAAAACTCGGTGAATATTGTGGCCATTCTTTGCTAAGGAGCCAACCAATGCTAGAATTTCAAAGTATTCTGAGTTCCTAGTACTCTAAGGTTCTAGAGTACTGATGCATATCAC
Source organism: Elaeis guineensis (assembly GCF_000442705.2). Lineage (NCBI taxonomy): Eukaryota > Viridiplantae > Streptophyta > Magnoliopsida > Arecales > Arecaceae > Elaeis > Elaeis guineensis. The sequence goes on along the minus strand of NC_026007.2, from coordinate 8,509,222 downwards.
TTGTGGCTTATGATTGTGCATTGCTTTTACATCTATTTTTCAGTGGTTCAAAAAGAGTTAATTCAAAGCAATGATTTAGAAGTAGCAAAATACAGGAGATCTTAAGAATCTTGGAAAGGTGGATATAACAGAAAATAACAATGGTCGAAAATCCCATTTAAACAACCCAATGAATGGAGAAATTAAAAATAATGATAAAGTTGGAAAGTAGCAAACAACCGACAAATACTTAAACTACTTAAACTTACCATAATTATTTAATAGTAAAGCTTGACCAAGAATTTCACATGACATAATATGAGAACCACCTCCCAAATTACACCATCTACTAGCATATATTCTATGGATCAAGTAAAAATGATAATGACGAAAGTAACAAAATTGACATTGCAAAATACCTATGCAATCAAGACCACATAGACATGGAACATCATACTAATTTAGCAAGCAAACCCTCTAACAATTGATAAGAAACTTGGATGCCATCTAGCTGTCCATACAACTCAACCCTTTAAACATGATGTGTTATACATATAATTCACTCATTCTAATCTAGGTACAAATCGACAAAAGCTTGATTTCCTATTACACCAAAACTAGTAGTGCAGAGTTGATCGACCATTCAACATCTTCATCAAGGGAGCTTTCCAAAGGAAATCAATGCAAGAATTTCCTGTGGTGTTAAAGGAGGTATACATGATTGCCGGCAAATTAAGAATAAACAAAAGATACCTACCATTGACTAATTATCAAAGCCTTCACACTTGCTCTTTAGGAATGTTTGGTTGCCTAGAAGTGGGTGCCCAAAGTGGACTTCTCCCAAAAGAAGTCATCACTTTGGGCTGTTTAGCGCTTGATATTACCACAAAAGTGCATCTCAGCCAATTCAGGACTTTTCTTCAGTTCAGAAAATTACAACTATAAACCAACTTTGATGGCTTCGAAGGCGGAAGGTCCGAAGTAGCCAATGCGGGGTATTTATGCTTCCGCCACTTATATGCAGCCAAAAGTGCACTTAGTATTGCTTGTTAATATATTGTGTTTACAAGATGTAAGAGACCAAATTTTAGCACCACCCAACAACATCATAACCTTGTGTTCATTACAAACCAGAGTTACAATGAAAACAAGTAGTTTCTGAATGGTTTGCTAATCCATAATAGCTGGATCAAAATATAAAATGATGAGAAATTGATGGCTACTCCTAGGAAATGTAAATTTGTTTCTTCTTCCTTCGGATTTACCAATAACAGGAGTACAGCAGAAGACATTTAATTGGAAGAAGGCTACCTAAGGCTTCTAAGGATTTTTGAGAAACATCATGAAAGTATACCCAAAGATAATAATTGGCTCTTTAATCATGAAGCATCATTTCCATTTCATGACTAAATGACAAAAGGATAAATGCAGTGTTAACCTTGCAACAAACAGAAGATCAATAATAAGGCCCAAGAAGATGCAGCATTCTTAACATGGAAAAAAAGAAAAATCATACGCTGCCTCGTGCAGATCAAGCTATTAGTTTCTCACATTTAATCTTGCAAAGCTAGGCAAATCACTGAAAGATAACATAAGGGTAAATTCAAAAAGTAGATAATAAATAATAACACCACAGAATTGCTAATGTCATTTTTCAGTAGATTTTTTTTGAATTACTTCAACAAGTAGAAAGCACCTGGCAAAGATGTTTCAAGTGACCAGCATGACAGCTGAAGTCAACAGAACAATCCAGATCGACATGAAACAATAAACCAACAAGAGTAACACTAAGTCTGGTTACTTTTAGTCCAAATTGACAGCCAATATACAGCTGTAAAGCCAATCAATTTATAAACAACCAATCCTCAATCTCTAATTTCTACAGCATATTGGTGTGGTAATAGTAATCACATATAGATGCTTCATGCTGTCAACAGTGCTTCCTTCTTCTATATCTTTCCCTCTTGTCAATCATGTTCTACTCCCTTTGGGCGCATTTCACTAACCACTTGGCTTCCATTCCTTCTCAACAACCCTACATCTATCATTAGCAGCTCATGCAACCATAGATTAAGCCCATTTCATGTATCAATCATCCACAAACTTACACTTCTCATCCTATATAAATTTTATCTTGATGTTACTCCAAGAGCATACCATGCAGACAATCTTCCATAAACTTACACACCAAATAGTTAACATCCAAATCCCAAGAGTAAAGAGTTGTTGAAGAAAATCTCAATGTTGAGTCATAGATCATATTAAAATATCAAAGCCAGATATCAACATTTCATGGAACCTCATTAGCTATAGCCATAGCCCAGAGCTTTCTCAACAATAGCTTCTCGATTGTAACCACATATCAAGGCTGAGTTCAAGATATCTATCAACAAACCTGAATCTCTTGAACTTCTACTTTGTTGAAGAGAAAATGAATGAAAACGACCAGAAAGAACAGCCAAAAATAATTTGCATAATATCACTCTAAAGCCAAAAGACCAATAATATATCTCCGCCGTTCATAAGAGCAGATCATGGTTCCCAAATAACAAACATTTCATGGTGGCATCTAGTACGGTGCTGACAAGATGATTAAAAATGGAAATAAGCACCGACCATCTTACTTTCTACAGCATAACAGCGAAACAGGATGCCACAATTCTCACAAAATGATCCACGTTTACCTTTTCCTGTCTTTCTTTCTTATCCCAACAACCCTTTCCTTCCATCCTTTGTTCCTAATGCAAACAACCAAAACAAACAAAAAAAAGGAAAAGAAACAAAGAAAGAAAGAAACTTTCAAACAAAATCACCAAATTTCTCATGGCGATTGTGGCTTTACCTGCCTCAAGGAAGTCGTTGCTCTTCAAAGTCGATGGAAATTCCAGATCTCTGACAACCGTCAGCACCAATAGCTAGACAGAAGGGAAAGGAAGAGACTTGTATAAAAAGGACTTGCTTTGCTTCCAACGACAGAGTTGAAGGAATAAATAAAGAAAACCCATCAGACCTACTTATCAAAGAAGCTCGCACATGAGCAGGTAATCAACCGGAAACCCCGATAGGATCTCTCTAACAGAACAATCAAACACATAAAAATAACAAATAAAAAAACAATTTAAGAAAAGGACACCCACATGCCCTTACGACCAAAGCATCTCACAGCATCCAGTTCCTAGATCTAGATCCCGCCCCCCACCCAAAAATAAATCAATAAATAATGATGATGATGATAAAAGAAAATAAAAGAAAGAGAAAAAAGAGTGAAAGGAAAAGGTGGGAAAGAAACGAAGGGATTTTACCGGACGGGTGGTCGCGAGCCCCCGTCCATCCACGAAACATCCGAAGACCAAAAACAGAGTCCCCGTCCATCCACGAAAAATCCGAAGACCAAAAAAGAGTAAAAATAGAGAGATGGGTAAGGCGAGGCACAAACCTGGCGGGAGCGAGGGCGGGGCAATCTCTGGAAATCGGAGGACGGCTAGGGTTTGGTGGTGGGGATCGTACGGTTCGCAGGGGACGCGAGGGCGGAGAAGTGTTCGTCGCCCTTGCTCGCTCGCGCTCTCGCCGGGGACGGGGCGGATATAGAGAGAAGACGCCTTGGATGGCGGAAGGCCACGTAGTTATATCGCAGGAGGCCGGAGTCGGAGAGGGTAAAGCGCTCGAAAATGGACTCGGGGGTCAAGGTCTGTGTTGGTTGCGCCATAGTGACGACACGGGGCCGACTTTTTCCTTCCGATCAATTTAATCCAACCGTCCATTTGCACATCTTCGTGATGTTGGTCTCTCATCATTTGACGTTGCGCTATCGACGCCAAATCTAAATTGCTCTTGTGATGATATAATTTATTAATACACGCATCCGGGATCCGAATTTCACTTCTTTTTTTTTTTAAATTGGGTATTTACAATGTAAAAAAAAAAAAATATATATATATATATATATATATATATATATATATATATATATATATATATATATATCTCTGATGTGAATGCATCTAAAGAGATCAAAAAAAATAAAATATTATAAAAAAAATCTAAGAGCACTCGGTCCTCTAGTTAACTACAAAACGTCGTCTCGATGCTTTACTACAAAAGATGCGACCCAATCAGCGATACTGTTTACTTCTCTATAGACATGCCGAATATCTACAGATGCAGTCCTCCTCAACAGTTTTGAAATATCAGACAACAGTAGATGTATGGAGCCTATTCACCTCAAGTGATCCTGCATTCAACTCATCATATGGTTGAGTCACCTTCGACAAAAAAAAGAGCCGACCCTAGCCTCAACCTCACAAAAGTGATAGTAGTCCAAGCCGCCCGTAGCTCCACTCTCGAGATAGTGGGCTTAAAAAAATAACAATCATTAATAGCAATAGGAAAGAAATCCGATTCATGGATGACAAGACCGGCTCCATCACTACTACCAACCATATTGCCATCAAAGTTGCCTTGAGATAGATCGAGGGTGGGGGCTCCCAAATAATAAAAATCTGTCGGGGTGCTACTTATGCAAAATGGGAGCCCCAAATATTCAAAAACCACATGATCAAATATGTCGACATTAGGTGGGTAAACTCTAAAGCCTAACTTAAAGTTCTCTCCAAATTTTATTTGCTTTTATAGGGAAGTCAAAGTGATGGCAGTTGCTGGCTCGTGGCACGCATGATAGTTAAATGGATGGGTTGTAATTACTCCCCCCTCGATCATTATCAACCTCCATTCGTATGTGGAAGGGCAAGATTCCAACCCCTAAATGTTTCATACCTCCAATATATTCATCCAACATAGTAGAGAACGTGCATAGGACTGGAAATAAGTTAAGCCAGGCAAAACTCTTATCCAAGTCCAATCTAAAAATAGGGCAACACCCTTTTCTGTGTTCAGTCTAAATTAGTATATTTTTTCGAGCTTCAAGCCAGATTTAGATCTGAAAGTTTTTGAAAATCCTATACCTAAACCCAACTCGAATCCGATTGGCCCAACCCAATCAAGTTCTTAGTCACTAGCTCTACACCTTTGTTTGTCTCTTAAGAAATAAAAAAAATAAAAAAAAACCCTCCCTAAGGCTACCATCACCCCACCCTCTGTCCCAAACTCCCTTTTTCAATGGATGACTTCGCTTGGGTCTACCGAGTTTTCGGCAACACATCCTGAAGGAGACCCATGAGATTGCCCTCACCGTCGAGAACTTCCACGAGTTTATCTGTGGCCTCGACCTCCACCTTGCCATCGACTTCATTTGCATCGGTAGCCTTGGCACTCTTGCCCTTAGCAGCATCCTCCTCGCCCCAAGTAATCTGGTCAGACTCTTTTCCAATCAACTCCCATGCATGGACAAGAAACAAAAAGGGGACTTGCTCATAGTCCTTTTAATTAGTACTAACCCTGGGGTTGAAATTGAACCACTTCTTTCGAGCTCAAGGGCAGCAATCTTCTTCTTCTCATCCGATTGTTCTTTTGGGCCACCATTGGCCGATGGATTTTGGGTGGCTCCAGAAGAGTGTGGGAGGGGTTTAGGGGAGGGGACACAGTGAGGGCTCACGTTCTTGTCCTTTTTCTAGATGATGGAGCAAGTGCCATCCATAAGGGCCTCAGTGATGGTCCAATTGGTGGACATGATGGTGCTACGATAAGAGGAGACATAGAGGAGAAAGGAGGGTTTTTGGGTTTTAGGATTAAAGAAGAAGAAGGAGAGAAAGGAGGAGGAGGAGGAGGGAGAAATTTGAGAACAAAGGAGAAAGAAGAGAGGAGTAGGACCGAGTCTGGACCTTAAATCATGCCTAATTATAGGCCTTGAATGGGCTAGGGCTCATGCCGAGCCGGGCCGATGGTATAACCGAACCTAGCTTGAAAAATCAAATGGGCACTACATCTTAGCTAAAACACAGTCTAAATTTTTTTGGGCCTTGCCTGAAGGCGAACTCCATAGCCAACCAAGTCCAATGGGCCTTAGGCTAGCTCGAGCCCAATTCTAGCTTTGGACATGGGTTTTGCACAGAACTTTTTCGAGCTTCCAATTAAAAAAAAAAAAAAGGAAAGAAAGCATTTGTCTTAGGGTGTAGCATGTTATCAAGGCCCAGTCAAATGTATGGAAGTGCTACAAACCAACTCACCAGAAAACAGAAAGGAGGTTTAAGTTAAAAAAGAAAAGAAGAGAATAAAGTGGATCAAAGGCCAAAAGAGTAATTATGAGATAGATTAAGTCTACTACAGCACCTATTCTAGTTGCCGATCCTTTTACATATGGTTAGCCTAGTTAACATATGTTGTCTAAGTGTAGCAACTTAAGAGGGAGGATGAATTAGGTTTCTTAAAAAATTTAAGATAGATATGTGTGCTAACTATAATTTAAATGAAGGATTGAAGTATATACACTAAGAGAATACAAAGTTAAACTGAGAGATTCAAAACAAGATAATAAAATAAGACACAATCATAGACATACAAGATTTATAGTGGTTCAGTGCCAAATATTGCACCTATAACCACTCTCCAAGACCTCTTGCTTAAAAATTTTAATCATAATCACTCTTGATTACAATCTGATTATCTTATATGGGCTCATAATCATTCCAGTGGGTTTTGCATAGGATCATCAATTAAAACATTCCCAACTAAGTCGCCCCAAGATTTAATCAATATAATCATTTAATTATGAACTTGGACAAGTTTATCGGCCCATAAGTCTCAATACCAAGGAACTTACCAAGGAAACAAGATATACAATAACATTAAAAGAAATAAACAAAAGCTTAAGAATTACAAATTTCTTGATGCAGTACAGTGAAATCCTTTTAAAAGATTAGACTTCTTCTTCTTAAAGGTTGAGAAGGAGTTAATTGATGATGATGGATTTTCTCTCTTATAGCTCAGGAAATAAAAGCTCACAACTCCTCTCCAGCTCAAAAATATGAGGCATTCTAGATTTTGTTTGACTTAAATGCTCACTTAAGTACCTTAACTCTTTTTCCTTATTTTTCTCTTCACATCACTTTTTTTTCATCCACACCTCCGATTTAATTTAGAAGCATTGGCATATTAAAAAGATATTGCAGAGCTATTTTTAATTATTGGAGATGAAAAATAACTATTAGAAGCCTTTTTGCATGTTTTGTATTCACAGAAAAACTAGTTATTAGGACTGTCAATTGCAAAAGAGTCAACTTGTAAAATACTGGGGTCAACTCCTAAAACTAACAAGTCGACTCTTGAAATCTTGAGGTCGGCTTATTTAGCTCACAGGTCGACTCATGAAACATGAAGTTTTGACGGTCCTATCTTTCACCTATGGCTATTTTAGGGTCGACTCCTCCACTCTAAAAACATCTAAAATACTTAAAATACTTCTCCAACTACTTCAATTACTTCTCTAACTTTAAGATTTATTCTTTTAGACTTCTCCAAACTTCTCTAACCTTTCAAACTCACTAAGCTCTCTACAAAACAAATTAACTACTTCAAAAATATACAGTTATTATTTTACACTCAAATATTTTGTACTTATCAAAATTAGCCCATTAGGTCAACAATCTCCCTTTTTCCGATGATGATAAAGCTTCAAGTTACACAAGATAAAGCATAGTGTGTTTCTAGGATTCACACATAATTAATATATTTATATGAAACATGAAATACACATGCTCATATGAAAGATGAAGTGAACATACTTCATCAACACAAATAAGCATATACTCAACTTATTCTTTCTCCTTTTTTTGACAACATTAAAAAGATATATTTTAATATTCAGAGAATGTTAAGAAAATTACAGCAACATCAAGTTTGTTCGAATCAAATTTAAGGATGCAAGCATGAAAATTAGATTTAGAGTTTTTAGTTTGATATCAATAAATTTCATGATCTTGATTCTTGACTCTTTAATTTAACATTAATATAACAAAACATTGATTTTTGATACTTTATATCAATTCGAATTTCATTTACTCAATTACTCCCCCTTTATCTTCACAATTTATACTCTCCCTTTATTTTTACAAAGATACTCTTTCTTTTATTTATTTTTTACTCTCCCTTACGCTTTTCTCTTACTCTTTTCTTTATATCTCACCCTTTTTAAGGTGAACCTATTTTTGATTTATCATTCTACTTAAAGTTTTAGGATTTTGTAAATGGTTTTCAATGAAATTTTTTGACTTAATAATTTGAGACAAAAATTTCCTATGTATTGTGGCTCAACTTAATTTGACTTTCATTATTTCAAATTATAATACAAATCAAGTCATTAAGATTAAGAAAATATTTTTTCAAGTATAAGAGCATATTTATTTTAAAAATATTAGAAACTTTATCGAAATATAGTAGAAACCAAATACTGGACCTATATTGATGAGTTTCAGTAAGTATTAAGATAAAGTACAAGCATCATTGAATTTGAGCATGTCAAAGTATATAAATTATCATAGAAAAAATCATCAAAATCAATCCATTCTATCACTATTTCAATTCTAACTAACTTATTTATAAAATTCAAAATTAAAAGGTTAACCACCCAAAGGAAGAGAGATAAATTGGGTTCTTTAAAAACTTCTACTAAATCTAAATTTAAATAATTATATACTATAAATTAAGTTAACTTGAGTGATTGTGAGATATATGTAATAAATAATAGAAAAAATAAAATAATGAATGCAAAGTCAAAAGATAAAGCAAGAAAAGCAAAGCACAATATAAACAGCATAAATTTATTGTGGTTCGGTGCAATCCTACATCTGCATCCATTTTCTAAACTTTTCTTAGAAATTTTACTGTAATCAATCCTATTATAATACTTTTATTTTATCTAGACTTACAAATAAATTTGGTTGATTTTTTGAGATCATCAACCAAAATCTTATGTCGATTATTTTTTGGATTTACAATCAATCCAATTAGTTTTTAGGCTCATGAGCCAAAATCTTACAATATCCAATTCTGTGGTTGGATGGACCTAACCTCAAATTTCTTTCATTCCAAAAAAAACTTAAAAAGAAATTAAGATACAAGATACAAAATTTTAGAACAAATTAAAATAGAAAATTGAACTCCTTTGAAGCTCAGAGAAGTTGCTATTGGATTGCTCAAATGATGCTTCAATTTCTCTTCTTAATGCTTGAGAGGATGTGAAATATGAAGAAGATGATTGCTCTTAAAAGTCCTCTAAATTCTATGCACAAATTCATCTCTTTTCTTTTTCTCAAAGGCATTCAATGATAGCTCACTCAAATTGATAAATTTTTCTTTTCAATTCACTTAGCTTGCTTCTCAATTCTTTAGCCTTTAATATGCTTGAAAGTTACTAGAGAGTAAGGTTGACTGTTGAAAGTCTTGAAATAGCCGTTAGAGTTTTAAAAAAATCATTAAAAAAGTATAGAAAACTAGTCGTTATTATTGTTTCTATGCTACGGGTCGACTCGAGCTGCCCACGGGTTGACTCGACTTCTACATGAGTCAACTTGGCCTCAAAGTCTGAAAATTTCTGCATTCTATTTTTCTTGAAAAAGTCTACTCGTCGTCTTCATGGGTTGACTCATTCTGTTATGGGATCGACTCGAAATTTTTTGGGATTGACTCGAATTGGGGATCTTGAAAGTATAGTTTTCTATTTTTTCTGAGGGCGTCGACTTATCCTTCACAAGAGTTGACTCGTCAATGTGCTAATTTTCCCCAAGCGTACTAGAGTCAGCTCCTTTTCCGTGGGGTTGACTCTTGAATTTTTTTGAAACTTAAAATCTCTTTATTTTTAGCCCATTTCAGTGCAGGGATCGGCTCCTAGCCTTCTGAGGTTTACTCTACTAAGTCAGACATTTGAAAAATCATCCTTAAACTCTTTGACTTAGCTTCTTTTGAGTGGATCTTTTCTATGGACAAATTCTTCCATTTAAACACTTAGAAAATTCTACATTCATTCTTAAAATACATGATTAAACTCATAATTACTCAAAGTTTGGTAATTATCAAAATTAATCATAGGATCAATAATCTTCTTCTATTGGATGATTATAAAATTTTGACTACATACGTAATAAAATATATGATGTGTTTCAATTAATTTTCTAAAATGAGACATGAGGTGAATAACTAGACACATGTAAGCATACACTTCATGAAAGTTTCAATTCATCTTAAAATTTAGATTCCAAACATTATATTTCAATATTTCAAGCATTTTAAAAATATTTCAAGCATGTAATCAACTTAAGCATTTTAAGAGAGCATTTTAAGCACTTTAAAAGTATTTTAAGCATATGCTTACTATAACTCTCTCTCTTTTTGATAGCATCAAGAGCTCAAGGGAAGGGTCGAGAAGAATCATCAAAATCAAGTTAAAACTCAAATAAACACACATCCAAAGTTCAAAAATTTGATTTGGTTTCTCCCTTTTTTCAAATTTAACATGAATTTACCTTTCAAATTCAGATTAAGACTTCTCCCCATTTTTGAAAGAATTAAAGGCTTGTGTCAAATTGAGATTAAGGAAAATAATTCAAAGCAAGCTTGGCCATTTTCAAAAAATGCAATTCCTATAATGTGTTTCCCTTTTCTCAAAACCATTGATTTAAAATTACTCCTCAAATTTAGTCAGGGAATAGCTTAAAGCTTTAAAAGAAAATTTAAGAGAGATAGAGCTTTTTAGTATTAAGAATTTAAAGTATCAAAGTGAAGCATAAAATATGTTTAGAAATTTAGCTCTTCCTTTTTTTAATAAGTACCAATCAATTTAGTTTAGAAAAAGTATGAAATCTTTTTAATTTATCTCAAACAGCATTATATTAAGAATATATCAATGTAAAACAGATTTAAGACCAAATATTCAATTCTTTTGCCAAATATAGAGCAATAAGGTGCATGACAAGAATGATACTACTGATACCAAATATAAAAAATTTTTTAAGAAGAATTTTTTTGATACCAATTGTAAAAATGATCTTCTTTATGCCAATTGTTTTGGAAACTAAACCAAATAGTAACTTCTTTGAATGATTTTCTTGATACTAATTGAATTGAAATTCAGACCAAATCATAATTTTCTTAAAAGTTTGATATCACTTAAAGATTAAAGGCAGTCAATTTCACTTCATTACTTAAAAAAAAATCAAAATAGACAAAATATATAATGAAACATATTTCAAATTTAGCTTGATACTAATTATGAAAAGCATCTTTCAAGTTTATTTTTCAAAAAATGATTAATTGATGCAAAATATTTGTCAAATGCCAATAAGTATCAAAATTGATGATACAATCAAACTATGCAAAGTATGAATGGACAAATCAACTGATCAAAGTTACACTGCTACTTCAAATTAAGAAAAGCATGATACAATTATTCAATGATTTCTTTATATAATATTTTTCTTCCTTTTAAGTTTTATTTCTCCCTTTGCTTTAATAGTATATGCCAAAAAAATTGTTTTATTTTAATTCTCGTCCTTTCTCTTCTAAATTATGTATGCTTGATTAATTTTAAGTAAATAAGCTTTATATTTTTCTCCTCCTTAAATTTATAAATAAAGTACATATTGAGTCAAACAAATACACATAGAAATCAAACACACTCAATTGCCAAAAAGATTAACTTTCATTGATTTCCAAAAAGTAGTTACAATGGTGATTACAAAGAGAACAAATGTCAAAATATCCAAAATGTTTGCCATCTATATCTACCAATAACTCTAAGAATACAATAACTCTAAGATGAAAAATCCTAGCATCCTAAGAGGATAAGTCAGTGGGGCTCTAAGAACTAGATCCAAGCTGAGAAGATGAGAGTGGTCTAGCATCTTTAGATGGCTACCCTTGAGCATCTACTCTCACAGAAATGATCATCTGAACTGAAGTGGCTGTCTCCTCTTTGAGCAAAGATATAGCCTTTGAAGTATATCTATGAATCTTTGTATGGACTATATGTACAATCAATGTAGAAATCCTCTCCATTAGAGCATCCTTGTCTAGCCTAAAAGATGGTCTGTCTAAGCTCTTTGGATGATCATGAAGTACTTTTGTCAGTTGTGACTGAGCTACCAACTCTTCTGATCTGGTATCATTGATAGGTACAACTATCGGAGCCTCATCCTCATCTGAATCCTCATCCTCTCTCTGATCTGCCCCTTTGCAGGTCCCACGATCGTTGACTCTCTAAAATCTCATTTATCATAGCGAGTGATCGTTATATGTATCAGTATGTATCTTAATGCTCTAGTAGTCTCCCCTTCAGAATCTACTCCATGTTCTTGAAAGCTAAGTATTAGAACTGTTGGGTGTAAAACCCCCCCAGCCGAAGTTCGCGTCAGGAGTGACCCCTCGGGGATTCTACAGGAAAACTTCGTCAGGACTCCTACGGGGGCCGAACTTCGTCCCCAACTTCGGCTGCAGGCAAACTTCGTCCGGACTCCTACGGGAGCCGGACTCCATCTCCAACTTCGGCTGCAGGCAAACTTCGTCCGGACTCCTACGGGAGCCGGACTCCGTCTCCAACTCCAACTGCAGACAAACTTCGTCCGGACTCCTACAGGGGTCGGACTCCATCTCCAATTTCAACTGCAGGCAAACTTCGTCCGAACTCCTACGGGAGTCGGACTCCGTCTCCAACTTCGGCTGCAGGCAAATTTCGTTCGGACTCCTACGGGAGCCGAACTCCGTCTCCAACTTCAACTACAGGTAAACTTCGTCTGGACTCCTACAGGAGCTGGACTCCGTCTCTAACTTCTACTGCAGGTAAACTTCATCCGAACTTCTACGGGGGCCAGACTCCGTCTCCAATTTCAACTGCAGGCAAACTTCGTCCGGACTCCTACGGGAGCCAGACTCCGTCTCCAACTTCGGCTGCAGGCAAACTTCGTCTGGACTCCTACGGGAGCCGAACTCCGTCTCCAATTTCAACTACAGATAAACTTCGTCCGGACTCCTACGGGAGCCGGACTCCATCTCCAACTTCTACTGCAGGTAAACTTCATCGAAACTCCTACGGGAGCCGGACTCTGTCTCCAATTTCAACTACAGGTAAACTTCGTCTGGACTCCACGGGAGCCAGACTCCGTCTCCAACTCCAACTGCAGACAAACTTCGTTCGGACTCCTACGGGAGCCGGACTTCATCCCCAACTCCCACTGCGGGAAGACCTTGTCCGAGCTCCTACGGGAGTCAGACTTCGCCTCCGACTCCAACTACAGGTAGGATTTGTCCGGGCTCCCACGGGAGCCGGACTCCCACCCTGAATTCCTGCTGAAGGTCTCGGCCGAGGTTCCTCGACAAATGATCCTCATCCGGGCTTTCGTGGAAATCAGACTCTAACCGAACTTCAGCCGACAAGTCTGGACCCCCTGACAGGCCGTAGTAACGGCCACGACTCTGCTCCACTCCCTGTGGCGGATCCTACGCGGCTCCATCACTCCCTAGCAGGCCGCAGTAACGGCCACAATTCTGCTCCACTCCCTGCGGCGGATCCTGTGCGGTTCCACCACTCCCTGGCGAGTCGCGACAACGGACGCCACTCCACTCTCCGCAACTGATTCCACGTGGTGAGCCATGGTGACAGCCATGACTCCACCCCATTACTCTTCATGATAAATTCCTCCTGGTCCCGTACGGCCCACGACGAGGTGATCATAAACAGTCGCTATCAATCTGCTGCTCCCCCCATCTATAAAAGGGGACCCCAAATATGTTATTCTCTAAGCTCTCATTTTTATCTAGAAACTCTGCTAAAATTTTCGTTCGAGCACTCCATTTTTGTTGAGGCAAAGAACTGACTTGAGCATCGGAGGGTCTTGCCGGAGCAACCCCACCTCCGGTTTAGACTTCTTTTGCAGGTCCCGGCGACGACCGCGACTCCCTCGACTCCAGCCTCTCCGACGCAGGCGGATTTTTGCACCAACAAGAACCATACCATAAGGTAGTGAAGCCTTTGATCGTCCTACTGTTTCCTCCATTTGTCGAATCATAAGGGCCAAAAGGTTTAGGAGAATCTCTCTAATCACATGATACATGAACATAATGTCTTGCCCCAATACAAAGTCGAACCTCCGCATCTTAGAGAAGAAAATTTGATTTGCCATATGATGCAGGAGGCGCATCTCAGTACTTAGTTGATTTGCGCTCACCTCCTCCAATCCATTCACTACTTCTCTACCTAAAATATACTTCAATCCAATGGATCTCTTTTTTAGCTTTTCTGATGAGCTCCTCTCAGTAGTCATTCTTATAATTCTTATCAAATGTTCTACATGTAACTCAATCTGGACACCTCTAACCTTGGTATTAATAATTTCATATCTAGATTTTAAATTAGCATAAAATTCTCTTACAAGGTTGGGGTAGGTCAAAATGTCAAGTGAGCATAAGTATTCTCAACCTAAGTTTTTAATTTTTTGTCCAAAATTGAAACCCTATGTTTCCAAGAACCCAAAATCTATTTTTCTTTTGGTGGAAACTACTCTAAAAGATGAAGTGGACCTAGAGGGGGTTACTGACAAAAGTGAGGGTGTTGGAGGAACCAGAGATGGTGGCTGCTGGGCTATGGAAGATCTTCCATGATCATCCCTTTGTTTGGACCTCAACTCATGGATAGGAGAAGGGCTCGAAGATTCACTAGGGCTTGGAGGTTGTGCTCGAGACTGCTTCTTTCTTTGGGCAATGCTCTTTCGAGGTGCCATGGAGATGGAAATCACAAGCAAATCGATGGAAATTAGAGTGGAAAGCTTCGATTTGAAAGGATTTTCAACCCAAAAGAAATGGAATAGTTGAGCAGAGCTTTGCATCATCTTGAATAAAAAGATCCATCCTCGACATAGCGTCGATTCAACTTAATCTTTGGTCAACTCCTAATGAGGGGTCAACTCCTGTGAAATTGGGATCGACTCCTCTCTGAAGTCGACTCCTCACAGAATTGTTTTGTTATAAGAAACCATAAGTCGACTTCTTGATTTCAAGAATCGACTCCTTGATATAAAAAATAGTTCAAAGAGTTTCAAATCAAGGAAAACTTGATCAAATTGGATGGGAATCAATAGACAATCAAATTGATGATCAAGAGAGATATTCAAATCAATTTGGAAGATCAAAAATTAATCAATTAGGGGGTTGATAATCAATTAAATCAAATAAGGTCAAATTAAAGAGAAACTAGATAATGGCTCTAAAAGTTAGGTTCAACTAGGAGATTTTCAAATCCTTAAAGGTCAATCTAATATGCAATGCATGTCAAAAATATCAAGCATACGATCTTTTACGACTGAATATATTATCTTGATGTTCTTCGAATCAAGTAATTTTTTAGATATTTTAATAATTACATGTCTTATAAAAATATCAAAATTAATTGATAAGATTTTTACTCAAATATTTTCACATGCTATCAAGCTTATTTTAATTTAAGTTTCATAAATCATACCATGATATGAGGAGTTATGAGAGCATGTTGAATTTAAAATAAAACTTATGCTTATAATAATTAAGATGATACTTAGAATTAAGAGAGCATATTTATCAATACATTCAAGCATATATTAAAAAATCATCAAAATCAATCAATTATACTAAATAATATCAAAAATCAATGATATTATAATGTGAGAAAAATTTAGCTTTTACCAAATATCATCACCTATCCATTTTAAGTCCTAAGCATCCATCCTTTAAGAATTTATTCCTTTCATTTCATTGGATGCTTGGTATACTTATAAAATCATTTTCTAATTTTTGATACCCTAGTCTTCTTGGGTCCATCGGAGTTAGAGCTCATGATTCATTTTGGAATCCAAATTTATTTTACCAAAGTATGACCAATTCTTTTAGTATTACATTCTAAATTTTTATGGTCAACTTTATTGTATTTAAAATAAACTATAGAATGATTTTCAAGTAAAACTTTACTAAACATATTCTTAATAAATTTTTATTTTTTTGAAGAATTAAAACTAATTCTAACTTTATCGAAAGTAGCTTTTTAATTACTTAAAATCAATTGAAGCTTTTATGAGTCAATTGTAAACTTTTCAAGCATAGACTTCAATGTTTCGATCTTTTCTCTAAGTTTGATATTTTTTCCATTAGAGATTTTTTAAATTTTAAAAGATTTTTTTTATTTAGCTAATATTTTCTTTTTTTTCAAAAGATCTTTTTTTAATCATAATTTTGTTCTTCTCTTCAGCTAAAAATAGGTTAAACTTTTTGAGTTCTTTATTTTTTAGTCTTATCTTTCTATATTCATTTATTAGATTATTAAAGGCTTCAAATAATTTATTAAATATAAATTCAAAAGGATTTTCAAGATGTGCCTCATTGTCATTAGCCATGAGGCAAAGATTTGTTATATCTTCCTCTCCTTCTTTATTGGAGCTTGAA
Organism: Elaeis guineensis; assembly: GCF_000442705.2. Taxonomy (NCBI): domain Eukaryota; kingdom Viridiplantae; phylum Streptophyta; class Magnoliopsida; order Arecales; family Arecaceae; genus Elaeis; species Elaeis guineensis. The sequence goes on along the minus strand of NC_026007.2, from coordinate 8,492,893 downwards.
ATATTACTATCTCCCCAAATAGCTCTCATTGTATTTTTTAGGATTCTTCTTAAGTAGAGAATAATCCAACCTATAATGTCTCCTCTTATTGTACTTATAGCAAATAACATTTTTTTCTTTTTCTTTATTATTTTTTTTCTTAAAATTTTTCTTTATGAAGAACTTCTTGAATTTTCTGATGAGCAGCACCAAGTCCTCACTTTCTTCTTTATCTTCATCCCTCGATTTATCACTTTCTTCTAATTTTATAGCTGATTTTCAGGTGATGGTCTTTTTCTTTTTTGACTCTTCTTCTTCCTCATTTTGATGTATATTCAACTCAAGCGTCATGAGTAAACTGATTAATTCCTCCATGGATAGCTTAGTAAAATCTCTCTCTTCTTATATAGCTAACACTTTAGCTTCACATGTCTTTAGTAAACACCTTAAAAGTTTGCAAATAGGCTCATGGTTAATATATTTTTTGCCAAGACCATTCAAAGCATTAGTAATATCGATAAACCTTGAGAATATATTAGAAATAGATTCATATTGTTCTATTTTGAACAATTTATACTTATGAATAAGTAAATTAATTTTAGATTTTTTAACTTGGTTTATTTCTTTGTGAATTATTTTTAAGCTATCCCAAATCTCTTTTATTGATATATAAGTTGATATTCTATTAACTTCATATACATCTAATGAGCAATAAAGTATATTAATAGCTTTAGCATTTAACGTGCCATCTTTTTATCATTCTCATCTCAATTCTTTTTTGGTTTAGGAAGAGACACTCCATTGATTATCATTATGGGTTTATGTAGTTCTCTAATTATGATTCAACACATATCATAATCTAAAATTTATATAAATATTCTCATTCTAGCTTTTCAAAAAGTATAATTAGTGCTCTTGCATAATGATGGTCTTGAAGTTGATTGTCCTTCAGCAAATAAGAAATCAATCGGGGTTGCCATGATCTTTGACTCTAGATCACTATGTCAATAACAAATATAAGACCACCTACTCTGATACCAATTATTGCCTAAAAAGATTAGCAACCCAAGAGAGGAGGGAAGGCGGGTGAATAGGGTTTATTAAAAATTTCTATCAAATCTAAATTTAAGCAATTATATACTATAAATTAAACTAACTTGAGTGAATGTGAGATGTATGCAATAAGTAATAGCAAAAATAAGATAATGAATACAAAGCAAAAAGGCAAAGCAAGGAAAGCAAAGCACAACACAAACAATACAAATTTATAGTGGTTTGGTGCAACACCACATTTACATCCGCTCTTCAAGCTTTCTTTAAGAATTCTACTACAATCAATCTGATTATAGTGTATTTGTTTTATCCAGACTCACAAACAAATTCGGTTGATTTTTTGAGATCACCAACCAAAATCTTACATTGATTATTTTTTGGATTTATAATCAATCCTGTTGGTTTTTTGGGCTCATCAGCCAAAATCTTACAATGTCCAATTTTGAATTCAGATGGATCTAACTCCAAGTTTCTTTCATCCCAAAAAAACTTAAAAAGAAAACAAGATATCAGATGCAAAATTTCAGAATAAATTAAAATAAAAAATTTAACTCTTTTGAAGTCTGAAGAAGTTGCTATTAGATTACTCAAATGATGCTTCAACTTCTCTTCTTATTGCTTGAGAGGATGTGGAAGATGATGGAGATGATTGCTCTTGAAAGTCCTTTAATTTTATACACAAATCTCTCTTTTTTTCTCTTTATCAAGGATATTTAATGCTGGCTCTGTGATACCCCAGCCCAATGGATCAAAATAAAGTATGTGCATGATCCTTTTGACTAGTCCAAGTAATAAAATCAGCCACTAGGAGATGGCCCAAAAGAGTAGCATGGATTTTGAAGTATGAACCAAAAAAAAAAAAGAAAAAAGATGACTCTCGAATGGAGTCTTCTTCCTCCCGTTCCATTGGAGAAACCCGACTCGAAGCCCTCAAACCATTTACTTTTTTTCTCCTCTATTTTTTCCTTTTTGGCTGAGCCTTCACCTACTGAATTCCATCGAGCAAATATTAGATTTCTTCTCGAAAGGACTAAGCCCTATTTTGCCATCTGTTTTCTCTTAATTTTTGGCATTGTTCTTCATTGTTAAGATCGGACCAGTGGTTGTCGATTTTGCCATCGTGGATCGCATCCCTGGCTATCCTTTCCCGACCACAGCCATCTTCGATTGAGATTCCCCCACTTCAAAAAGAAGGGAGACCTGAAGAATCCCTTGTTTTCAGATCTAGAACTCCATTGTCTCCTCCTTTTTCTGGCCATTCTCATTATTGATTGCCGGAGGGGTGCCATTTATTATGTCGCCATTGCCTAGCTACCATCGGCCATAGCCACAACCGATGGGAGGTTCCCTATCTAGAGAATGAACAGGGGAACATGACTACCTTGCTTCATTAAGAACAAAAGAAGAAGAAGAAGAAAAATAAAAAAGAGAAGAAGAGAGAACAAAAGGAAAAGAAGTAGAAAAAAAGGAGAAGAAAAAAAAGGATTTTCTCTCTCTTCCCTCTTTTCTCTCTAGTTTCTCTCCACTTTCTCTTTACTTTCTCTCTATAGATTCTCTCTCTAGATTGTTTCTCTCTATTAGAATTTTTTGAAACTTCAAGAAGATTGATGATGCATTTGAATGACCTTGTGAAGGGGTCACGATCTCCCTGATTGTCGGGCAGTATGGTGGCATCCACTTTGACAAGATCAGATACCACTGGATTTGGTTACTTATGATCTTTGTTGGACCATATGTATACTAGTTTAATCATAATTTGATTAAATTATTTTGATGGAACCGATCGAAAGGTTGGACTGTGTCGCCTGATCAGTCCTATTTATCTTGTTAATTTCTCTTTCATTTGATAATCTCTCTAGATTTTTAACTCAGTAAAGGGTCTCTTGCTTAAATTTGAGTTGACCTAGTAGTAGACTCTGAATCACATTATTGATGGACCATATATTAACACCACTTGAGTCTCCATTAAACATCACAGAATTTAATCTTTATTGAGTCCTTGTATCTTGGCTGACTCTGATTAGATGAAGTTATTTAATCAAATTGATCCTTGTTCGCTGAACAGTATATCGACCTCCATTCTGGTTTTTATTAAACACTATTGATTTAATCATCTTTGATTTTTATTGAGCCATCTATCTACTAGTCTAATCTTGATCAATAAAATAAGGATGATTGGACCGACCTAGACTGTTGGATGTGACTATTGTTAACCTGTCCTTTTATAATTATTTGTGCTTTTTCTAATATTGGACTCAATTCTATATAAGAGAGTGATCATAATTTTCAGGACCATCTCGAATCGGACAGTTTGGGGCATGTCGAACTGGACCGATGGAAATCAAGATGGTTCCGACTTGAAAAGTGGCACACATCGGCACTGAGGGAGAAAGAGAGAGAAAGAGAAGAAGAGAGAGAGGAGGAGGAGAGAGATCACAACACTGTTAGAGGTCGTTAGTGGCTCGCTATGGCCGTCAGAGGGCGATGGAAGTCTCCGTGGCTCGATTCGCCCATTAAGACTTTCAAATGAGAGAGAAACAGAGAGAGGGGGGAGCGACTTTATCAGGGAGAAGTGTAGCTAGCGAAGGATCCGTCGGAGCTTGTCGGATGGCTACCATGGCCACCAACTAATGGAAACCGCATAGGTGGATCCGTGGCTGCAGAACAGGGGCAGTGGCCTCTGTTCCTTTATCATATTTTTTTTAAATGTGATGAATAGTGAGATCGATAATACAAGTGAAGCCAGCAAATCTATTATCGATTTTATTTTTTTAAATTTTTTTTAGAAAGACAAAAATAGTGAAGCTGGCAAATCAGTTGTCGGCTTCACATTTTTTGACTTTTTTTAAAAAAAAGCCTCGTGAAATAGGGGCATCACTCCTATTTCACACCTGCGGCTTTGCACGCATAGACGGCATCATCTGACTGTGGGAGAAAATTCAGTATAGGGGTAAAATGATAATTTTAAAATTTTTTCAAAATTATGATTTTATAGTGAAAAATATTAATTAATCTAATTAATTAACATGAATTTACCCTACACTAGGATCTAAATATGATATATAGCATGCATTCATTTAAATTTGAAATTCAAATTCGAATAGTAAACACTTTACTGTAATGTATTCAGAACACAATACCTTTGTGCGGGTAGTAGATCACCGCAATCTGATCATCGTTGGGAGAGTCTGATCGTCGCGATGCAGCCACACAGCGTGTCTGACCTCTACGAATTATCCACACGAAGCTCTCGATCTGATCGACTCCTCACGAGTGCTAGCTTGTTGTAGAGCCCTTTTGACGGTCGATGCTGATCGAACTTCTTCGATCGATGTCTGTCGATTCTTCGGATTCTCCGGATCATCAACAAATATGCTTGAGAGGATGTTGAAGATCTCTCTAAGATTTTGTAGGCTCACGACACTCGTAGCTCACTTTTTCACTTCCCGAACCCCAGGCTAAAACTTTAGGGAACTCACCGAAAACCTTGCACCCACTTTTCTTTCTTTTCTTTCTTTTTCTCTTAGAAGGATATGGACTTTCTTCTCACGCATAAGACTTTCTCACGTCTCAGAATTTTTCTCCAAAAATTCTTCTTCCTCCACACCCCACTCTTCTCCTCCTTTTATAACAACGTCAAACGTCTTATCCAAAAGAAAGGATAAAGATGAGTAATTACACATATGAATTCAAATCAAATTTGAATTCAAATGGACACCAACTCATCCCTTATCCACTAAAGGAGTGAGGCGTGACTTAAATTGTGCACAGAGTAATTTTATGAGAAATATTTCTCTCATGTAATAAATGGGGCATTAAAAAAGGGATAAGGTACAAAGATTGATTGCCCATTCAAATTCAAAGTTTATTTTGAATTTGAATGGCCAACCAATCATCCTTATCCATTCAATTGGCACATTAAAATGGGGCGTAGAGAGGGCTTGGTGTGAGAAAAAAATTTATGAGAAGTTTCTTCTCATGAATTCAAATGGGTGCAATGGAAGTGAGGTGGCGCATAGAGATTGGATCAAGGTGGTTTCATTATTTAAACCAACCTAATTGAACCAAATAAGTTAGGTCCAATTAGACTAATTTAAATCCAACTTAATTAGGCTTAATTAGGCTCAATAAAATTCTAATCAAATCAAAAATTGACTAAGCCCAACCCTTGATCAAATCAGGGACCAAACCATCTCGATGATTAGGTCAACTCTTAACCTAATTGGGTCAAACCCAACTGAATCCAATTCAATTGGACTTGATCCAAAAATAATTACTTAATCAAATTGAGTTAATTGGTGATCAAATCACTAATAAAATCTCTCATAAATACTTTGTGTAAATCCGATGGGCAATCGGACATCAGAATTCATCGATATGTAATCCTGATCGAAAAGTCCCAACTAGTGGGACTCTTGACCCTGGTACCCATAATGTGTAGAACTCGTGATCAGAGAATCCTGATTCTCGATCACTGAGTCTCAAACATGTAGGATTCTACACCAGCCATCAGATCAGATAGGAACCTCTAATGTGTGTGACCCCGCAGGTTCGAACCTAAGCCGGTAGCACAGGAACCAATTCCTGTACTAATCGAAATGATCATCTAGCAATGGTACCCGATGTCCGGATAGGTCGAAGAGTCACAATCGCAACACTCAGAACCTACATGAATATGGTTACTGTATAATTCATCCTTTTGACCCCTGTGTTTTGGACGACTCAGGATTAAACTGTCAACCCTGATCAGATCATCCGAATCGTGCTCAACTCAAACAGTCCTGTGACTCCTCACAAGGATTATCCTGGTCAAAGTTTTGCTAAATTGAAACACGACTGTACACAGCTCCTAAACTGGAGTGGTCAATCCCATCTTGATACACGCACCGATAAGTCAAGTACTTGACTACACCCAGCGGCCTTCCGTCACTGAATTAAAAATTCAGGTAGTCCAGTGTCTAAGTGCAGTGAGTTGCTTGCAAGTCACCATGGCGGTCTCAGGTCGGAGAGATATTTATACCCATATTTCATCGGAGCAAATCTTGACAGCAAAAATAGCTCTGGAGTTGGTCACATTCAGTGCAGATGTACCCTTACATCTCACCTGTATGCCATACCAGTATCTCCACACTCATTGGTTAAGAGGACAACCAACCTATATGGCATACAATGACCTATGCTTGATAAACGTTGTCATCCTTAGTAACAACGTATCATTTGGTCGCGAACAGATTTAAAGACTAAATGACAAATCCTCCTTTGTCGAGTCTAAATAGTCCTAAGGACTTCACCACAACATAGGAGTTCATTAAAAGATGAAACATTTTGTGATGAAAAATATCAAAATAATTTTTATTAATTCATAATTTATGTACATATATAAAAATGAGCACAACCGTCAACAGGCTACGATTGGCTTTGGGACATTATTCCCAACAATCTCCTACTTGGTCTAAAGTCAATCGGTGCAGTATCTAATACTCATCTTCGACTTGTAGTCGTCGAACTCTTTCACCGCAATGGTTTTAGTGAATGGGTCGGTCAGATTCTCCTTTCCGTCGATCTTCTAAAGATCGACGTCACCTCGATCCATAATTTTTCGGATGAGATGGTAGCGGCACAGAATATGCTTCGTCCGCTGGTGTGCCTTTGATTCCTTTGCCTGAGCAATGGCTCCAGAGCTGTCACAGTAGAGCAGAACTGGACCAACAAGGGAGGGTGCTACTCCGAGCTCGGTGATGAATTTCCTCAGCCACACCGCTTCTTTGGTAGCATCTGATGCAGCGATATACTCCACCTCGCAAACTGAATCAGCCACTGTGTGCTGCTTGAAACTTTTCCAGCAGATAGTCCCACCGGATAAAAATAAATCCTGACACACTTTTGCTGTCATCGTGATCAGACTAGAAACTAGAGTCTGTAAACCCTATAAGTCTCAAGTTCGATTCACCATAAACAAGCCACTGGTCTTTAGTATTTCTTAAATACTTTAGGATGGTTTTAACAACCTTCCAGTGATTCTCCTCTGGATCAGATTGGTATCTACTCACTACCCCTAGTGAGTATGCCACATCTGGTCATGTATATGTCATGGCGTACATGATAGATCCCACTGTTGAAGCATATGGAATCCTACCCATACACTCTCTCTCTTGAGGTGTTGTCGGACAATCCCTCTTCGAGAGAGAAATTCCATGGCCTATCGGAAGATAGCCTTTCTTGGAATTCTCCATGCTGAACCTCTTCAGCATAGTATCAATGTACGTGGACTGAGATAAATCAAGTAACCTTTTAGATCTATCCCTATAGATCCTCATCCTTAGGATGTAGGAAGCTTCTCCCAGATCCTTCATGGAGAACTGTGACGACAGCCAAATCTTTATTCCCTGTAATGCAGGGACATCTTTCTCGATTAAGAGAATGTCATCCACATACAATACAAGAAATACTACTACTGGACCATTAGCCCACTTATAAATGCAGGGCTCTTCTCCATTCTTAACGAAGCTATACGTCTTGATCGTCTTATCAAAACGTATGTTCCAACTCTGTGATACCTTCTTAAGTCCATAAATAGACCTCTGTAGCCTGCACACCTTAGACTCATCTGTGGATGTGAATCCTTCAGGTTGTATCATATACACCTCTTCATCCAGCTCTCCGTTTAGAAAAGCTATCTTCACATCCATCTGCCAGATTTTATAGTCCAGATGGGCAGCTATCGCAAGCATAATCTGAATAGATTTGAGCATTGCCACAAGAGAAAATGTCTCGTCATAGTCTATACCATAATGTTGACGATATCCCTTAGCAACCAGACAGGCTTTATAGGTTTTCACCTTTCCGTCTGTGCCTCTCTTCCTCTTGAAGACCCACTTACACCCTATGGGTTTTACTCCTTCGGGTGGGTCAACCAATGTCCACACATTGTTGACCTTCATGGACTCCATTTCGGATTTCATGGCCTCTAGCCATTTCTCAGAGTCGGGTCTCTGCATTGTATCTATGTAGGTAATCGGATCCTTATCGTTTTCATCAAGTTCGATAGGATTGTCATCCCAGACTAGGAAACCATAGTATCTGTCTGGTTGACGTGGTACTCTACCAGATTGCCTTAAGGGTGCTTGAACAATGGGCTCCGGATCTGATCTAATCAAATCCAGTTCAGGTTCAACAACTTGGGTCGATTTTTCCATCTGTCGAACTTCGTCAAGTTCGACCTTAGAGGCAACAGTCCCTTCACCAAAAAACTCCTTTTCCAAAAAGATTGCCTTAAGGCTGACAAACAATTTTTGCTCATCAGCTAGGTAGAAGTAATACCCTTTGGTCTCTTTTGGGTACCCTATAAAATAACACTTGTCAGACCTAGATCCTAGCTTGTCCGTAATTAAACGTTTAACATAAGCCGGACACCCCCAAACCCTAAGGTGCGAGAGTACTGGCTTATGTCCTATCCATATCTCATATGGCGTTTTGGTTACAGACTTACTTGGAACTCTATTTAGAAGGTAACAAGCCGATTCGAGCACATATCCCCAAAGGAAGATCGGCAAACCAGCAAACCCCATCATAGATCGAACCATGTCCAACAAGGTCCGATTTCTCCTTTCAGATACACCATTATGTTGTGGTGTTCCAGGAGGAGTCCACTAAGAGAGAATTCCATTCTCTCAAGATATGTCAGAAAATCATTGGAAAGATATTCACCTCCTCGATCAGATCGAAGAGTTTTAATATACTTTCCAGTTTGTTTTTCTACCTCATTTCGGAATAGTTTGAACATTTCAAATGACTCCGATTTATGCTTCATTAAATAGACATACCCATACCTCGATAGGTCGTCTGTGAAGGTTATGAAGTAGAAATATCCACCTTTTGCACTTGAGCTCATGGGTCCACATACATCAGAATGTACCAGACCCAAGAGTTCACTGGCTCACTCACCTTTTCCAGTAAAAGGTGATTTGGTCATTTTACCAAGAAGACAGGACTCACAGGTTGGAAGTGATTCACAATCACCTACTTCAAGAATTCCTTCTTGAGCCAATCTGTTTATCCTGTTCTTATTGATATGACCTAGCCTACAGTGCCAAAGATAGACTTCTGACACATTATCTATTCTAGGGTATTTACCGAAGGTTTGAACCACATTAACAGGTTGCGATAGAAAGTAAATTTCATTATTAAGTTGTCCAACAAACATTGTAACACCATTCAAAATGATATTATAAATATTTTTTTTATTAAAAATTGATAACCGTTCATGGCCAAAAGGCCTACAGAAATAATATTTAATAAAAAGCTTGGACAATAGTGACATTCACTCAGAATTATGTTTCAAGAATTGATTACAAGGTTCATGATTCCTAATGCTAGAACTAGAACTTTGCTTCCATCTCCAACGTTCAGGAATCTCTCGCCTTCATCAAATCTCCTACTGACCTACAGACCCTGCATCAAATTACAAATATGATAAGGACTTTCGGTATCCAATACCCAGGCAGTAGTATCACAAATGAAAAAGTTGCAAGGTGTTATCATATAAGTACCTTGCTTCTTCTTCGGCCTGTTCGGGTTCAGGGAGGCAATGTATAGAGAACAGTTCCTCTTCTAGTGCCCCTGCTTCTTGCAAAAGAAGCACTCCACCTGGCTCTGGTCAGGTTTGCACTTCTTGGTCTAACCCTGTGCAGACATCCCAGCATGCAGCTGCACCTTCTTATTCTTCTTCTTCTTGTTCTTCTTCTTCCCTTTCTTAAAGGGTCGATGATCAGAAGAAGACCCTCCCACAACATTCACCGACTCCTTATGGAGCTGGTGATCCTTCTCAAAGTTCTGCAGCAACCCCAACAAGCCGTAGTAGTTCACTGCAGGCTTTGTCATCCAAAAATGAGTAAGGAAGGGGAGGAAGGACTTGGGCAATGAATTAAAGATTGCATCCTTACCGAGCTGCTTGTGCAAGGGAAAGCTCAGTTTACTTAGGCACTCAATCATTTCGATCATGTACAGTACATGATCAGTGACTGAGGCTCCATCTCTCATCCGAGCATTGAAAATGGTACAACTAGTTTTGTGCCTTTCAACGTCGTCAGGCGTGCCAAAGGAGTCGTTCAACATTTGAAGCATCTCCTGTGGTTGGGCGTTCTCGAACCTGCAGCTAAACTCATTATTCATTGCTGCCAGCATAATGTACCGAACGGTGGTGCGGTCGTTGAGCCACTTCTGATAAGTGTCTCGGACCGTCCCTCTAACGTTCGGGGCTGGTTCCTCAGGTGCCGGATCCGTTACTACATAAAAGATCCGCTCATGCTCAAGGATGATTTTTAATTTTCAATACCAGCTATCGAAATTAGGTCCCATGAGCTTGTCATTATCTAATAATGACCGGAGCGACAGGGTAGTGGCCATAGCTGCATAAAGGAAAACCAGACCTCTATTAGTACATAAATTATAAATACTAAAGACTTGAACTTTAGTCTAAAGTTTCTCCCAGTATTTTTACGAACTGGTAGCCTCAACCTCCAATTCGAGAAATTACTTTAATTTCTTAGTGGGTACTAGAATTCACACAAACTACACACGAGCCCAACTTTGGTTGGTCAACCCATGTGCATCTATGGGTAGGTTCATAACCAGTTGTTTCTCTAAACAACTTTTAGTAATTGATTTTGCCCTAGAACCTAATCAGTAGGCTTTGGCCTCCACTGAAAAGATCTGGTTAGGTCCAACCATTAACATGATTTGATTTGGTGAATCGGATCAATAAATGATCAGGTCCGACTTTGGCCGGCCAATCTGACCACTATCAGAAAGACTCAAACCAAATTATCATATTATGAATGATAATTCTATTAGTCAATAAGCACCAGGCCTTTGGGCCTCCAATGATTATTAAACTAATGGACTCATTATCACTCACTGAATGGGAGGCTATGACTTAGTTATCAATATAACTTAATCATTTTTAGGGACCTAATAATTTTTGAAGATTTTATTAAAGAATAGATGAGAAGAAAATATCCAGCCAATTTCAATCCTCCCACTGACTTCACCAAGTCAGATTAAAAAAAGATTTAATTAAAGCTGGCATTAGGAGCACCTAAATCAGTCAAACTGATTTATCTAATGATATGGGTGAGCCCTAATCACCAAGTGATCTAATCAAAATCTAATTCACCAGGTTGGCCAGGTAAGTGAGATCAGTGGTGGGGATAAGCCATTAACTTGTCAGAGATCGAATCACTGCGAGTAGCTCCCACTTAAAAACCACTGGTCAAACTGCCAAACTTACCTTAGACACCAACCGGTTCATTAGTTTTAATTTGATCAACTTAGTAAATAGGGTTCCACCACGTAGCCATGAATTAAGTTCATCTTGGTTTAGTTAAAGACATGGACCCATTCAACTACAACTATTGAAGTTGAGTCTAGAGTATCCTTGACCTAATCTAATTCAACTTTTGATTAGATTTGACCAATTACTCTAATTTAGTCCATTTCTTTAAGCTAACCTTAGGTCTAACCCAATTATGGACCTAATCCATCTAACCCATTGATCCACAAGTTTATGCAATTGTCTTAGGTCTTAATTCATAATTCTAGACCTACTAGACAATACTTAATTCTTTTAATTAAGTATTTGGGCTGATGGATCAGGGTTTGACATTTTGAAAATAATTTTTAAATTTGAAAGATTTTATTTTCTGTTCATCAAATATGTTGACTCATTTCACAAATAGATCAGCACATTTCATAAATAGCAATCCTATTGCTAATTACATAACAGAAAATAATTCAATCAAAATAAATCATGAATATTCCTTTAGATCTAATCTAACACATTCATGATAAATTTCACAATTGAACCTTTATAATTAATTCCTTTCGCTGCTTCATCTGCATGGGATATAATTGCAGCAGCACCCCTACCGCCATAGGAGACCCCATCGAATGGGAGGAGAGGGCCTTTAAACCCTACTTTTCTCCTATGATCGGATGGCCATGGCAACCAACCCAATTTGATTACTTGCTACTTGGATCAAGTATATCTAAATATATCAATTTTAAAATTTAAATTTCAAATTTCGAATTTCAAATTTCAAAATTCAAAAAATTTTGAATTTTGAATTTCGAATAACTTTCAAAATTCAAATTTTAAATTAAAACTTTTAGATTACAACTTAATCTATGCATGTAAATATATATATCATATCTAAGAACCTGCTCTGATACCATTTGTGGGAGGAAATTCAGTGTAGGGGTAAAATGGTAATTTTTAAATTTTTTCAAAATTATGATTTTATAGTGAAAAATATTAATTAATCTAATTAATTAATATAAATTTATGCTACACTAGGATCTAAATATGATATATAGCATGCATTCATTTAAATTTAAAATTCAAATTCGAACAGTAAATATTTTACTGTAATGTATTCAGAACACAATACCTTTGTGCGGATAGTAGATCGCCGTAATCTGATCACCGTTGGGAGAGTCTGATCATCGCGATGTAGCTACATAGTATGTCTGACCTGTACGGATCATCCACACGAAGCTCTCGGTCTGATCGACTCCTCACGAGTGCTAGCTCATTGTAGAGTCCTTTTGACGGCCGATGCTGATCGAACTCCTTCGATCGATGTCTGTCGATTCTTTGGATGCTCCGGATCATCAACAGACGTGCTTGAGAGGATGTTGAAGATCTTTCTGAGATTTTATGGGCTCATGACACTCGTAGCTCACTTTCTCAGTTTCCGAACCCCAGGCTAAAACTCTAGGAAACTCATCGGAAACCTTGCACCCACTTTTCTTTCTTTTCTTTCTTTTTCTTTTAGAAGGATATGGACTTCCTTCTCATGTACAAGACTTCCTCACGCTCCAAAATTTTTCTTCAAAAAATCTTCTTCCTCCATGCCCCACTCTTCTCCTCCTTTTATAACAACGTCAAATGTCTTATCCAAAAGAAAGGATAAAGATAAGTAATTACATATTTGAATTCAAATCAAATTTGAATTAAAATGGACATCAACTCATCCCTTATCCACTAAAGGCATGAGGCATGGCTTAAATTGTGCATGAAGTGATTGCATGAGAAATATTTTTCTCATGTAATAAATGGGGTGTTAAAAAAGGGATAAGGCGCAAAGATTGATTGCCCATTCAAATTCAAACTTTATTTTGAATTTGAATGGCCAACCAATCATCCTTATCTATTCAATTGGCACATTAAAGTGGGGCATGGAGAGGGCTTAGCGTGAGAAAAAAATTCATGAGAAGTTCCTTCTCATGAATTCAAATGGGTGCAATGGAAGTGAGGTGGCGCATGGAGATTGGGTCAAGGTGGTTTCATTATTTAAACCAACCTAATTGAACCAAATAAGTTAGGTCCAATTAGACTAATTTAAATCTAACTTAATTAGGTTTAATTAGGCTCAATAAAATCTTAATCAAATCAGAAATTGACTAAGCCCAACCCTTGTTCAAATCGGAGACCAAACCATCTCGACGATTAGGTCAACTCTTAACCTAATCGGGTCAAACCCAACTGAATCCAATTCAATTGGACTTGATCCAAAAATAATTACTCAATCAAATTGAGTTAATTAGTGATCAAATCACTAATAAAACCTCTCATAAATACTTTATGTAAATTCGATGGGCAATCGGGCATCAGAATTCATCGATATGTAATCCTGATCAATAAGTCCCAACCAGTGGGACTCTTGACCCCCGTACCCATAATGTGTGGAACTCATGATCAGAGAATCCTGATTCTCGATCACTGAGTCCCAAACATGTAGGATTCTACACCAGCCATCAGATCAGATAGGAACCTCTAATATGTGTGACCCCGCAGGTTCGAACCTAGCCGATAGCACAGGAACCAATTCTTGTACTAATCGTAGTGACCATCTAGTAATGGTACCCGACGTCCGGATAGGTCGAAGAGTCGCAATCGCAACACTCAAAACCTACATGAATATGGTTACTGTATAATTCATCCTTTTGACCCCTGTGTTTAGGATGAAGGGTTAAACTGTCAACCCTGATTAGATCATCCGAATCGTGCTCATTTCAAACAGTCCTGTGACTCCTCACAAGGACTACTTTGGCCAAAATTTTGCTAAATTAAAACATGACTGTACACAGCTCCTAAACTGGAGTGGTCAATCCCATCTTGACACATGCACCGACAAGTCAAGTACTTGACTACACCCAACAGCCTTCCGTCATTGAATTAAAAATTCAGGTAGTCCAGTGCCTAAGTGCAGTGAGTTGCTTGCAAGTCACCGTGGCGGTCTCAGATCGGAGGGATATTTATACCCATATTCCATCGGAGCAAATTTTGACAGCAGAAATAGCTTCAGAGTTGGTCACGTTCAGTGCAGATGTATCCTTACATCTCACCTGTATGCCATACCAGTGTTTCTACACTCATTGGTTAAGAGGACAACCAACCTATATGGCATACAACGACCTATACTTGATAAACATTGTCGTCCTTAGTAACAACGTATCATTTGGTCGCGAACAGATTTAAAGACTAAATGATAAATCCTCCTTTGTCGAGTCTAAATAGTCCTAAAGACTTCACCACAACATAGGAGTTCATTAGAAGATGAAACATTTTGTGATGAAAAATATCAAAATAATTTTTATTAATTCATAATTTATGTACATATATAAAAATGAGCACAACCGTCAACAGGTTGATGATTGGCTTTGGGACACTATTCCCAACACTGACGGCCACGACGGCTAGTCGGAGGCCATCCGACGGCCCCTCTAACTTCTTCCCATCCCTCCTTTTCTTTCTTCCCTCCTCTCTCTATTTCTCTCTTTCTCTCTTTCTCTCTTTTTCTCCTCTTGGTTTGCTTCCTTTCTCTATGTTGGTTCACATTGGTCCAATCTGGTATGGATCCGTGCCATCGACCGACCAGCATGAGCTTCAATACAGAGTCTGCGAATCTTGAGTATGATCATCTTGACAAAAAGGTATTTGATAGTGGGATAATGTGATAATTTGTTAACTGAAGATTTTGAAAAAAAACTTTCTAGAATTATATAGATTTGTAGGAACGTGTATGAGGTAAGTAGTGCTTTATCTCTATTAAATTTATTTGACAATTTATTAATAAATTAATTGATGAATTTTGAATTATATTAATTTATGATGTGGATATGATGAGAGGCATTGAAAATCTTCTATTTTCTTTGAATTAATTGTGATGTGTGAACATAATGAATGATTTGATCAATTGGTTTGATATTTTATTGTTTTATACTTATACTATTGTTAAATAAGATATGAAACTAGATGATGAAATGAATGTCAAATAACAAATGGAATTAGATGATGATATGAATTGTCAACCTAGCTATGTAAAGAATTATGTCGTAAAGCAGATAAGCAACATGTCACCAGTAGGTTCATGGTTCCTATGGATTATGTTGTACGATGATATACAGTACACAGCAACATAATATGTAGCATACTATAAGATGATATGCAGCAGACTACAAGGTGACATGTAGTCAGCCGTAAGTTAACATGTAGCTCATCATAACATGATACACGGTTCATTACAAGAGGATACATGGTGTCATGATCCTACCACAAAAAAAATATGGTCATAGCTTAAGGTTGATAAGAAGAACTTGAAAATATAATTAAGATTATGAACATATGTTATATGTGTTGAAAAATATATTCTAAAGCCAATCGTTTGACGATTGTGCTAAATATAAATGTATATAAATTAATAAATAATAAAAATTATTTGATCTTTTTTATCATAAAATTATATCTTTTAACGAACTTCTATATTGTGATGAAGTCCTTAAGACTACCTTGATCGATAAAAGAAGATTTATCGCATAGTTCTTAAATTGGTTCGTGATCAAACGATACGGTATTACTAGGACGATAGCGATATCAAGTGTAGGTCATTGTGTGCCATATGCATTGGTTATCCTCGTAACCAAATGGTATGAAAATACTGGTATAGCATGCAAGTGAGATGTATGAGTACATCATCATTGAACGTGACCAATTGTGGAGCACTCTGCTGTTAAGAGTAGCTCATGAAGGGTATGGGTATAAGTGTCCCTCTGACCTTAGATCACTATGGTGACTTGCAAGTAACTCACTATACTTTAGTGTTAGACTAATTGAGTTTTTAATTCAGTGATGGAAGATTTTTGGATGCAATCAAGTACTTGTCAATTCGATGCATGAGTCAAGATGGGATTGATCCCTTTGAATTAATAGGAGTTAATGTATCAATGTATTTCAATTTAGTAAAATCTGAGCCCAAATAATCTATGTGATGGATTTAAAAAAGATTGAAATACAATATGGATGACTTATTTAGGATTGACAGTTAAATCCTAGGTTGTCCTTGAGTATTAGGATCAAAAGAATGAATTATACAGTAACCATATGCCAATAAGTTCTTGAATATTGTTTCGCTTTCATTCGACCTATCCGGACGTCAGGTTACTATTGCTAGATGGTTACATCGATTAGTTTAGAAAATTATTCCTGTATTATCGACTTAGATTTGAACCTATGGGGTCATACTCAAAAGAAGTTTCTGACTGATCATATGACTAATCAACGATTGAGAATCGTTCAAAGGCTTAATCGTCACTTCGATTGATGATTAACCTCATGCAAAAGTTGTAATAAATTAATTCACCAAGTATTAATAAATTAATGAAAGATTAATTAATAATTAAATTATTAATTAACTTAATTTAATTGACTAAAGAAGATTAAATAAAATCTAATTGAATTAGATTCAATTGGATTTGATCTGATTAGGTTATGAGATGACCTAATCGCTAGGAGAGAATTATCCCTAATTTGATCAGGATTTTGTTCAATCAATTTCTATTTTGATTAAAATTTGATTAAAAAATTATGAACCTAATTAGATAAAATTTTATATATTTTATTTGGACTAAACCAGATGTGATTTGGTTTGGATTCAAATAAGAAAATTAAGAGTCCTTATTGGAATAGGACTCTTCTCCCTTGCACCAACCCACTTTGCACGCCATCTTTCTCCATGCACAAATAGTTTTTGTATTAATTTTTTCATGCCAAAGAGTTCTTCTTTCTCTCTATCTTACATCCAAATCTGATTTGATTTTCATAAAAGAAAGATTTTAAAATTAAATTTTAAAATATTCCTTATCAAGAGAGTCTGTTCTTATCCAAATCAACCTCTTCATGCGAACTTATTTTTTTCTCCTTATATGTATTATATTTTGAGGAGATTTTTTGTGGAAGATTAGTTGGAGAATTGATTTATTGTAAAAAAATATGAAAAGAGGCATCCCATATTTTTTTGATATATTTTGATATAAATTTTTGAGTAGGGGTGATAACACATCAAGAGTCCATGATCTCTAGGACTCTTCACCCCACCTCCTTACATGTTGAAATAAAAGGAATTTTATTTTATTCTTATGCATGTAAGAAATCTGAGAGAGAGACCTTCATGTTGAGAGGGGTCTTGGGTATGGTTTCATGGCGTGAAAGAAGAGGAGAGTCCTCTTCTCTTGGCGTGTGCATAAAAATTAGGTTTTTTGGGTTTTGGTCCTCAAAGTTTGAGAAGAGAGCAAAAATAAGAGAAAAATTATTTTTTTCTCCATCTTTTTTTTACCTCTTTATCTCCTCTAAAATTCCATCTTCAACCTCTAAAAAGATTTTAAAAATTTGAAAAAAAAATTCAGATCAGTCAAGAAGAAGATCTTCGTGCGAGCTAGCACTTCTGAGAAGACCGATCAGATTGGGGCTTCGAATAGACTTTTCGTAGAGGCCAGACGTATGTGCGGCTGAGAGCAAGTAGCGAGGACCCTCTCTACTATGTTTCTCAGCAACAATGATCATCAACCCGTACAAAGGTATCGAGTTCTGAACTCAGATTAGAAGTAGATGTGATCTACTGCTCCCATGCATGCATGCTGATTTTATCTTCAGTACTTTTCAGATTTTGAATGCAACATATCATATTATAGATCCTAGAGTAGATTAATTTGATGATCAGATCATATATATATTAGATTAATTTGATTAATCTAGTTATCTTCCGCTATAATTTATTTGAAAAAGTTTCGAAATACATACATGAAATCGTCTACGTTCACCAACAGTGGTATCAGAGCCTAGGTTCATTATGACAGATTTATGTGCATATTAAATCTTAAATTTAATTTTATTTAGATTTAATATATGATATTAAGATCTAAATTTAATTAATGATGGATCATATAAACTGATATAAGATTATCCTGCTGTAAAGTTTACCCCTTACAGTGAAAAGGTTGTCCTAGTTTGTACTGATTTTGATAAAATCTGATTTTATGTCATGCATATGATGTTTATGATCTGATTTAGATATGATTTAAAATTATAATCAGATTTAATATAATTTAGATTAGATCTAAATTCATGCATATATGATATGTGATTAGATTAAATTATTCGATTAGCAAGTACTTGGATTATGTTGATCACTAGACCGTCCGATCATAGGAGCAAGAAGGGCTTAAAGACCCTCTCTTCTCATTCGATAGGATAATTTTATGGCATATAGGGATGCCATGTGATAGATCTCATGAAGAAAAATGCAAAAGAAAGAACTTATTTTTCTGTAACACCCTAGATCTTGAAACCCTAGGTTTGTTGTATATGATACAGAATTGTATGAAAAATAAAGTATCTAATATATATGATTAAAATTATTTTAATCATGAGAAAATAAAATTTTGAATCATAAAAATTTTAGATATGATCTAAAAATATTATGATTGATTTTATTTTAATGGTATGTAAGAATTTTCAGATATGAAACTCCTTGAATCGTGCTCACACAATTACTGAGCCGATCCAGTTTTGAACTGAGTTTACCCAGTCTCTTTATGTAGCCAGCTTAATATTGATTGAGTCAATCTAGTTTCAGAGTAGAAAATCTTTGCATAATATTTGTTGTAAATTATTTACAAAATAAAAAAATTAAAATTTTTTCAATCCTAAACCTAAACCTATGTTGATGCTGAACTTAATTGAGAATTAAGTGAAGGATTGATTAGATCTAGAATTGTGATTTAAGGTCTAATGACATTGCATAAAACATAGGGGCATGGGTTAGCTTAAATCAGGTCCTCTTAATTGGGTTAGACCTAAGATGAGAATTAAAGAGTTAATGGACTAACTAGAGAAATTAATTAAATCTAACCAAATATTGAATTAGATTAAATCAGAGTTTCTTTAGAACCAATACAATAATTATAGATGGTCAAGTCTATATCTTTTATTAAACTAAATGGATCTTGATTATGGCTTAGTGGTTGAACCTGAATCATTAGGTTGGTCAAATCAAAACTAATTAACTAATTGATCTCTAAGATAAGTTTGGTATTTCGATCGGTGGTTTTTAATTGAAAGCAGCTTACCTGGCTATTTTGATGGTGTCTAAGACAAGCTTAGCAGACCCTCCCATCGATCTCACTTATCTGATCAATTTGATGAATTATATCTTGATTAGATCGCTAAATGATTCGAGTTGACCCTATTGGGAATAGTGTCCCAAAGCCAATCGTCAGCTTGTTGACGGTTGTGCTCTTTCTTGTATTAGTATATGAATTATAAATAAATAAAAGTTATTTTGATATTTTTCATCATAAATTATTTCATCTTCGAATGAACTCCTGTGTTATGGTGAAGTCCTTAGGACTATTTAGACTCGATAAAGGAGGATTTGTCGTTTAGTCCTTGAACCTGTTCGCGACCAAATGATACGTTGTTATCAAGGACAACAACATTTATCAAGTATAGG
Source organism: Elaeis guineensis (assembly GCF_000442705.2). Classification (NCBI taxonomy): domain Eukaryota; kingdom Viridiplantae; phylum Streptophyta; class Magnoliopsida; order Arecales; family Arecaceae; genus Elaeis; species Elaeis guineensis. The sequence goes on along the minus strand of NC_026007.2, from coordinate 8,473,013 downwards.
TCATTGTGTGCCATATGGATTGGTTGTCCTCTTAACCAAGGAGAGTGGAGACATTGGTATGTCATACAGGTGAGATGTAAGGGTACATCTGCACTGAACGTGATCGACTCCGGAGCTTTTTCTGCTGTCAAGATTTGCTCCGATGGGATATGGGTATAACTGTCCCTCCGACCTAAGACCGCCACGGTGACTTGCAAGCAACTCACTGCACTTAGGCACTGGACTACCTGAATTTCTAATTCAGTGACGGAAGGCTGCTGGGTGTAGTCAAGTATTTGACTTATCGGTGCGTGTGTCAAGATGGGATTGACCACTCCAGTTCAGGAGCTGTGTACAGTCATGTTTCAATTTAGCAAAACCTTGGCCAGGGTAGTCCTAGTGAGGAGTTACAGGACTGTTTGAGTTAAACATGATTTGGATGATCTAATCAGGGTTGACAGTTTAACCCTGAGTCGTCCTAAACACAGGGGTCAACAAGATGAATTATACAGTAACCATATTCACGTAGGTTCTGAATGTTGCGATTGCGACTATTCGATCTATCCGGACGTCGAGTACTATTGCTAGATGGTCACTTCGATTAGTACAGGAATTGGTTCCTGTGCTACCGGTTTAGGTTCGACCTGCGGGGTCACACACATTAGAGATTTCTATCTGATCTGATGGCTGATGAAGAGTTTTAATACTCATGAACTTTGAGTCCTACATGTCTGAAACTCTGTGATCAAGAATCAAAATTCTCTAATCACGAGTTCCACACATTTTGGGTACTGAGGTCAAGAGTCCCACTGGTTTGGGACTTTTTGATCAGAGTTTCATATCGATGGACTCTGATGCCCAATTGTCCATCAGATTTGAACTCAATATTTATGAAAAATTTAATTAATAATTTGATCACTAATTAACTCAATTTGATTGAGTAATTATTTTTGAATCAAGTCCAATTGAATTGGATTTAGTTGGGTTTGACCCGATTAGGTTAAGTGTTGACCAAATCGCCAAGGTGGTTTGGTCCCTGATCTGATCAGGGGTTGGACTTAGTCAATTCTTGATTTGATTAAAATTTTATTGAGTCTAATTAAGTCTAATTAAGTTGGATTTAACTTAGTCTAATTGTGTCTAACCTATTTTGATTAGGTTGGCTCAAATAGGTTGAAACCACCTTTTGAATTCTCTCCCTGCGCCACCTCACTTATCTGCACCCATTTGAATTCACGATAAACAACTTCTCATGAATTTTCTCCCATGCAGAAGCCTTCCATGCCCCTCTATTTTTGCATCATTTGGATGGATAAAGATGATTAGTTGGCCATTCAAATTCAAATGAAGTTTGAATTTGAATGGGCAACCAACTCCATGCGCCACACCTTATCTTGTGTGCCACTTTTTCTACACGAGAAAGAGTTTCTCGTGTAAACTCTCCACGCACAAGAAAGCCCACGCCCTTCTCTTCTCATGCCAAGAGTGGATAAGGATGGGTTGGTTGGTATTTGAATTCAAATTCGATTTGAATTCAAATGAGCAACCACCTAGCTTTATCCTGTCACGCATTTAAGATGCGTCTTGCATTGTTTTAAAAAGAGATAAGAAGGTGGGGCGTGCGTATGAGATTTTTGAGAAAGAAAAGTGGGCATGAGGAAACTTTCTGCATGAATTTGAAAAGTTCAAAAATTTCGAGAGAAAAGAAAAGAAAGAGAGTGGGTGCAAGATTTTCTGTGTGTACCCTAGGGTTACTGCCTAGGGTTCGAAAAGTGAGAAAGTGAGTTACGAGTGTCGTTAGCCCACCAGATCTCAGAGAGAGATTTATCAACCTCTCAAGCACCTCTGCTGATGATTCAGAGCATCCGAAGAGTCGACAGATCAAGATCGAAGGAGTTCGATCAACATCAGCTATCGAAAGGGTTCTGCCACGAACTAGCATTCGTGAGGAGCTGATCAGACCGAGAGCTTCATGTGGACGATCCGTAGAGGCCAGACATACTGTGTGATTGTATTGTGATGATCAGACCCTCTCGACGGTGATCAAATTATGGCGATCGACTATCCGCACAAAGATAATGTGTTCTGAACACATAACAGTAAAATGTTTACTGTAGAAGTTTGAATTTCAAATTTAAATGCATGCTATATATATATCATATTTAGATCCTTGTGTAGGATTTATATATATTAATTAATTAAATTAATTAATAATTTTCACTGTAAAATAGTAATTTTGAAAAAGTTTTAAAATTACCATTTTACCCCTGCACTAAAATTCACTTCAAATGGTATCAGAGCGGGTTCTAAAATATGATATATATTTGCATGTGTAGATTAAATTATAATCTAAAAGTTTAAATTTAAAATTTGAAATTCAAAATTTGAAATTTGAATTTTAAAATTTATTCAAAATTCAAAATTTAAATTTTGAAATTTGAAATTTAAAATTCAAAATTCAAAAATTTGAAATTAAAAATTTGAAATTAAAAATTTAAAATTTAAAATTTAAAATTTAAAATTTAAAATTTAAAAAATTTAAAATTTAAAATTTGAAATTTGTTTGAAATTTGAAATTCAAAATTTAAAATTTGAAATTTAAAATTTAAAATTTAAATTTTAAAAATTGATATATTTAGATATACTTGATCCAAGTAGCAAGTAGTCTAATTGGGTTGGTTGCCATGGTCATCTGATCATAGGAGAAAAATAGGGTTTAAAGGCCCTCTCCTCCCATTCGATGGGGTTCTCCTATGACGGTAGGGATGCCGCTGCAATTATATCCCATGCAGACGAAGTAGCGAAAGGACTTAATTGTAAAGGTTCAATTATAAAATTTATCATGAATGTGTTAGATTAGATCTAAAGAAATATTCATGATTTATTTTGATCGAGTTATTTTCTGTTATGTAATTAGCAATAGGATTGCTGTTTATGAAATGTGCTGATCTGTTTGTGAAATGAGTCAACATATTTGGTGAACAGAAAATAAAATCTTTCAAATTTAAAAATTGTTTTCGAAAAATCAAATCTTGACCCATCAGCCCAAATACTTAATTAAAAGAATTAAGTGTTGTCAAGTTGGTCTAGAATTGTGAATTAAGACCTAAGACAATTGCATAAACTTGTGGGTCAATGGATTAGATGGATTAGGTCCATAATTGGGTTAGACTTAAGGTTAGCCTAAAGAAATGGACTAAATTAGAGTAATTGGTCGAATCTAATCAAAAGTTGAATTAGATTAGGTCAAGGACACTCTAGACTCAACTCCAATAGTTGTAGTTGAATGGGTCCATATCTTTAACTAGACCAAGATGGATTTAATTCTTGGCTACGTGGTGGAACTCTATTTACTAAGTTGATCAAATTAAAACTAATGAACCAGTTGGTGTCTAAGGTAAGTTCGACAGTCTGACCAGTGATTTTTAAGTGGGAGCTACTCGCATTGATTCGATCTCTGACGAGTTAATGGCATATCCTCACCACTGATCTCACTTACTTGGCCAACCTGGTGAGTTAGGTTTTGATTAGATCACTTGGTGATTAGGACTCACCCATGTCATTAGGTAAATCAGTGTGATTGATTTAGGTGCTCCTAATACCGGCTTTAATTAAATCTTTTTTAATCTGACTTGGTGAAGTCAGTAGGAGGATTGAAATTGGCTGGTTAATTTCTTCTCTTCTATCCTTTAATAAAAATCCTTAAAAATTATTAGGTCCCTAAAAATGATTATGTTATATGATAACTAAGTCATAGCCTCCCATTATATGAGTGATAATGAGTCTATTAGTTTAATAATCACTAGAGGCCTAAAGGCCTGGTGCTTATTGACTAATGGAATTATCATTCATAGTATGATAATTTGGTTGAGTCTTTCTGATGGTGGTCAGGTTGGCCGGCCAAAGTCGGGCTTGATCATTTATTGGTCCGATTCACCAAATCAAGTCATGTTAATGGTTGGACCTAACCGGATCTTTTCAGTGGAGGGCAAAGCCTACTGATTAGGTTCTGGGGAAAAATAAATTACTAGAAGTTGTTTAGAGAAATAACTGGTTATGAACTTATCTATAGATGCACATGGGTTGACCAACCAAAGTTGGGCTCGTGTGTGGTTTGTGTGGATTTTAGTACCCATTAAGAAATTAAAGTAATTCTTCGAATTGGAGGTTGAGGCTACCAGTTCATAAAAATACTGAGAGAAATTTTAGACTAAAGTCCAAATCTTTCATATTAATAGTTTATATACTAATAAAGGTTTGATTTTCTTTTATGTAGCTATGGCCACTATCCTGTCGCTCTGATCATTATTAGATAATGACAAGCTCATGGGATCTAATTTCGATAGCTGGTATCAAAAATTGAAAATCATCCTTGAGTATGAGCGGATCCTTTATGTAGTAACGGATCTGACACTTGAGAAGCCAGCCCCGAATGCTAGAGGGACGGTCCGAGATACTTACCAGAAGTGGCTCAACGATCGCACCATCGTTCGGTGCATAATGCTGGCGGTAATGAATGATGAGTTCAGCTGTAGGTTTGAGAACGCCTAGCCACAGGAGATGCTTCAAATGTTGAATGACTCCTTTGGCATGCCTGACGATGTTGAAAAGTACAAAACTAATTGTGCTATTTTCAATGCTCGAATGAGGGATGGGGCCTCAGTCATCGATCATGTACTGTACATGATCGAAATGATTGAGTGCCTAAGTAAACTGGGCTTTTTCTTGCACGAGCAGCTCGCTAAGGATGCGATCCTTAATTCTTTGCCCAAATCCTTCCTCCCCTTCCTTACTCATTTTCGGATGATAAAGCCTGTAGTGAATTACCACGGCTTGTTGGGATTGCTACAGAACTTTGAGAAGGATCACCAGCTCCATAAAGAGTCGGTGAATATTGTGGGAGGGTCTTCTTCTGATCGTCGACCCTTTAAGAAAGGAAAGAAGAACAAGAAGAATAAGAAGGTACAGCCGCATGCTGGGACATTTGCACAGGGTCAGACCAAGAAGCGCAAGTCCGACCAGAGCCAAGCAGAGTGCTTCTTTTGCAAGAAGCAGGGGCACTGGAAGAGGAACTGTCCTCTATACATTGCCTCCCTGGATCCGAACAGGCCGAAGAAGAAGCAAGGTAATTATATGATAACACCTTACAATTTTTTCATTTATGATACTACTATCTGGGTATTGGATACTGAAAGCCCTTATCATATCTGTAATTCGATGCAGGATTTGCAGGTTAGTAGGAGATTTGATGAAGGTGAGAGGTTCCTGAATGTTAGAGATGGAAGCAAAGTTCCAGTTCTAGCTTTAGGAATCATGAACCTTGTAATCAATTCTCGTAATATAATTCTGAGTGAATGTCACTATTGTCCAAGTTTTTTATTAAATATTATTTCTGTAGGCCTTTTGGCCATGAACAGTTATGAATTTTTAATAAAAAGAAACGTTTGCAATATCATTTTGAATGGTATTACAATATTTGTTGGACAACTAAATAATAGAATTTACTTACTATCACAGCCTGTTAATATGGTTCAAACCTCCGATAAATATCCTAGAATGGATAATGTGTCAGAAGTCTACCTTTGGCACTGTAGGCTAGGTCATATCAATAAGAACAGGATAAACAGGTTGGCTCAAGAAGGAATTCTTGAAGTTGGTGATTGTGAATCACTTCCAACCTGTGAGTCCTGTCTTCTTGGAAAGATGACCAAGTCACCTTTTACTGAAAAAGGTGAGCAAACCAGTGAACTCTTGGATCTGGTACATTTTGATGTATGTAGACCTATGAGCTCAAGTGCAAGAGATGGATATTTCTACTTCATAACCTTCACAGACGACCTATCGAGGTATGGGTATGTCTACTTAATGAAGCACAAATCGGAGTCATTTGAAATGTTCAAACTATTTTGAAATGAGATAGAAAAATAAACTAGGAAGTGTATTAAAACTCTTCGATCTGATCGAGGAGGTGAATACCTTTCCAATGAGTTTCTGATATATCTTGGAGAGAATGGGATTCTCTCTCAGTGGACTCCTCCTGGAACACCACAGCATTATGGTGTGTCTGAAAGGAGGAATCGAACCTTGTTGGACATGGTTCGATTCATGATGGAGTTTGCTGGTCTACCGATCTTCCTCTGGGGATATGCGCTCAAATCGGCTTGCTACCTTCTAAATAGGGTTCTGAATAAGTCTGTAACCAAAACGCCATATGAGATATGGATAGGACGTAAGCCAGTACTCTCGCACCTTAGGGTTTGGGGGTATTCGGCTTATATTAAACGTTTAATTATGGACAAGCTTGGACCTAGGTCTGACAAGTGTTATTTCATAGGGTACCCAAAAGAGATCAAAGGGTATTATTTCTACCTAGCTGATAAGCATAAGGTGTTTGTCAGCCTTAAGGCAATCTTTTTGGAAAAGAAGTTCCTTGGTGAAGGGACTGTTGCCTTTAAGGTCGAACTTGAGAAAGTTCGACAGGTGAAAAAATCGACACAAGTTGCTGAACCTGAATCGAATTTGGTTAGATTAGATCCGAAGCCCATTGTTCATGCACCCTTAAGGCGGTCTGGTAGAGTACCATGTCAACCGGATAAATACTATGGTTTCTTGGTCCGGGATGGTAATCCTATCAAACTTGATGAAAATGATGAGGATCCGATCACCTACATGGTTGCAATGTAGAGATTTGACTCTGAGAAATGGCTAGAGGCCATGAAATCCGAAATGGAGTCCATGAAGATCAACGATGTATGGACATTGGTTGACCCACCTGAAGGAGTAAAATCCATAGGGTGTAAGTGGGTCTTCAAGAGGAAGATGGACACAGACGGAAAGGTGGAGACCTATAAAGCCCATCTGGTTGCCAAGGGATTTCGTCAACGTTATGGTATAGACTATGATGAGATGTTTTCTCCTATGGTAATACTCAAATCCATTCAGATTATGCTTGCGATAGCTGCCCATCTGGACTATGAAATTTGACAGATGGATGTGAAGACAACTTTCCTAAATGGAGAGCTAGACGAAGAGGTGTATATGATACAACCTGAAGGGTTTACATCCACAGATGAGTCTAAGATGTGCAGGCTACAGAGGTCTATTTATGGACTTAAGCAGGCATCCCGGAGTTGGAATATACATTTTGATAGGATGATTAAGACGTATAGCTTCGTTAAGAATGAAGAAGAGCCCCGCATTTATAAGTGGGCTAATGGTCCAGTAGTGGTATTTCTTGTATTGTATGTGGATGATATTCTTTTAATTGAAAATGATGTCCTTGCATTACAGGGAATAAAGATTTGGCTGTCGTCACAGTTCTCCATGAAGGATCTGGAAGAAGCTTCCTACATCCTAGGGATGAGGATCAATAGGGATGGATCTAAAAGGTTGCTTGGCTTATCCCAGTCCACGTACATTGATACTATATTGAAGAGGTTCAGCATAGAGAATTTCAAGAAAGGCTATCTACCGATAGGCCATGAAATTTCTCTTTCGAAGAGAGATTGTCCGACAACACCTCAAGAGAGAGAGCGTATGGGTAGAATTCTATATGCTTCGGCAGTGAGATCTATCATGTACGCCATGACATGTATACGATCAGATGTGGCATACTCACTAGGGGTAGTGAGTAGATATCAATATGATCCAAGGAAGAATCACTGGAAGGTTGTTAAAACCATCCTGAAGTATTTAAGAAATACTAAGGACCAGTGGCTTATTTATGGTGAATCGGATTTGAGACTTATAGGGTTTACAGACTCTAGTTTTCAGTCTGATCACGATGACAGCAAGAGTGTGTCGAGATTTATTTTTACCCTTAATGATGGGGCTGTCTGCTGGAAGAGTTCCAAGCAGCACACAGTGGCTGATTCAGTTTGCGAGGTAGAGTATATCGCTGCATCAGATACTGCCAAAGAAGTAGTGTGGCTGAGAAAATTCATCACCGAGCTTGGAGTAGCACCCTCCCTTGTTGGTCCAGTTCTGCTCTACTGTGATAGCTCTGGAGTCATTGCTCAGACGAAGGAACCGAAGGCACACCAGTGGACGAAGCATATTCTGCGTCGCTACCATCTCTTTCAGAAAATCATAGATCGAGGTGACGTCGATCTTCAGAAGATCGATGGAAAGGAGAACCTAGCCGACCCATTCACTAAAGCTATTATGGTGAAGGAGTTCGACGACTTCAGGTCGAAGATGGATATTAGATATTGCACCGATTGGCTTTAGGCCAAGTGGGAGATTGTTGGGAATAGTGTCCCAAAGCCAACCGTCAGCCTGTTGACGGTTGTACTCTTTCTTGTATTAGTATATGAATTATAAATAAATAAAAAATATTTTGATATTTTTCATCACAAATTGTTTCATCTTCTAATGAACTCTTGTGTTGTGGTGAAGTCCTTAGGACTATTTAGACTTGACAAAGAAGGATTTGTCGTTTAGTCCTTGAACATATTCACGACCAAATGATACGTTGTTACCAAGGACAACAACGTTTATCAAGTATAGGTTGTTATGTGCCATATGGATTGGTTATCCTCTTAATCAAGGAGTGTGGAGATACTGGTATGGCATACAGGTGAGATGTAAGGGTACATCAGCACTGAACGTGACTGACTCCAGAGCTTTTTCTGCTATCAAGATTTGCTACGATGGGATATGGGTATAACTGTCCCTCTGACCTGAGACCGCCACGGTGACTTGCAGCAACTCACTGCACTTAGGCACTGGACTACCTGAATTTTTAATTCAGTGACGAAAGGCTACTGGGTGTAGTCAAGTACTTGACTTGTCGGTACGTGTGTCAAGATGGGATTGACCACTCCAATTTAGGAGCTGTGTACAGTCGTATTTCAATTTAGCAAAACCTTGGCCAGGGTAGTCCTAGTGAGGAGTCACAGGACTGTTTGAGTTGAACACGATTCGGATGATCTAATCAGGGTTGACAGTTTAACCCTGAGTCGTCCTAAACACAGGGGTCAAAAGGATGAATTATACAGTAACCATATTCACGTAGGTTCTGAATATTGCGATTGTGACTATTCGATCTATCCGAATATCGGGTACCATTGCTAGATGGTCACTTCGATTAGTACAAAAATTGGTTCCTGTGCTACTGGCTTAGGTTCGAACCTGTGGGGTCACACACATTAAAAGTTTCTATCTGATTTGATGGCTGATGAAGAGTCCTAATGCTCGTGGACTTTGAGTCCTATGTGTTTGAAAGTCTATGATCAAGAATCAGGATTCTCTAATCATGAGTTCCACACATTTTGGGTACCGGGGTCAAGAGTCCCACTGGTTTGGGACTTTTTGATCAGGGTTTCATATCGATGGACTCTGATATCCGATTGCCCATCGAATTTGGACTTAATATTTATGAGAAATTTTATTAGTGATTTAATTACTAATTAACTCAATTTGATTGAGTAATTATTTTTGGATCAAGTCCAATTGAATTGGATTCAGTTGGGTTTGACCCGATTAGGTTAAGTGTTGACCTAATCGCCAAGGTGGTTTGGTCTCTGATCTGATCAGGGGTTGGGCTTAGTCAATTCCTAATTTGATTAGAATTTTATTGAGCCTAATTAAACCTAATTAAGTTGGGTTTAACTTAGTCTAATTGTGTCTAACCTATTTTGATTAGGTTGGCTCAATTAGGTTGAAACCACCTTTTGAATTCTCTCCCTGCGCCACCTCATTTATCTGCACCCATTTGAATTGACGAGAAACAACTTCTCGTGAATTTTCTCCCACACAGAAGCCTTCCATGCCCCTCCATTTGTGTGCCATTTGGATGGATAAAGATGATTGGTTGGCCATTCAAATTCAAATGAAGTTTGAATTTGAATGGGCAACCAACTCCATGCGCCACACCTTATCTTGTGCGCCACTTTTTCTACATGAGAGAGAGTTTCTCGTATAAACTCTCCACACACAAGGGATCCCACGCCCTTCTCTTCTCATGCCAAGAGTGGATAAGGATGGGTTGGTTGGCATTTGAATTCAAATTCGATTTGAATTCAAATGAGCAACCACCTAGCTTTATCCTGTCATGCGTTTAAGACGCGTCTTGCATTGTTTTAAAAAGAGATAAGAAGGTGGGGTGTGCGTACGAGATTTTTGAAAAAGAAAATTGGGTGTGAGGAAGCTTTCTACATGAATTTGAAAAGTTCAAAAATTCTGAGAGGAAAGAAAAGAAAGAGAGTGATCACAGGATTTTCTGTGTGTACCCTAGGGTTACTGCCTAGGGTTCGGGAAGTGAGAAAGTGAGCTACGAGTGTCGTGAGCCCATCAGATCTCAGGAAGAGATTCATCAACCTCTCAAGTACCTCTGCTGATAATCTAGAGTATCCAAAGAGTCAGCAGATCAATATCGAAGGAGTTCGATCAACATCGGCTGTTGAAATGGTTCTGCCATGAACTAGCATTTGTGAGGAGCCGATCAGACCGAAAGCTTCATGTGGATGATCCACAGAGGTCAGACATACTGTGTGACTACATTGCGATGATCAGACCCTTCCGACGGTGATCTGATTACGGCAATCGACTACCCGCACAAAGATAATGTGTTCTGAACACATAATAGTAAAATATTTATTGTAGAAGTTTGAATTTCAAATTTAAATACATATTATATATATATATATATATATATCATATTTAGATCTTTATGTAGGATTTATACATGTTAATTAATTAGATTAATTAATAATTTTCACTGTAAAATAGTAATTTTGAAAAAATTTTAAAATTACCATTTTACCCCTGTACTAAAATTTACTTCAGACCCATATCATTAAGATTGATCAGTGTGACTGATCTAGGTACCAGTTTAACTAGTATAACTTTAATCCAATTCAATGACTTGGTGATGTCAGTGGGAGGATTATGGTTTACTGATTAATCTCTTCTTTTCTCTTGACTCATAAATTAAATTCTCTAAATTATTAAGTCCATAAAATGAGATATTTATGGAGATAACTAGATCATAGCCTCCCATTAAGTTGGATGATAATGGGTCTATTAGTATGATGATCATTGGAGGTCCAAAGATCTGATGTTCATCTGCTATTGGAATTATCATTCATAATATGATGACTTAGTCAAGTCTCTCTGTCAAGTGGTCAGGTTAGCCGGCCAAAGTTGGGCCTAATTATTTAGTAGTTGGATTCGTAAGTATGATCATGTTAATGGTTGGATCTAATCAGAATTTTCAGTGGAGGTCCATCGCCTACTGAAATAAAATATGAAGTAAAATTAATTACTAAAAATTATTTGGTAAAATAATTGGTTAAGAACCTACCCATACATGTACATGGATGAGTCGGCTAAAGTCGGACTCATGTGCAGTCTATGTGGATTCTAGTATCCGCTAAGAAATTAGAGTAATTCCTCGGATTAGAGGTAGAGGCTACCAATTTGTATAAAATAGTGAAAGAACCTTTAGACTAAAGTTCAAGTCTTTAGGCTTAATTAATTCATAAACATAGAGATTTTATGTTTTTCTTTCAGTTATGGCTAACCGTCCATTACTCCGTTCACTATTTGACAGTGACTAATTTATAGGACCCAACTTTGATAGATGGTATCGAAAGTTGCAAATAGTTCTAGAGCATGAATGGATCCTAAATATGATTATGGATCTAGCACCTAATGTTCCCATATTCAACACACATGATGCGATCAAAGGCACTTATCAGAAGTAGCCAAATGATCATATTACTGTGTGATGTTTTTTGAGAGCAATAAAGAACATGAATTTAGTTATAAATTCGATGATATTCAGTGAGAGAAAATTCTTCAAATATTGAAGGAGTTCTTTTGCACATCTGAAGATGTGTCTTCAGTGGGACAACAATTCTTTGAGAAAGAAAAGAAAAAGAAGATGCAAAAGAGTCATGCTTCGGCTAATGAGTTTAAACTGATAAAAGAGTCTAAAGTTAACTTAGTCTAGCACAGTCCCTTGATCCGAATAGGCAAAGGAAGAGAAATTAGCAAAAGATTGCTGAACAAGATACTTAGATGATAATATCTTATGATTTTGCTATCTGTGATACTACTATCTAGATATTGGATACTGAAAGTCTATGCAAATTATTGCAATGACTTCAGATTAGTAGAAAGATTGAAAACAGCAAGAGATTCCTAAACGTTGGAGATGGAAGTCATGTTTCAATTCTGATTTTAGGAATCGTCGAGTCTATTTTCAATTCTAATAATATCATTTTAGTGATTGTCACTATTGTCTAATGATTTTTGTGATATCATTATGAATGATGTCAAAATCATAGAGGACAACTAAAGAAATGGTATTTATAAATTATCACGGTCAGTTAGCGTACTGTACACAACAAACAAACTCTTTAGCATATATAATGTCATAGAAACCTATCTTTAGCAATTTAGGCTTGATCATTTAATAAGAATAGGATCAATAGAAGATAATTCTCAAAGTTAATGATTATGAATCATTATCAATCTGTCAATCCTATCTTCTTAGCAAGATGATCAAGTCACTTTTTGCTGGAAAAGGTGAACAAGTCAATGATATTCTAAATCTAATACATACTGATGTATTAGATCTACGAACATATTTACCATAAATTTAGATTATTTAAAATATTCAAATAATTTCATAATAAGATAGAGAAACAAACTGAAAAAAGTATTGAAACTCTTTGGTCAGACCAGAGAGGAGAATGCTCTTTCGGTGAGTTTTTTGACATATCTAGAAGAGAATGGGATTCTCTCTTATTGAAATTAATTTTGTTAGATATAGTTCGATCTATGATGGGGTTTGTAAGTTTGTCAGTCTCCTTTTAGGGTTATACTCTTAACACTCTTGTTATATTCTGAGCAGGATTCTGAATTAATCAATCACAATGACTCCATATGAGATATGGACTAGACGTAAGTCGATACTTTCTTACTTTAGAGTTTGGGAGTGTTCAGTTTATGTCCAGCATTTGCAGACCGATTAGCTTGGATCTCGATCTTATATGTATTATTTTATAGGATATCTCAAAGAATCTAGGGGATATAACTTCTATCTTGTTATAAAACAAGAATTATTCGACATTCCTTTTAGAAAAGGTGTACTTTGGTGAAGGTACTGATGCCTTTAATATAGAATTTATGAAGTTCGATAGGTAAAAGAACCGACACAATCTGGTGAACCCATAGAATTAGATTTGATTAGATCAAATCTGAAATCCATTGTAGAGGCACCATTAAGGAGATCCGATAGAGTACCGCATCTGCCGAATAGATACTTCGGTATCTAGGTTTGGGATATGATTCTATTAAACTCGATGAGAATAATGAGGATCTGATCGCCTACATGGATGCCATACAGAGGTTCGACTCCGATTAGTGGCTTAGAGCCATAAAGTCTGAAATTAAGTCCATAAAGGTCAACAGTGTATGGACACTCATTGATCCACTCGAAGTGGTAAAATCCATAGGGTGTAAGTGGATCTTCAATAGAATCAGAGAGAGCAGACAAGAAGGTGGAGACCTACAAAGCTCATCTAGTTGCCTAAGGATATTGTCAACATTATAGTATTGACCATAATGAGATATTTTCTCCTGTAGCAACGCTAAATATTTCGGAGTTGGAATATGTATTTTGATAAGTGATCAAAATGCATGGCTTCGTTGAGAATGAAGAAAAATCCTGCAAATACAAATAGGTTAATAGTTCTATGAGTGTATTTTTTATTTTATATGTAAATAAAATTTTTTTAATCAGAAATAATATTTCTTACATTACAGGGAATAAAAGTTTCGTTGTTATTATTATTCTCCATAAAGGACTTTGGAAAAAGCATCCCTCATCTTAAGGATAGAGATCTATAGAGATAGATATAAGAGGCTGCTTGAGTTTTCTCAGTTCAACGTATATAGAGTGTTTATAAGTAGAATTTATTCTATCATATACATTATGTATAAGACTGGATATATATACTCACTAGGATAGTGAGTGGATACTTAGAAGATCCGAGTGAGAATAACTGAAAGATCATCCTTAAGTATTTGAGAAATACTAAGGATCGATGATTCGGTTATGGAGAATTGGACTTAAAACTTATGAAATTTAATTTTAATTTTTAGTTGAATATAATAATAGCAAGAACGTATCAGAATACATCTTTATCCTAAATAATGGAGCAATCTGTTGAAAAAATTTCAAGCAGAGTAATATAGCCAAATTCAAATTATGAGGCAGAATGCATTGCAGCATTCGATGCTTGCAAAAAAGCTATATGATTGTACAGATTTATTGATAAGCTAGGAGTGGTACCCTCTAATGATGGTCCTGCTGTATTGTACAGCACCAGAGCCATAGCTCATGCTAAGGAGCTGAAGTCCCATTAGCTTATGAAGCATTTTGCATCGCTACTACCTTATTCGAAAAATCTGTTAAGATAACGTCAATCTTTAAAAGATCGATGAAAAAAAAAACTTAACCAACCAATTTACTAAAGCCTCAGTATCTAAGAGTTTTGAGATGATAAATTGAAGATGGGTATATGACACTATACTAATTGACTTGAGTCCAAGTGGGAGTTGTTGGGAAATGTATCCTGAAGCCAATCGCTTGATGATTGTGCTAATTATAAATGTATATGAATTAATAAATAATAAAAGTTATTTGATCTTTTTTATTACAAGGTTATATCTTTTAACGAACTCCTATATTATGATGAAGTCCTTAAAATTACTTTAATCGATAAAGGAGGATTTATCGCGTAGTCCTTAAATTGGTTCACGACCAAATGATATGCTATTACTAACACGATAGCGATATCAAATGTAGGTCGTTGTCTACCATATGCGTTGGTTATCTTCATAACCAAATAGTATAGAGACACTGGTATGGTATGCAAGTGAGATGTAAGAGTACATCATCACTGAACATGACCAACTGCAGAGTACTCTGCTGTCAAGGGTAGCTCACGAAGAGTATGGGTATAAGTATCCCTCTGACCTGAGATTACCACGGTGACTTGCAAGCAACTCACTGTATTTCGATACTAGACTGAGTTTTTAATTTAGTGACGAAAGATTTTTGGGTGCAGTCAAATACTTGTCAAGTCAGTGCGTGAGTCAAGATGGGATTGACTCCTTTGAATTAGTAGGAGTTAATATATCAATGTATTTCAATTTAGCAAAATCTAAACTCGGATAATTCATGTGATGGATTTAAAAAAGATTAAAATATAATGTGGATGACTTATCTAGGATTGACAGTTAAATCCTAGGTCGTCCTTGAGTATTAGGGTCAAAGTGATGAATTATATGGTAACCATACGCCTATAGGTTCTTGAATGTTACTTCGCCTTCATTCGACCTATCCAAACATCGGGTCACCATTACTAGATGGTTGCATCGATTGGTTTAGAAAATTATTCTTGTGCTATCGATTTAGGTTTGAACCTATGGGGCCATACTCAAAAGAAGTTTCTGACTATGGCTGATCAATGATTGAGAATCGTTCAAGGACTTAATCGTCAATTCGATTGATAATTAATCTTATATAAAAATTATAATAAATTAATTTATTAAATATAATAAATTAATAATTAAATTAATAATTAATTTAATTTGATTAAGCAAAGAAGATTAAATAAAGTCTAATTAAATTAGATTCAATTAGGTTTGACTCGATTATGTTATAAGATGATCTAATCGCTAAGGGATAATTATTCCTGATTTGATCAGGACTTTGCTTCAATCAATTTTTAATTTGATTAAAATTTGATTAAAAAATTTTGAACTTAATTAGATTATATTTTATATATTTTATTTGGATTAAATCAGATGTGATTTGGTTTGGATTTAAATAAGTAAATTAAGAGTCTTTATTGGAATAGGACTCTTCTCCCTTGCACCAACCCACTTTGCATGCCATCTATCTCTACACACAAATAGTTTTTGTGTGAGATTTTTTTATGCCAAAGAGTTCTTCTCCCTCTCTATCTTACATCCAAATCTATTTTAGTTTTGATAAAAGAAAGATTTTAAAATTGAATTTCAAAATATTCCTTATCAAGAGAGTTTGTTCTTATCCAAATCAACCTCTCCACACCAACTTATTATTTTCTTCTTATATGTGCAACATTTTGAGGAGGTTTTTTATGAGAGATTAGTTGGAGAACTAATTTACTATAAAAAAATATGAGAAGAGGCATCCCATATTTTTTTAGCATGTTTTGGCATGAATTTTTGAGTAGGGGTGACAACACATCAAGAGTCCATGATCTCTAGGACTCTTCACCCCACCTCCTTACATGTTGAAATAAAAGGAGTTTTATTTTCTTCTTGTGCATGTAAGAGATCTGAGAGAGAGGCCTTCACATTGAGAGGGGTCTTGGGCATGGTTTCATGGCGTGAAAGAAGAGGAGAGTCCTCTTCTCTTGGGGTGTGTGCAAAAATCAGGTTTCTAGGGTTTTGATCCTCAGGATTTGAAGAAAAAGAAAAAATTAGAAAAAAAATATTTTTTACTCCATCTTTCTTTCATTTCTTCATCTCCTCTAAAAGTTCATCTTTAATCTCTGAAAAAGTTTTAGAGATTTGAAAAAAAGATCCAGATCAGCCAAAAAGAAGGTCTTCGCACGAGCTAGTACTTTTGAGAAGACCGATCAGATTGAGACTTTGAGTGGACTTTCTGTACAAGCCAAACACATGTGTGACTGTGAGTAAGTAGTGAGGACCCTCTCTACCATATTTCTCAGCAGTAACGATCATCAATCCGCACAAAGGTATCGAGTTCTGAACTCAGATTAGAAGTAAATGTGATCTACTGCTCATATGCATGCATACTGATTTTATTTTCAGTATTTTTTAGATTTTATATGCAACATATCATATCATAGATCTTAGAGTATGTTGATTTGATGATTAGATCATATGCATGTTAGATTAATTTGATTAATCTAATTATCTTTTACGGTAATTTATTTGAAAAAATTTCAAAATACATGTATGAAATTACCTATATTCACCAACAATATGAGTTAAAATTCTATGAATGACTGCTCTATACTATATTACATCATGATATGAATTTTGAATTGACATACTAATGATGCTATCTTGGTTAGTTGATATAAAATTGTTGCCTGACTTATTTAGTTAAAGATATTCATTGCTTACTGGGTTGTTTGCTTATGATGAATTTCTTTTTTTTCTGTAGATTGAGAAAATTAGCTGGATATGGAATCTTCATTATGAAAGAGAGATTAGAGATGGAGTTAGTCTTCTTATTTGATTTATGGTTGATCAGAGTTGATGCAAGACTTGTTTAATGCTGACTTTATCAAACACTTATTTTCTTTGTTGATGTTGAGTTTTGATTCAGTTATTTGAATTAAGATTTGAAAATTAATCATTTAATTTTATTTCACTGCTTATTTATGATATCATGATGAGATGTCATGCATGCTTATGGGAAGAGTTTTCTATGAATATGTGGCGGTTGCCATGATCCTTAGCTCGTGATCTCGCATTGGAGGTGTGACAACTTATATAGTATCAGAGCATTAGTTGATGAATTAAGATATGAAGAATCAAATATAGGATCAGTGTAAATGGATAGACATCAGAAACATTGGGGTGTACATCTATGATGATTGTAGTGAAAGATATCTTGATGATTTTTGATTAAATATTATGATTATATATGAAAGGATCACAAGAGATTATGACACATATGGTTTGATTTATGATTGGCAATCTGTAGATCATGTCATGATTATTTGCACTTTGATTTAAAATAATGACAAGAGGATTGATCATGAAATTTTATTATACATCATGATTATTAATTTGATCATTAGTTGTTTAAGTAAATTTCAAGCTCAAATTAAATATCAGAGTAATATAATGATATTGCTTCTGGCTTTGAAGTTAATGACAAGATAAATATTTATTCTTTAAAGTTACTTATGATTTAGATTAAGAAAATAAAAATCTTTTATGATATCTGATTAGAATATTTTTTAAAGTTGAACTTGGTATGTAGATCATGTATAAACTAGCATATTAGGAGGAATGTATAATTAGAAATATTACAATAAGTCTATTTCTGATGGAAGAAATTAATTTTCCTTTGAGATCATTGATTATTCATTTTGGTGGAATCTTGATTTGCCATCTTGGAATCAAGATAAAAGATTCTAGTTATATCTATTGAAAATTATGAGATGTATGTGAAATTTTAAATCAAAAATTTTGGGATTATGAACTGATCTGGAGTTTTTTTGTCATTGTTATTAAGGTCCCTGATAAAATCTACAATTGAATAAAGAATTTGATTTTACATGGCTTGTATGATTGTGATAGAAGATTTTTGATAGATGCCAAAGATCCCAGTGAAAGAAACTTTAGAAGAGGTGAGTGAGTCAATT
Organism: Elaeis guineensis; assembly: GCF_000442705.2. Taxonomy (NCBI): domain Eukaryota; kingdom Viridiplantae; phylum Streptophyta; class Magnoliopsida; order Arecales; family Arecaceae; genus Elaeis; species Elaeis guineensis. The sequence goes on along the minus strand of NC_026007.2, from coordinate 8,454,621 downwards.
TTACTCATATGTTTGAATTAAAGCCTTGAAACCTAATCAGATTAATTGAGAAAATTCATCTAATTATTTTTTTTTACTTATAAGAGTTTGATTTAGAATTGTCTAACTAAATTGACTAAAAAGCCAAAACCTAATTCTCATTTGAATTACAATAACTTGCTTATATGATGGCTTGAATATGTTGATTGACCTAAAGGTTGATTTAGAAGGATGCACTCGATATGTATATTAGGGATGAGAATTAGAAGTTCCTTTTTGATCAAATAATTTGAAGTTTGGATATTTTCAAAATATATTAATATATTTTGATCAAAAGTCATTTAGTGCATCTAAAGAATTTTGATGATTTAGATCAGAGGGTACAGTAGAAGTGTGGTGGACTGAATTACTTATAAGCTAGAATTATTATCTCTTAATTTGGGAAAGTCTTATGATAAAAGACTTGATTTGATTTTTCTTTTATGGGATGACCTTATTGTCTAGAATAGAAAATAACTTTAATTGTGGACTTGGTTGGATGCCTTGTGTGATTTTCACTAGTATGGCCCCCTATCATATGTTGAGCTAGAATTTTAGCATCCTAGGTCTTGGATGAGCAGACTATCAATTCTTGATCTTAGATTTGGAATATTTAATGACAGCTTTTTCTTCTCCTAGAATTTAAGCTTATACTTTTCTATCTGCTAGAAAGAATTTGAGATTGTCTATCAATCTTAAACTCTTATCCTCAAACATTCATCTATTGAGAGTATAATAAAGTTTGTTCATGATCTTGTAATAGATCGATTAAATCATGAGTAGTTGATATTTTTTGTAAGAAAATATGATATTCTTATTTGGGATTAAGATATTAATTAAGATTTTGATTCTGATTAATATTTGTGACATTGATCGTTCCCTTATGAGATGATTTAATGATGGAGTTATCTTGAAAATTAAATATTAGAAGTTCAAGGATGAGATTTAAATGGTGAATTTCCAAAATTTGAAAGTATGGATGAGAAAAAATATTTTTGATTCTCGACAGATTTGGATGTCACTATGTGATTTATTTTAGTATATGCTCATATCTTGTGCTAAGTTAAGTTTTAGCATCTAGAATCTACATTTAGTGGGCTATTGATTCTCTATCTTGCATGAGGAATATTTTGGTATAGACCTTTTTTTCCTCTTAAATCTAAGGCTTGTACTCCTTCAATCAATATCATTTTTCTACCTGGTAGAAAAGTTTTAGGTTATCTATTGATATTGAAGATTGTTCTATTAGAGATAGATTGGAGTCATTTGGAATCTAAGTCTTGTGATAGATCAATTTATGAAGAGTAGTTGATGTTTTGATAGAGAAACTTATTATTCTTATTTAAAATTAAGATGATGATTAATTTTTATTTATAAGAGATGGATTTGATCTCGATCATCTACAAGAGGAATCAAGTTTTGAGGTATTGAATCATTCTTATACTGATATTTACCTATAGAAAATAAAATAAGTAGAATACATTGAAACTTGGATATAAGATCAAGAATATGAAATCTTGAAGTTTGCAAATTTTTCTTAGAAAATTTTGGGATGAAATTTCTTTTTAGGGAGAGAATGTGATACCCCATCCCAGTGGAACAAAATGAAGTATGGGCCTAGTCTTTTTGACCAGTCTAAGTAACAAAATCAGCCACTAAGAGATGGCCTAAAAGAGTAACATGGATTTTGAATTATGAACCCCAAAAAAAAATTAGAAGAAGGAGACTCCCGAATGGAGTCTTCTTCCTCCCATTCCATCAGAGGCACTTGACTCCAAGAGGGACTTTCGACACCCCCTCCCATCTTACTTAAAAAACCCCTCCATCTCTATTTTAGAAGACCAAAACCCCCATGAAATTCCCCACTGTCAGCTGCAATCATCACTAGAGAAGCTTCATCCTTCTTTTTTTTCTTATGAGCGTTCGTCACCATGTTGGCCTTGAATCCTCATTGAAGATGAGGTGAGAAGCCCTCAAACTATTTATTTCTCTTCTCCTCTCTTTTCCATTCTTGGTTGAGTCTTCATTAGCAGAATTCTATCGAGCAAACATTGGATTTCTTCTTGAAAAGATCAAGCCCTATTTTGCCATTTATTTTCTCTTGATTTTCGGCACCGTCCATTGCTGTTGAGCACTAGACTGGTGACTGATGGTTTCACCATCATGAGCCGCATCTCTGGGTGTCCTTTCTCGACCATAGCTATCTCTGATTGAGATCCCTAGCTTCGAAAAAAGGGAGACACGATGTTGCCCAGCTATGCAATCCAAGAGGAGGGGTAAATTGGATTTTTAAAATTTTAAAGTTAATTTAGAACCACAAGAATTAAGTAATAATAAGCAAGTTATATGTAGTAAGTGATTTAAGTTAAGTGTAGAAATAAGATGCAAGAATACAAGAAAATAAAAAAATTTAGATAGAAAGCAAGTAAGCACCCTACAAACAATCAAGGTTTATAGTGGTTTGGTGCCAACCTTGCACCTACATCCACTCTCCAAGCTCCTACTTGAAAATTTAAATCTACTAAAATGTATTCAACAAGAATACCACGTCGGTACCTCTGACTCTAGCTATCCCAAGCTAGAATACTTATTTTTTGGGTATAAACCAATCCAATATAATTTGATTCAAGGTTTGGATCAACCTATCCAAGTTTTGAAACCCTTCCAAAACTAAAGATCAAGATAGAAACAGAGTATAAGAGTTAATGATAAAAAAATACAAGTTTAGCTCCTCTAATAAGCAAATAAAACTTTAAGTACACTTTACACAATAAGGAAGAAGCTTTTCTGATTTTTCTCAAGATTGTTGAAGACTTGAATGAGCTCTTGAGGGGTTGATGAACTTGAAATGAAAGCTTCTTTTGCTTGAAGAGGGCATTTTGCTTAGGACTGAAATGAATGCTTGAATCTCTCATATTTTTTCCTCCTTTAAGTGCCTTTATATCTTCAATAAATACTAGAGAGAAATTTGAACATATTTAGAACCATTGGAGAGCTTTAAATGAGCATTAAATACGGCTAAAATAGACTGAAAACTAGCCGTTACGGAGATTTTCCATCACAGGGGTCGACTCATAGGGTCATCCTCTGCACAGGGGTCGACCCCTAGAGTCGACCTCTGTAGTGTAGAACAGAAAGTAACTATTCTATATCTTTGGCCTGCATAGACAACAGAGGTCAACCTTAGGATCATTCCTTTTGGGTGTGCCAGCCAAAAATAGCATGCCGTTCGGCCCCTTTTGACAGGAGTTGACGTAGGGGTCGATCCTTTTCTTTAAATTTGATTTTCTCTCAAAATATATATTCAAAAAATATAAAATTACCTCCAATAGATCCCAAATCTTCTGTTCTTGCTCTTGAGACTTTTGAATCAAAACTTGATAAAAATATGATTTTACTCTTGAAATACAATAAATCTTTTTTCAAACTAAAATCATTAGTAACCCCCTCAAATATTTTGTAATCATTAAAATCAATTTATGGAGCAACACATGAAGAATCTCCTATTTTTAGATGTAGAATTCCATCGTCTCCTCCTTTTTTCGGCCATCCTCACCATCGATTGCTAGTGGAGTGCCATTTACTGAGTTGCCATTGCTTTAACTACCACGGGCATAGCCATGGCTAGTGGGAGGTTCCTTGTCTAGAGAATGAACAGGCGAATGTGAGTCCCTTATTTTGTTAAGAACAAAGGAAGAAGAAAAAGAAAAAAATAAAAAAGAGAAGAGAGGAAAAAAGAAAAAGATGAAGAAAACATGGAAAAGAAAAGGAAAGAAAGAAAAAGAATTTTTTCTCTCTTCTCTCTTTCTTTTATTTCTCTCTCTATTTTCTCTCTCCACTTTCTCTTTATTTTTTCTCTGGTTTCTCTCTCTAAAAGTTTCTTTGTCTAGATTGTTTCTCTCTCCTATGATTTTTTAAAACTTTGAGAAGATTGATGATACATTTGAATGACCCTAGTGAAGGGGTCATGATCCCCATGATCGCTAGGTGGTATGCTAGAACCCACTCTGACAAGATCAGATACTGCTAGATTGGATTACTTATGATCTTTATTGGGCCATATATATACTAGTTCAAACATGATTTGATTAAATTATCTTGATTAGACCAATCAAAAGGTCAGACTGTGTCGTCTGATCAGTTCTGTTTATCTTATTAATTTCTCTCCTTTGATAATCTCTCTAGATTTATGAACCCAGTGAAGGGTCTCTTGCCCTATCGCTTCTAATCTGAGTTGACCTAATTGGCAGACTATGAATCACATTATCGATGGGACAATATATTTGCACCACCTAAGTGTCCATTGAACATCATAGAATCCAATCTTTATGGATCTTTATTAAGTCCTTGTATCTTGGCTGACTTTGATTAGATAAAATTATTTTATTGAATTGAGCCTTATTTGCCAAATGGCATATCAACCTCCATCTTGATTCTTATTAAACACTATTGACTAGATCATCTTTGATCTTTGTTGAACCATTTATCTAGTAGCATAATCTTGATCGATGAAATAAGGATGATCAGACTAACCCAAACCATTGGATGTAACTACTGTTAACTTGTCCTTTCACAATTATTTGTACTCTTTCCAATAACGAACTCGATTCTATGTAGGGATGTGATCATCTTGACAAGAAGGTATCTGATAGTAGGATATTATGATAATTTGTTAATTGAAGATTTTGAAATTTTTTTTAAGAATTATATGGATTTGTTGGAATACATATGAGATAAGTAGTGTTCTATCTTTATTAAATTTATCTGACAATTTATCAATAAATTAATTGATGAACTTTGAATTGTATTAATTTATGATGTGGATACGATGAAAGGCATTCAAAATCTTCTATTTCCTTTTATTTAATTGTGATATGTGATCATAACAAATGATCTGATGGATTGGTTTGATATTTTATTATTTTATACTTATACTATTATCAAACAAAATATGAAACTAGATCATGATATGAATGTCAAATAAAATATAAAATTAGATAATGATATAAGTTGTCAGCCTAGCTATGTAAAAGACTATGTCGCAAAGCAGATACACGATATGTCACCAGCAGATTCGTGGTTCCTATGGATTATACTATAAGATGATATATAGCACACTATAAGATGATACATAGCATGCTACAAAATGATATGCAGTAGGCTATAAGATGATATGTAGTCGACCGTAAGTTGACATGTGGCCCGCCGTAAGATGATACATGGCCCACCATAAGAGGATACGCAGTATCATGATCCTACCATAGGAAAAATATGGTCATAGCTTTAGGTTAATAAGAAGAACTTGAGAATATGATTAAGATTATGAACATAAGTTATATAAATTGAAATCTTATAAATGAATGCTTGATACTATATTACATCAAGATATGAATTTGGAATTGACATACTTATGATTCTATCTTGGTTAGTTTATATATATATATATATATATATATATATATATATATATATATATATATATAAAATTATTATTTTATTTATTTAGTTAAAAGTATTCTATTGCCCAGAGATATAATCCAAGAGGGAGATGAATTAGGTTTTTCAAAAGCTTTTACTAATTAAAACAAGTATGTGCACTTCTAAAGTAAATTGATTGTGTATGCAGTGAAATTAATGAGTTATGATATTGAAATTTAAGGCAAGAGAGTAGATAACTAAAAGACAAAGTCACACATATACAAACAAATAAGTTTATCGTGGTTCGATATCAAGGCCAACATCTATATCCACTCTCCAAATAATCTTTTTGGAAATTCCATTATAATCAGTACATAACAGCAAGATTATTTTTTGAGTTTACAATCTGAACTCAGTTAGTTTGTGGGCTCACCAACCAAAATCTATCTTCAAACTACTCTTAGGTTTGTATAAATCTAATTCAAGACTTGGATGAGCCTATCGTCTAATTTAAAATCCTATTGAAATTTAAAATACACAAAAATATGAGTGCAAAAATTTAATACAATCACAGACTCCTTTAATGAGTTGATGTTAAATCTTTGATGTCCAAGTTGAGAAGTTGAGAAATTGAGAAGCCTTTGCAATGAATGCTCTTTTTTCTCTTAAGGAAGACTTGATCGTATAAAAAATTGAGTGGTTGGAGTGGAATAACTCTTCATGGAAGCTTACTTAATGATTGAATAAATTTTTTAAGTGTATATCAGTTGCTTTCTTGTGTATCTCTTAGTTTTCTTATATTTTATTGCTTTAATAATGGCTTAGATATCCTTTAAACTAAGTTAGCATGATTAAAAATGGGTTCATAGCCGTTGGAACTCAAAAAATAGCTATTTGGAGCTTGCTGGATAATTTTTGCAGCTTTTTAAAAATTAGATGTTAGAATTGTCAGAGGCTGTTGGGTTGACTCGAGCAGTTCTTGACTCGGCTCAAGGTCTGTTTGAATTGACTCGAGATTTTTTTGAGTCAGTCTGAGTAGGGTGTCCAGAAAACCATATCTCTGTCTATTATGAGAGAGTCGACTCAAGTAATGTTTGAGTCGGCTCAAGGTCTGTGCCAATGTCAGTTTATGTGCTAGAGTCGGTTCGAGCAATGCTTAAGTTGACTCAAGATCTGTGCCAAAATTGGATTTGCACCAGAGTCAACTCGAGCAGAGCTTGAGTCAGCTCAAGATCTATACCAAATATTGAATTTATATCAAAGTTGACTTAACTATTCTTGAAGTCGACTCAAACTTTTATTTTCTTGAAAAATGCTTGGCTTGACCTCTTAAATCTTTTTTTCTTGAATTTTCAAATTAAAAATATGAAGCTTTATTGAGATAGGATCCTAGCTTCCTAAAACTTCTTCTCAAACACTTAAATATTTCATTAGTACCAAATATATACTCAAAGATTTTGCTATTCATCAAAATCAAATCAAGGGTCAACATATTTACTGCTTACTGGGCTGTTAGCTCATGATGAATTTTTTTAGTTTTTTTATAGATTCAAAAAATTAGCTTGATGCGAGATTTTCATTATATGAGTACAATTAGAGATAGAGTTAGTCTTCTTATTTGATTTATGGTTTATCAGAGTTGATGCAAGGCTTATTTAATATTGATTTTGTCAAATACTTATTTTCTTTTTGTTGATGTTGAGTTTTGATTCAATTATTTGAATTAAGATTTGAACATTAATCATTTAGGTTTATTCCACTGCTTGTTTATGATATCATGACGAGATGCCTTACATGCTTATGGAAAGAGTTTCTTATGAGTATGCAGTAGTTGCCGTGACACCTGGCTCGCGACCTCAGATCAGGAGCGTGACAACTTATATGGTATTAGAGCATTAGTAGATTAATTAAGACATAAAGAATCAAATATAGGATGAGTATAAGTGGGTAGACATTGAAAACATTGGGATATAGATCTATGATGATTGTAGTGAAAGGTATCTTTATGATTTTTGGTTAAACATTATGATTATGTATGAAAAGATCATAAGGAAATATGACATATATAGTCTGATTTATAATTGGCAATCTATGGATCATGTTATAATTATTTGGACTTTGATCTAAAATAATGGCAAGAGGATTGTGTTAGATGTATGCCGTAAAAGTCAATTTTTGCTAACGCATACTATAATTCTAGGATATATTTTATACTTGTTAGATAATTTTTATTATCAATCAAGTTGTATGTGTCCATGATTTATCCTAAAAATTAATAAAGATGATTTTGTATATTTTTAAAGTATTGAAAATTTGAGATATACATCATTAGTAGTTAATTTCTAAATATTTTCGATCGTAGGATCGTCACGGAGGATAGTGATCAATCCATTTAAGATCGATGCAGAAATCCTTCCTTTTTGGATAGATGAGTCTTGAGTCTGCGGTGTGGAGATACTGGAGAGAGAGTGCAGATAGTTGTTAGAGAATAATTTATACTGAGCGTAACCAATATAAGAAATTACTTGGATGTCTACTCACTCATCAGTGATTTTATCGATGTTGCAGTGGTGTGACTCATCCTTTGACCTGCGGTGTGTTGGCTATTCGCAGTGAGGCTACTTAATTTGACTGAATATTTTCTTAGTCCCTAGCTATTCGGATCTTTACTGTGTATGTTGGCTATTGTAGATTCAGATTTATTGTTTGAGTAGGATGCATCTAGATGGAATATATCGATCTTGGTAGAAAAGAAGTAGTTCTATACGATTTGCGTGACTGAGTTCAGAAAGTTTCTGGCTAGAGCAAGTGTGAATACTAAAAAAAAATTTTCATAAGATTTACAAATGAACTCGAATCGAACCAATCTAACATACGACTGATGATGGGATTTGACGAGTTCTCCATATCCTCCATCTAGTCGGAACTCACAATAGAGGGATTGTATCACATGGTAACTACACCTAGACATTTATTCTTCTATTCTATTGGATTACCACTACATACTACTAGGCATCATTGGTGGATTGTAAAAACTCACTAGGATCGTTTTCGGATCAACGATCCTTGTTGGGGTAAGTTGGAATCATTCCAGCCCATCGAAAAGAGTTCCAATGATATTGTGATGGAGATCACGGTATGTCTCACTACCAGATAGAATAAAACCTGAGAGGTCACACATAAAAGGAGTATGATCTGATCAATAGCTTAGATCATATTCAAATTATCAATTGGATTGATGATTTGGATTTTAGAAACTGCTAATTTGTAAGTATTACAGATGTAGCAACTGCTAATTGTTAGCAAAAAAAATTAATTATAAGTAGTGTAATTTAATTGGGTCTAATTAAATTATGACCTAATTAATTTAATTCAGATTTAATTTAATTAGTCTTGATTTATTTTAAGGCTAATTAGATTTAATCATCCAAGTCAGACTTGGATTCAGTCATGACTGGATCAGGGTTGACAGTCTTTCGAATCAGATTCGAATCGGGCTCAAATTAGATTCAGATTGAACCCTGTTGGGTATAAAATACCCACAGCCGAAACCCTCAACGGAATCGACATAAGTGCAACTCTGCCCGGACTCCTACGGGAGCCGGGCTCCACCGTCGACATCAGCGCAGCTCCGCCCGGACTCCTACGGGAGCCGGGCTCCACCGCCGACAGCAAGTGCAACTCTGCCCGGACTCCTACGGGAGCCGGGCTCCACCGTCGACATCAGCGCAGCTCCGCCCGGACTCCTACGGGAGCCGGGCTCCACCGCCGACAGCAGTTGCAGCTCCGCCCGGACTCCTACGGGAGTCGGGCTCCACCGACGACATCAGTGCAGCTCTGCCCGGACTCCTACGGGAGCCGGGCTCCACCACCGACAGCAAGTGCAACTCAGCCCGGACTCCTACGGGAGTCAGGCTCCACCGTCGACATCAGCGCAGCTCCGCCCGGACTCCTACGGGAGTCGGGCTCCACCACCGACAGCAGTTGCAGCTCTGCCCGGACTCCTACGGGAGCCGGGCTCCACCGCCGACAGCAGTTGCAGCTCCGCCCGGACTCCTACGGGAGTCGAGCTCCACCGACGACATCAGCGCAGCTCCGCCTGGACTCCTACGGGAGCCAGGCTCTGTCGCCAACATCAGAACAGCCCCGCCCGGACTCCTACGGGAGCCGGGCTCCGCTCTCAGTATCAACTGCTGGTAAGCTCCATCCAGACTCCTACTAGAGCCGGACTTCACCCTTAACTTTGATTGCAGCGCAGCTCCGCCCGGACTCCTACGAGAGCCGGGCTCCACCCACAACTTCAGCTCTGAGAGGGTTCTGCCCGGACTCCCCCAGGAGTCGGGCTCCGCTCACGACCCCTACCGCCAGGAGGACCTCACCCGGACCTCAACAGAAATCGGGCTCCGACCGTTGCCGAGCTTCAATCGACAGATCCACGCTCCCTGACAGGCCCTCAAAACGGCCACAACCCTGCTCCACTTCCTGTGGCGGACTCCGTGCAGTACCATCATTCCCTGACAGGCCGCAGTAACCATAGCCGCCCTGCTCCACTCCCTGTGGCGGACTCCGCACAGCTCCACTATCCCCTGGCAGGCCACAGTAACGGCCACGAACCTGCTCCACCTCCTGCGACGGATACCATGCGATTCTCCTATCCGCTGACAACGGACGCTGCTCCACCCCTCATAACAGATTCCACGTGGCGGGTCGAGGTGACGGCCACGTGTCTGCTCCATTATCTTTCGCAATCAATTTCCCTGACCAGGGGCGGCGCACTACCAGGCGGTTACAAACATCGCCATCAATCCGTTGCCTCCTCCATCTATAAAAGGGGGATCCAGATACGTTATTCTTTAAGCTCATTCTTCTTTATCTCAAAACTCTGCTAAATTCTCCGTTCGAGCACTCCATTCTTGTTGAGGTAGAGAACTGACTTGAGCGTCGGAGGGTCTTGCCGGAGCAACCCCACCTCTGGTTTAGACTTCCCTTGCAGGTCCCTACGGCGACCGCGGCTTCCCCGACTCCAGCTTCTCCGACGCAAGCGGATTTCTGCACCAACAGGATTGGCGCTAGAGGAAGGGCCCTGTGTCTTCGCAGCACCCTTGTTCTTGAAGGAGTGTTCAACGGAGCCGCCTCCGACCGTTTCTCCGCCATCCACTCCTAATCCCCCCCGCTAGATCGGCACCCAATGCCTCCGCGCAGGGCATCCACCCGACGGTCTACGGCCTCCGCGGCCAGATCTCAGGCTCCGACCTCCCCTCCCGTTTCTCAGCCTCCTCCTCCTCCCCCTCCGGCGACGGCGGTCGGCGTGGAGCAGTTTGACTTGCTGGCGCAGCAGGTCAAAGGCCTCGTCGAGGCCGTACAGGCAATGCAGCAGCAGCCACCGCAGGCGTCGGTGCATCCGGAGGGGGCATCTCCGGAATGCCAGAACCCGACGGTGGGGCGGGCCACCTGGGCCAGCCGCCCCGTCCTTCCCGGGAAGGCGAATCCGAGGGTAGAGAGCCCTCAATCGGACCACGACTCCACCCCTGGGAGATCCCTACCCCCGTTCTGCCAAAGGACCCTCGAGACTCAGAGTCGAGAGGACTTCCTGGACCGGAGGCTCCAGGAGATGAACCGGCAGATCGAAGAACTCCGCCATGCGCCTCCCGCTTATGGTGAGGATATCTGCACTGACCCTCCCTTCTCCCAAATGATTATGCAGGAACCGATCCCACCGAATTTCAAGCTCCCCCAGTTTGAAAGCTACGACGGGACGTCAGACCCGGTTGATCATCTGGAGGCCTTTCGAACGATGATGCTGCTTCACGGTGCTCCCGACGCCATCTTGTGTCGGGCTTTTCCGTCTACTTTGAAGGGAGCAGCAAGAAACTGGTACTCGGCTCTGAAGTCGGGTACCATATTCTCCTTCGATCAAATGAGCCACCAATTCGTGGCCCATTTTGTCAGCAGCCGACGTCCCCGGAAAGGTTCGGAGTCCCTCATCAACATCAAGCAGAGGGAAGGGGAGTCCATACGGGCCTACGTCAACCGCTTCAACATCGCAGCATTGGAGGTCCGGAACTTGGACCAGTCAGTTGCCATGGCCGCCCTGAAAGGTGGCCTTCAGAAGAATGACCTCTTGTACTCCCTGGAGAAGAAGTACCCCAGGGATTTTGCTGATCTACTGGCTCGGGCTGAAGGATACGCCCGAGCGGAAGAGGCCTTCAAAATGAAGGACGAAGAGACTGCGAGGGAGCGTCAGGCGGGAGATTCTAGTAAGCCCGCAGTCGAGAAGAGGCCAAAGGAAGCCCGGCCTCGCTCCCGATCCCCTCCTGGACATAAGCGCGCCCATACTCACTCCAGGGCACGCAGGCAGAGAAGCTCGGACAACAGGTTTCGGCGGGGTTCCCCGCCAGGGAAGTTCCGCAACTACGCCCCCCTCAACGCCTCGAAGGCCCAGGTGCTGATGGAGGTCAGGGAGCAGCTCCCTAGGCCGGAGAGGATGCGCACGCACCCCGGGAAGCGCAACCCCAACAAGTTCTGCCTCTACCACCGCGACCACGGCCACGACACCGAAGAATGCATCCAGCTCCAGGACGAGATCGAGGAGCTCATCCGGCGAGGTCGGCTCGACAGATTCATCCGCCGCAGGCCTGAGGGTAGAGGAGACCGGCCAAGAGCCCTCCCACCGCCCGAACCGCAGAAAAGGGAGGAGCAGCCCGGGGACCGGCCTCCTATCGGGACCATCGACTCCATCGCCGGAGGGCCTCAAGGAGGAGCGAGAATACTGTAAATATATCGCTTACTATTTTGCTTTGAATCTGCTTTTCTTTTTAGCTAACATGCTCCTCCTACTTAATGTGGATGTATTATGACTGGATATGACCCCTCCAAAAACAACGGCCATGTCAGGAACAGGAGGAGAACCTCATCCTGACATGAGCAAGGTCGAAGGCTCGATTCTTTTAGACCGGATGGGGGGAGAGGCCTCACAATGCCCTAATGTGCCCCCACAGCCTTGTTAGGGACAGGAGGAAAACCTCGCCCTAACATGAGCAAAGTCAAAGGCCCGATTCTTTTAGATCGGATGGGGGGAGAGGCCTCACAACGCCCTAATGTGCCCCCACAGCCCTGTTAGGGACAGGAGAAAAACCTCGCCCTAACTTGAGCAAAGTCAAAGGCCCGGTTCTTTTAGACCGAATGGGGGGAGAGGCCTCACAACGCCCTAATGTGCCCCCACAGCCATGTCAGAAACAGGAGGAGAACCTCATCCTGACATGAGCAAAGTTGAAGGCCCGGTTCTTTTAGACCGGAGGGGGGAGAGGCCTTACAGCGCCCTAATGCGGCCCCACAAGCCAGGCTGATAACGAGAACCTCGTGCCGACTCAAGCAAAATGGAAGACCCGGACTCCTACGGGAGCCGGGTTCCGCTGCTCGGGAAAGCTTCACCCGGACTCCTACGGGAGCCGGGTTCCGCCGCCCGGGAAAGCTTCACCCGGACTCCTACGGGAGCCGGGTTCTGCCGCCCAGGAAAGCTTCACCCGGACTCCTACGGGAGCCGGGTTCCGCCGCCCGGGAAAGCTTCACCCGGACTCCTACGGGAGCCGGGTTCCGCCGCCAAGGAAAGCTTCACCCGGACTCCTACGGGAGCCAGGTTCCGCCGCCCGGGAAAGCTTCACCCGGACTCCTACGGGAGCCGGGTTCCGCCGCCAAGGAAAGCTTCACCCAGACTCCTACGGGAGCCGGGTTCCACCGCCAAGGAAAGCTTCACCCGGACTCCTACGGGAGCCGGGTTCCACCGCCAAGGAAAGCTTCACCCGGACTCCTACGGGAGCCGGGTTCCGCCACCAAGAAAGACTTCGCCCGGACTCCTAAGGAAGCCGGACTCCATCCGCTACTTCGCCAGCGAGGGTTAAAAATGGTGGCGAGACTTGGCCACATGACGAGATCGGAGGGAAGGGGAGGGTCCCTTCTCACGACGACATCTAAGCCAAATAAGCCAAATGACGAAGGGTCAACGGACGACAATATCGGTGCTACGCGTGGGCAAGGTAACACACAGCACTTTTTCTTCATTTCCGATATACATACTACAGGGCCAGGACGGCCAGGAAAAGAGGGACAAAACGACAAGAAGAAAGCAGCTACAAAAAGGGGGTGACTACAAAAGAACTTTAAGGAGGTCCTGCTCCCTCCGACCTAGGGTTATCACCTCCATCCCTCAACCAGGACTGCCTCAGGTTCTCCATTACTTCTTCTAGTTCTTCCTTCTTCCGCAGCGCATCCTGGAGCGTCTGACGAAGATGTCGGCTCTCTGCCTCCGCTTCTCGACGCCGTTTCCGCAGAACTTCAGACTCTGCCTCCGCATCCACGACGGCCTTCTGCTCGAGCGCCAGTTGGATTTTCACTTGCTGAAGTTCGGCTGTCTTCTCCCCAAGGGAGACGGAAATCCCCTCGACAGTGCCCCTCAGGGCTAGGAGCTCTTCGGTATCTTGGGCGTTAGCAAGCTGCGCCCTAGTTACCAACTGCCTCTGGAGACGAACGACCTCGTCCGCTGCTTGACGGAATCTCCCTTTGTACTCTTCTACCTGCCAGCGCCAGCTGGCCCGCTGCACATCGTGGCTCATCTCAGCATCTTGAAGCTGCTTCTGGAGGTCGGAGACCTTCTGCGACCATTTCTGCTCATCCTGCGCTGTGAGCCGGGATGAGTTCCCTTCCAGCTGGCCGATCCTCCTCTTCGCAGCTGACAGCTCCACCTTAAGGGCGCTGATCCTGGCTTCTTGAGCCCAAGTTCGGTCGCTGGCGCTCTTCGTACATTCCTCGAGCTCCTTTGTGAAATTCGCCTTCCTCCGGCTATAGTCCATGATTGCCTTCACTTGGAGACTCCTGAAGTGGGCGGCCTCAGTGGCGGCCTCGGAATAGCATTTTTTCGACTGGCGGAGCTCGCCCTCCGACTTCTTCAACTTCTTCGTCAGGTGGAGGACCTCCTTTTTCAGCCGTTGGATAGTTGACTTCAGCGGGACCCCCAGGGGCAAGGGGAGTGCTTCGGCAGGGCACTGCCATCGGAAGATGCAAACGTCAAAGACCGACTCATTACAAGAAGAAAGGCAGAAAAGGAGGAGCAGGGGGAAGGAGAGGCCATCCACAATAAGAAATTCGACTTTATTGATTAATTTTAAAGACAAACGGAAAGGAAATATGGCGACAAAAGAAAGATACAAGATCGGAGGTCTCAGACCTCGGGGGCAGGGGGTGGAGAGCTCGGTGCGGGGGGTGCGACTGTAGTAGCGGCGGACGAAGGGCCGGCCTCGTCGTCAGACTCCTCCAGAAAGTCGAGATCAAGGTCAGGGTATCTACTGGCCACCCTCTCTCGACAGAGCTCGAACCCCTTGGTGAACGCCTCCAGGCCGAACTGGACGTTCAGTTCCCTCATCTCCGCAGAGGCCTTGAACTCCTCCACCGTAAGGGTCCTGGCCTCCGAAACCAGAACCGGAGTTTGCTCGGCCAAATGGGCGACCTCGGCCTCCGCCTTCCTCGCCGACTCCTCCAAGCTTCGTCTCTCCTCCTCCCAGGCTTGTCTCTCCTCTTCCCGGTCTCGCCTCTCTCTCTCCAGGGCCTCCCGGAGGGCGGCCGCCTCGGCCGTCTTCGCTTGAAGACGAGCAACCTCGTCCTGGCAGCGCTCCTCCGCCTGAAGGAGGTCCCTTCTCATGCGGCCTGACGCCTCGACATAGGCGAAGAGCTGGTGCCCGATCTGCAAAGACGGATAGAGAATTACAACAAAGACCGAGCGACCATGCAAATAAACATCCGCTTACCTCAAGAAAGGACCCCAAAGTGTCCCAGGCCCACTGCTCGGGATCGACGCGATCGATCCTCTCCACGACATCGGACAGAATGCAGCCATCGAGCAGCCGCCTGATCAGAGCCTTGTCGTTGAAGGGGTTCTCCGATCCCCCCTCGGAGCAGACGGACTCGTCTACAGCAGCTCGGTGGCTGCTCACCCTACGGGCCACCGATTTCCTCCTCCTCCCCACGGCGGGCGCCTCCGTGGGGTGAATCCCCGGAACGGGGACCCCAGTCGGCGGGCTCCTTGAGGAAGCCCGGGGGGCTGCTGGCTCGGCATCCGAAGGGATGTCGATGGCCGGGGTCGCCTGGACGGGCACGGCCAAGCTCGTCTCCTCCACCCTGGCCCTCTTCGCCGAATCGGAGGTCGTCGCGCCCTTCCTCTTCTGAGCTCTCATAGCCTTGGCGAGCATCCGCGTGGCTTCGGCGTCCATTGCTAAAAAAAAAAAAAAATAGGAAAAAAAAAGAAGAAAGAAGAAGCGGCACCGATCAGTCCAAAAAAAAAAAAAAAAAAAAAGAGAAAAGAGAAAAGAGAAGAAGAAGGCAAGAAAAGGAAAGATAAATACTTGCTGGATCCTGAGGGCTCAGGCCGATGTTGAAAAGAAGCTGCTCCTTCAGAAGGTTAGGAAGGGAAGGAGTGGGATAACTCAGAAGCTTCTGGGCAGCCTGGAGGTCGTCCTCTCCCAGGCTGGGAACCCGACGGACGGAATCCCTCAGAGACCCCCAAGGGGGCAGACCTAGTTTCAGGGTCGGGCAGTAGACAAAGAGAAATTTCCCCTTCCAGTTGTGAATCGAAGAAGGGGCGCCCTTCAGCAACCCCTTCTTACCGAACTGAGGGGAGAAGTACCACCAGTCCTTCGCTGAAGGATGGCGTTTGAAGGTGTAGAAATGTCTGAACAAGGAGAGGGATGGCTGGACCTCAGCTATATGGCAGAGAGAGAGAAACCCTATCAAAAATCTAAAAGAATTCGGGGCGACAGAGGTGAGAGAAATGCCTAAGAAGCGAAAGAAGGCGGCAACAAAGGCAGAAAGCGGAAGCCGGAGTCCGGCACGGAATGCCTCCTGGTACAAACAAAAGCAACCAGGAGGGGGAGCACTGGCCCGGTCAGAGGGGCCAGGAAGCTCCAGGTCGTACTCCGAAGGAACCCCGTACCGAGCCCTTATCAGGAGGAGTTCGTCCGGAGTCGACGAACATGGAATGGCGCCCGGTGCGAAAATCGGGCGAGGCCCTGCCCCGGACGCGGGTTCGTCCGCAGAGACAGGGGCCTGGGGGTTCGAAGCAGAAGAACTCCCAGAACTGACAGGGGCAGAAGAGTCGGAAGACATTTTTCGGGGGGAGAACCTAAAGGATCCTAGAAAGGCAAACCGAGAAGGGAACGAGATGCCGAAGGTCAACTCAGAAGAAGACACAAAAGAAATGAAAAGAGGAGAAGCCCCTAGGCGGTAAGAAGAAGAAGGTTGGCACTAACCTATCTTGCTCTGGGGACCTGGGGAGCGAGAAGCGGGAGGCGCCTACGGCTCGAGAGGGCGTTCACTAGAGCAGTCTCTCGGAGAAAAGACGGACGCCAGCAAGAAATCAGAAATGGAGTAGGACGCCTGAAGGGGGAAGGACGGGTTTAAATAGACTCTGAGATCCGGCGCCATAATGATCGCGAATCCCCCCAGACCAGTCCGCATCCGACGCGTGTCCCACTCCCCGTGGCAGACGACTGAAGGCGGCTGGCGGTTGGCAGGATCATAATTGTGCCGTACCTAGGCCAGCGTACCTACGGGGTTTTCGAAGCATCCCCTCATACCGCCCCAATTCGAAAAGACTCC
Organism: Elaeis guineensis; assembly: GCF_000442705.2. Lineage (NCBI taxonomy): Eukaryota > Viridiplantae > Streptophyta > Magnoliopsida > Arecales > Arecaceae > Elaeis > Elaeis guineensis. Next base: position 8,437,542 of record NC_026007.2, on the reverse strand, counting down.
GGCACGCGCCCATTTAATGCCAAAATATCTGGGAGCGGCAGGGCGCAGGATCCGAAGGGACGGTTCTGGCTGTACCTCTGTGTACTTCCTTCATTTGAAATTCAAACTCGGATGTAGGGGGACTGGTGTTGGGTATAAAATACCCACAGCCGAAACCCTTAACAGAATCGACATAAGTGCAACTCTGCCCGGACTCCTACGGGAGCCGGGCTCCACCGTCGACATCAGCGCAGCTCCACCCGAACTCCTACGGGAGCCGGGCTCCACCGTCGACAGCAAGTGCAACTCTGCCCGGACTCCTACGGGAGCCGGGCTCCACCGTCGACATCAGCGCAGCTCCGCCCGAACTCCTACGGGAGCCGGGCTCCACCGCCGACAGCAAGTGCAACTCTGCCCGGACTCCTACGGGAGCCGGGCTCCACCGTCGACATCAGCGCAGCTCCGCCCGGACTCCTACGGGAGCCGGGCTCCACCGCCGACAGCAGTTGCAGCTCCGCCCGGACTCCTACGGGAGCCGGGCTCCACCGCCGACAGCAGTTGCAGCTCCGCCCGGACTCCTACGGGAGCCGGGCTCCACCGACGACATCAGCACAGCTCCGCCCAGACTCCTACGGGAGCCGGGCTCCACCACCGACAGCAAGTGCAACTCTGCCCGGACTCCTACGGGAGCCGGGCTCCACCGTCGACATCAGCGCAGCTCCGCCCGAACTCCTACGGGAGCCGGGCTCCACCGTCGACAGCAGTTGCAGCTCCGCCCGGACTCCTACGGGAGCCGGGCTCCGCTGCCAACATCAGAACAGCCCTGCCCGGACTCCTACGGGAGCCGGGCTCCGCTCTCAGTATCAACTGCTGGTAAGCTCCATCCGGACTCCTACTAGAGCCGGACTTCACCCTTAACTTTGATTGCAGCGCAGCTCCACCCGGACTCCTACGAGAGCCGGGCTCCACCCACAACTTCAGCTCTGAGAGGGTTCCGCCCGGACTCCCCCAGGAGTCGGACTCCGCTTACGACCCCTACCGCCAGGAGGACCTCACCCGGACCTCAACAGAAATCAGGCTCCAGCCGTTGCCGAGCTTCAATCGACAGATCCACGCTCCCTGACAGGCCCTCAAAACGGCCACGACCCTGCTCCATTTCCTGTGGCGGACTCCGCGCAGTACCATCATTCCCTGACAGGCCGCAGTAACCATAGCCGCCCTGCTCCACTCCCTGTGGCGGACTCCGCACAGCTCCACTATCCCCTGGCAGGCCACAGTAACGGCCACGAACCTGCTCCACCTCCTGCGATGGATACCATGCGATTCTCCTATCCGCTGACAACGGACGCTGCTCCACCCCTCATAACAGATTCCACATGGCGGGTCGAGGTGACGGCCACGTGTCTGCTCCATTATCTTTCGCAATCAATTCCCCTGACCAAGGGTGGCGCACTACCAGGCGGTTACAAACGTCGCCATCAATCCGTTGCCTCCTCCATCTATAAAAGGGGGATCCAGATACGTTATTCTTTAAGCTCATTCTTCTTTATCTCAAAACTCTGCTAAATTCTCCGTTCGAGCACTCCATTCTTGTTGAGGCAGAGAACTGACTTGAGCGTCGGAGGGTCTTGCCAGAGCAACCCCACCTCCGGTTTAGACTTCCCTTGCAGGTCCCGACGGCGACCGCGGCTTTCCCGACTCCAGCTTCTCCGGCGCAAGCGAATTTCTGCACCAACAAACCCAAATTGGATCTAATTGATGTTGACTACCTGAGCCCAGGCTTATTGAGATTCTCTCACCAGATCTCATGTAGAAAGGGAGAGGGCGTGCATCCTTGTTTTTGCATGCATGAGAAGAGAGGGGGTGCCAATGATGCCAATAGTTGGTGCCCCACTTCTCTAAGACTCTCTTTCTAGTTTTATCTCTAACTTCTATTTGAATTTGATTCAAATATAGAGAAAAATCTGATCTGATAAGAAATTTGTTGGGGAAATTATTTTTTGTGCAATAAAACTTATGAGAAAAGGTGGGCACGCGAGAGGTTTCTTCCATGAGTTTTTCTTCCCTACCACATGCCTAATATTCCTTCTCCTCTTGATGCCACTTGTTCCCTTCTTTCCATATTTGGATATGATCTGATTCAAATTTGATTTGAATAAGATTCTTATCTGATTATGGCATGGGTTTTCTAGTGTTTGGTGTGACAAAATAAAAGAGGTGTGCTTGTGCGTGCGTGAGATAATTCCTAGGAATGTTTCTTCCTTACCGCCTCCTCCAAACTAAATTCCCTCCCATCTAACCTCCATCTCCATGCCCTAATTCTCTAAGATCAGATCTGAGAGAGAGAGAGAGTTTAGAGAGAGAGTGGTCCTATTTAGATCAAATCAGATCAGTGCGATAAGATCGCGCTGTAGTCCTGTTCTTTAAGTTGTTGAAGAAGGAGGATCCAGATTCAAGCTGAGGAGCGAGGCCTGCAAAGTGCTAGTACACTGATAGCCTTAGTGCTTCAATAGACATCTCTATATGGATACCAACAGAGGTCGGGCACCTGCACGGGTTAGATATGAACCCTAGACATCTGCAGGATCTGATCAGATATGGAGATCAGATCTCCGATTTATGTTATTGACTTTTGTTTTGTTTTTAGATTTCAGATCATGATGATGTGTTCGTATGAAGATCCTTGCATGATTTGTAGATGAGATCTGGCACATGATTTGAATTAAAAAGAGTTTTAATGTATTTAATTTTTGCTACATATAAACTTAGTTTATGAAAAATTTTTAAACTACATGTACGAAACTACCTCATTTTCTAATAATGGTATCAGAACCATGGATTCTGATACGAACACGAAACCACTTAGATCTGAAATCTAATTTATAAAAATCAAATCTAAAAATTAGTTAATACTTGACATCATTCTGATAAATCCTTGTCTAAGAATGATGTAGAACATTAATTAATGGTAAATCTAAAAATTTCTACATATTGTAATGTGATTATAAGATTGTTTCAGATCTGAAATAATAAATCATGAGTTGTTCAGATCTAAAATTAGTTTCAGATCTGAATACGTTAAGTAGGGTTTAATTTGGATCTAGTTTTATTATAGAAATTATTTTATATATACGATATATGATTGCATGTATAGATCTAAATTATAGTTCATATGTATGATATGTGAAAGATAATTAGATATGAAATTTAGTCTTTACATATGTGATATATTAGATTAGATCTCTTAGTAGCATAGTATTCAGATTAGAATAATCATCATGGCCGTCCGATCATAAGAGGAAGAAAGGGATTAAAGTCTCTCTCTTGTCCATTCGATGGGTTCTCTTATGACGTGTAGGGGTGCCAATTATAATGTTTCTCATGAAAAAAAATCACGAACGGAAAGTTATATGTGATACATATTTTGGATCTAATTATGCATGTATTTTTATGTGCTTTAGATCAGTAAATGATATATTTGATATATAATTTTTGACATATGATCTAAAATTTAATTTCTATAAAATCTTAAATCCAAAATCCTAGGTTCTGTTTGCATAAAATCTTGAAACTGTGGCTGGCACGCCTGTGGAGTCGACTCGATTCATGTTCGAGTCGACTCGAGTGCTTGGCAAGTCATCTCATTTTGTTGGAGTTGACTCGAGACTCTAGCAGGTTAGCTCATTTGCAGATAAGCTGACTCAATTCTATGGGCCATGGTCTACAGGTTTCTATTTGTCACAGGTGAGCTGACTCGATCTCAGCATTGAGCTGACTCACTATAACAAGTTGACTTGAGGTCCAGGGTGAGTCGACTCGATTCTGCAGATAGAAAATTGTATGAGATACCATAAAAAATAGTTTAAATCAAAAATTATTTCGACATGTAAGCTAAAATCCATGTACATAATGCACTAAATTGAGAATCAAGATTCAAAATTAAAAGATCTAAAATTATGAATTTAATATCTAAATTTCAATGCATAAAATATGGAGTTTGAGAATGGGTCGAGCAAATTAGGTCAAAAGACTAAACTACAACTAGGGTCATTGATTAGAACAGGCTAGAATCTTTTTCAATTTTGAGTAGTTGATCAAATCTAATCAAAAGTTATTTGGAATTAGGTCAAAGGGGCTCAAAATTGAGTTTAGTTGTAGTTGATCAAATCGATTCACATGTGATGTAAATTGATTAAATCAAGATCGAGTTTGGCTCAGTGGTCCGAGTCCGATGATCACTATCGTAGGTGGTCAAAAATAAAAACCAACTAAAACTATATAGACAGGATGAGTTGGGATCATTTTCATAGGGATTTAGGATAATTATTTTTTTTTAAAAGAAAAAATAAAAGAGAATTGATTGTAAAAAGATTAAAAAAATAAAATAACAAGAATTAAATTACAAGTATATTAATTTGTGAAAGAAAACAAGTCAGAGAGATAATCCAAGAATTTTGAATCCACCATGCAAAACAGATTTTATTCTCTTCTTTTTTCTATATTGTAATATTAATTCTTGTGATTAAGATATTAGAATAGCTTATCTTTAAGGGGTATGAATCATATCAATAGATCATGGCTCATCCTATTAGAGTATAAACTATCTAAATCTAATTACAAGATATTGAGTTTAATCTAACATACCACGATCTATCTCTCCTAGACACATACCGTATTTAGGGATCATGATACATCTGTAGAGGGTATAGGCCATACAGATTAGATTAATACATCAAAAAAATAAAAAGATATAAAATAAAAGTATAATTTTATTACATAAAAATTAAATACAAGAAAGAAAATAAAAATCTATTTACAGGCTTCATCGTCTTCTTGGATTGAAGAGATTTAGCCATGCATCAAGATCTGTAATGCTTCCTCCATTTTTTCTCTAAATAAGAGCTAAGAAGAAAAAATAATAAAAAAAAATCTTAAAGATTGCTGTCGCTACTCTCTGTGTCTTGTTCACTACTCACCGCCTCCTCTCTCCTCCCTCTGGATTCAGAGTACCCCATTTTATATGTTTAAATCCGACTAAAATCTTGTTAAAATTGGAGTTTTAATTGTATTCAAATGCCCCAACCCATGCCTACCATCGGATGATGATCAAATGGCCCAAAAATAGCTTAAAAATATCCCAGATCAAGTCGAAATCAATCCTAGCCATTGGATCTTTTTCTAGATTTGATCTCATCCATCTATTTGTGCAAATCAAGCCTCTAGAATTCTTCTCTCAATCAGCAACCACCCTGACCATCCAATCTTTCTCCTGGTTGAAGTGCAGCCATCCGATCATGCTAATGTTGTGGGCCACCACCACTAGATATGGGATGGAGCTCTCTCAATTATCCGATCAGGTGTTCTATGCCCTTTCGACTGTTCGATGGTGCACAAAAGCCACCCCGCCCGATGGACCATGACAAAGATCATGGTAAAAATTTTATGGACTACACCCCATCACCTGTGGATCGATCGATTGGTCCATCGTGCACCAACTGATTAATTGGATCAGATTGGGTTCGATTTTGGCTTGATTTTGGGCTGATTTTGAGCCTAATTTGGCTTGGATTTTGAGCTTTCTTTGGGTCTCGATTCAAGATCCATTTTAGGTCTGATTTGCTTTAAATTTGAATCTTTCTAACCATCGAATCGAGCTCTTTACATTGATAATCATCTTTTCTGCAAAAGATCAATAAAAGCATCAATTCTTATTGAATAAAGATAAATTAATTAATAAATTGATGCTTTTATTAACATGTTTATGATACTTATCACACCCTCTGACTTGAACTTTGCTCGTGCTCGAGTAAAGAAAGATTTACTTCTAAGTACTATTTAGCTTAGAGTTTAAAGTTTTACTAAGCAATTTTAAAAAAAGCCATTGATGTTTAGTAAAGCATAAGTAAGATATGTCATTGGGGTATTAGTACTAATCAATATAGAACATTATACTTTTTCTAAACTTTTTTTAAATTACTCCTATCTTTATCTCTAAATCATCTACTTTCATATAAGCAAGTGTAGTATCACCTTCGTCCTTCATTTATTGATTTTTTTTTCTCTCTATTTTTTTTATATTTCTTTAACGTTGTACCACTATTAAGTGTCTTAATTCTTTAAGCTTTTTGTCTAACCCATATAGCAAGTTTTCAGTCAATGACTTTCAAATCAATTGGCTTTAAGGCATTAGGTATAAAATACCCCTCGGATTTACTTGCTTGAATCAAACAGGCTATGAGTTAAGACTAACTTTACAACAAAGCTTCTTTGTCCTTCAAATCTTTTGATGCAGAACTCAATGCTTACTTAGGAAAAGAGGCCCGATTACTCAATATAAAGTTTTTGAAAACTTCTTTTTTTTTTTTATTTTTTTTAATATGAAGAATCGTATAGTTATCCTACACAAACTCATAGAAAGTAAACTCTTCTTTGACATTGGTAAGAAAAAATTAGAAATGCTCAAGAAAAAAAAAATTATTACTGTTCTAAACTTAACTATTCATTAAAATTTTTTTAATACTTGATCCCTTGGTATCTCACAAACTCTCTAATCTATGCATCAATTTTTTTCAAAAAAATACTTGATTTCACTCAAATCTGTAATCTAATCAGGTACCTAAATGCTAAATATTAACTTATTCAAGGACTTTAATTTTTTTTTTAAATTACCTTTACCTTCCAACTTGATTTTTATTGTGTTCAATGGAGTAAGGAAAAATAAAATAGAGACAGATAAATAAAACAAAGAGAGATACTACCTAGACTAAGTATACTCGTTTATTGATAGGTGCTTCCATACAGAGTGATCCATTATTCTTTAAAAAAAATAAAAATCATTAAAGCAAAGGGTTAGAAAAAAATAAAAAGTTTGGGTTGCCTTCCAAAAAGTACTAAGTGCTAAGTTTCAAGTCTTCAGCCAGACTAAATCTATGATACAAAATTAGTCAGTATAAATAGGCTCATGGAGAACCATGGCCTCCTCCTCAACTTCAGTAGGCAACTCCAAGAATAGTTTTAATTATTATCCATCTACTTTAAAAGTAGCATCATTGCTTGGGTTCTTGATCTCTACAACCCCATGAGAGAAAATTTCTTTTACTATATAGGGCCCTGTCCATCTAGACCTAACTTTTTCAGGAAATAAATATTGCCTAAAGTTATATAAAAGGACTTTTTGATCAGATGAAAATAATTTTCTAAGGATTATTTAATCATGAAATATCTTAGTTTATTTTTTGTATATCTTAGCATTTTCGTATGTCTCATTCCTGATTTTCTCAAGTTCATCAATTTATAACTTCTTATGTTGCCTAGCCTCATCTAGATCCATGTTCAACTTTTTAATAGCCCATATAGTCCTATATTTAAGCTCTACTGGCAAGTGATATATTTTTTCAAACACAAGCCTATAAAGAGACATTCCTAAGTTGGTTTTAAAAGCTGTGCGATATACTCAAAGAGCATCCACTAGTTTTAATGACCAATCTTTTCTATTGGTGCTCGCAGTCTTCTCTAGAATTTATTTGATTTGATAATTTGAAACTTCGATGTGTCCACGAGTCTGAGGGTGATAAGATGTGATCAATTTATGAGTGATGTTATATTTTTTTATCAGGGATGCGAATGATCGATTACAAAAATATATTTTCTGATCACTTATAATGGCTCTAGGGATTCCAAAATGAGGAAGGATATTTTTTTCAAAAATTTGACAACAACTTTGCTATCATTGGATCGACATGGTACTGCTTCTATCCATTTAGACACATAATCAATAGCTACCAGGATATATTCATTCTCAAAAGAGTTTGGAAGTGGTCCCATGAAATTGATACCCCATACATCAAAAATCTCAATAACTAGGATCGGATTTAATGACATCATGTCTCTTTTTGTGATCTATCCTACTTGTTGATACCTAGTGTAGCTTTTGCAATACTTATGTGCATCCTTAAATAGATTGGGCTAATAGAATCTACATTAGATAACTTTTGCGATAGTTTTCTTGGATCCAAAATGGCCACAACATGCTTGGTCATGACAAAAGGATAGAATACTTTTGATCTCATGGTCTGGAACACACCTTCTAATGATTTAGTCAGGATATTATTTAAAGATATAAGGATTATCCCAAATAAAATACTTTACTTGGGCAAAGAATTTATGTTTGTCCTGAGTGGTCCCATAAGAGAAAATCCTATTAATGGCTAAGGAATTGACAATATCAGCGTACCATGGTTCTTTAGTCATGGATATGAGTTGTTTGTTAGGAAAAGACTCTTCTATTGATAGTTTGTTAGAGGATGCATTGGTCAATCAGGATAAGTGATCAGCCACTACATTTTCAGTTTCCTTCTTATCTCAGATTTCTAGGTCAAATTTCTGAAGAAGCAAAATCCATCGGATCAGACATGCCTTGGCATCTTTTTTTGATAGAAGATGTCTAATGGCTGAGTGATCAATTTATACAATGATATGTGACTCAATCAAATAAGATCTAAACTTTTTCAGGGCAAAGACGATAGCCAAGAAATCTTTTTCAGTGGTTGAGTAGTTAACCTATGAATCATTAAGGGTCATACTGGCATAGTAAATAACTCACAGCAGCTTATCAATTTTTTATTCTAAAATGGCTCTGATGGCATGATTAGATGCATTACCTATGAGTTTGAAAGGTTGAGTTCAGTCAGATGGGTGAATGATGGATGCAGATATCAATGCCTTTTTAAGATGCTCAAAAGACTCAAGGTATTTAGAAGTAAAGTCAAATTTGATGTCTTTGGCTAGAAGATTGGTTAATGGTCGAGCTATCTTGCTGAAATTTTTGATAAACCTCCTATAGAAGCCAGCATGTCCTAAAAATGAGCAGATTTTCTTAACTAATCTGGATGGTGGAAGATTTGCAATCAAGTCTACTTTGGCTTTATCTACTTCAATACTTTTCTTTGAGATAATATGGCCAAGTACTATGCCTTCTTTGACCATAAATTGGTATTTTTTCCAATTAAGCACTCAGTGTTTCTCTTTACATCTTTCAAAGACTAATCTTAAGTAATGTAGGCATTTGGAGGTAGAGCCAAAGATGAAAAAATTGTCTATGAATATTTCTAGAAATCTCTCGATCATGTCAAAAAAGATGCCGACCATGCACTTTCAAAAAGTAGATGGAGCATTACATAAATCAAAAGACATGCATCTATAGGTAAAAGTTCCAAATGGATAAGTAAATGTGGTCTTCTCATAGTTCTCTAGTGCTATAGGAATCTGGTTGGAGCAGAAATATCCATCAAAAAAATAATAGAACTCATGTCTGACTAACCTCTCCAACATTTGATCAATGAATGGGAGGAAAAATTGATCCTTTCTTGTGGTCGCATTCAATTTTTTATAATCAATACAGACTCTTCATTCAGTTTGGATTCTAGTCGGTACTAACTCATTTGCTTCGTTTTGGACCACGTTACCCCTGACTTTTTGGATACTACTTGAATTGGACTAACCCATGAACTATCTAAAATGGGGTAGATAATTATATTATCTAGTAACTTAAAAATCTCTTTCTTTACTACCTCCTTCATAGCTAGGTTAAGCCTCCTTTGGGGGTCTCTAATTGGCTTGGCTTTCTCCCCTAAATGAATTCGATGTTGGACAATTGAAGGGCTGATCCCTTTGTGTCAGCCATGGTCCAGCCTATGGCTTCCTTATTTTCTCTGAGAACAGCTAAAAGTTCCTCCTCTTGGGTTTGATCTAGGTCTGATGTGATGATTACAGGCAGGATTTCTAATGGATCTAGATACACATATTTGAGGTGCTTAGGGAGTGTTTTGAGTTCTAATTTTGGTGCTTCCTCAATCGATGATGTGTATTGGTTCATCCATCCTTACAAGTGGTTCGACAGGTGGTTACCATTATGGATGAACTCTCTGATCACTAGATAAAAAAATTTTATAAGCTATTTCATATCAAAATCTTCCTCCCCCAAGTCAATGGGCTCATAGATCTCATCTTAGATCATGTTTATGTCAACAAGTTGGTCCTTTTTGTTTTCAAGATTGAAGATATTAAGATCAATGGATATGTTTCCAAATGAGAGCTTCATATTATGAAAATTCATTAGGGCATTGGTGGTTGCTAAGAATGGTCTTCCCAAGATGACTGGAATGTGACCTTTTGGGTTAGACACTAGTTCAGTTTCGAGGATCACAAAATTCACGAGATAAATAAAGTTACCGACCTTGATTAACACATTCTCCATAACTCCCTTGGGGACCCTCACTGATCGATTTGTCAATTGCAACATGATTTCTATAGGCTTTAATTCTCCCATCTCCAGTTTTTCATAGATTGAATAAGGTAAGATGTTCACACTAGCCTCTAAGTCTAATAAAGCCCTATTGATGATGGTTTCTCCAATGACACAAGAGATTGTAGGAGAACTTGGATCTTTATACTTGACAGGCATGTGGCTCAAAAGGTATAAGCTTACACTAGCTGCCAAGAACGCTTTCTTGAAAATATTGGTGGTCTTCTTCTTTATGCAAAGGTCTTTGAGGAACTTGACATATGTGAGAACTTGTTGGATCATATCTAGTAGAGGGATATTTACTTTCACTTATTTAAACATCTCTAAGATTTGATCCATATGGGCTGAGTGTTTGTTGGATCTAAGTCTATTTAAAAAAAGAGTTATTGGATTCATAGTTGATGTCTCGACTCGTTTAAACCTTGAGGTGGATTCTGTTGGGAATAGTATCCCAAAGCCAATCGTCAGCCTGTTGACGGTTGTGCTCCTTTTGTATTAGTACATAAATTATAAATAAATAAAAATTATTTTGATATTTTTTCATCACAAATGTTTCATCTTCTAATGAACTCCTGTGTTGTGGTGAAGTCCTTAGGACTATTTAGACTCGACAAAGGAGGATTTGTCGCTTAGTCCTCAAACATGTTCACGACCAAATGATACGTTGTTACCAAGGACGACAACGTTTATCGAGCATAGGTCGTTGTGTGCCATATGGGTTGGTTGTCCTCATAACCAAAGAGTATGGAGACACTCCTATGGCATACAGGTGAGATGTAATGGTACATCTGCACTGAACGTGACCAACTCCGGAGCTATTTCTGCTGTCAAGATTTGCTCCGATGGGATATGGGTATAAATGTCCCTCCGATCGGAGACTGCCACGGTGACTTGCAAGCAACTCACTGCACTTAGGCACTGGACTACCTGAATTTCTAATTCAATGACGGAAGGCTGCTGGGTGTAGTCAAGTACTTGACTTGTCGGTGCGTGTGTCAAGATGGGATTGACCACTCCAGTTTAGGAGCTGTGTACAGTCGTATTTCAATTTAGCAAAATCTTGGCCAGGGTAGTCCTAGTGAGGAGTCACAGGACTAATTTAGTTGAGCACGATTCGGATGATATTATCAGGGTTGACAGTTTAACCCTGAGTCGTCCTAAACATAGGGGTCAAAAGGGATGAATTATACGGTAACCATATTCACGTAGATTCTGAATATTGCGATTGCGATTATTTGATCTATCTGATCGTCGGGTACCATTGCTAGATGGTCACTTCGATTAGTACAGGAATTGGTTCCTGTGCTACCGGCTTAGGTTCGAACCTGCGGGGTCACACACATTAGTGGTTCCTTTCTGATCAGATGGCTGATTATGAGTCTTATGTGTCTGGAACTCTATGATTGAGAATTAAGATTCTCTGATCATGAGTTCCACACATTTTGGGTACCGAGGTCAAAATTTTGAATTTTAAATTTTGAATTTAAAATTTGAACTCTTTGATCAGGGTTTCATATCGATGGTCTCTGATGCCTGATTGCCCATTGAATTTGGACTCAATATTTATGAGAGGTTTAATTAATGATTTGATTACTAATTAACTCAATTTGATTGAGTAATTATTTTTGGATCAAGTCCAATTGAATTGGATTCAGTTTGGATTGACCTGATTAGGTTAAATGTTGACCTAATCGCTAAGGTGGTTTAGTCCCTGATTTGATCAAAGGTTAGGTTTAGTTAATTCTTGATTTGATTAAGATTTTATTGAGCCTAATTAAGCCTAATTAAGTTGGATTTAATTTATTCTAATTGTGCTTAACCTATTTAGATTAGGTTGGCTCAATTAGGTTCAAACCACCTTGACTTTTCTCCCTGCGCCACCTCACTTCTTCTGTGCATATTTAAATTCACGAGAAGCAACTTCTCATGAATTTTCTCCACATAGAAGCCATCCCATGCCCACCCTTGTGTGCCAAATATCTGGATAAAAATAAGTTGGTTGGCCATTCAAATTCAAAAGAAAGTTTGAATTTGAATGAGCAACCAACTAATCCATGCGCCATGGTCTTATCTTGTGCGCCCCATATTTTATACGAGAAAATGTTTCTCGTGTAAACTCTCCATGCACAAATCAACTCACACCCCTTCTCTTCTCACGCACAAGTGGATAGGGATGAGTTGGTTTTGTATTTGAATTCAAATTTGATTTGAATTCAAATGTGCAACCACTTATCTTTATCCTCTCACGCGGATAAGACACGTTCGACGTTGTTTTAAAAAGAGGAGAAAGGTGGGACGTGCATAAAAATTTTAGGATAGAAACTTTGGGGCATAAAAAAGTTTGTGCGTAAGGTGATGGTCCAAAACCTTCCGAGAGAAAAAGAAAGAAAAGAAAGAAAATTGAGCGCAGGGTTTCTATTGTGTACCCTAGGGTTTCTACCTAGGGTTTGGGAAGTGAGATTGGTGTGCCACGAGTGTCGTGAGTCCACCAAATTTTAGGGAGAGATCCATCAGCCTCTCAAGCAATCGTGCAAATGATCTGAAGTATCTGAGGAGTCGGCACACATTGATCGAAGGAGTTCGATCAACATCTGCCATCAAAAGGGTGAAATCACGAACTAGTATTCATGAGGAGCTGATCAGACGGGAGCTTCGTGTGGATGATCCGCAGAGGTCAGACATTTATGTGGCTGCAACATGATGATCAGAGCCCCCCGACGGTAATCAGATTGCGATGATCGACTATCCACAAAAGGTGATGTGTTCTGAATACAGTACTGTAAAAGGTTTACTGATTCAAATTTGAATTTCAAATTTAAATGCATGCTGTTGTATCATATTTAGATCCTAGTGTAGGATTAATTAGTATTAATTAATGAGATTAATTAATAATTCCACTGTAAAATAGTAATTTTGAAAAAATTTAAAATTACCATTTTGCCCCTGCACTAAATTTTCGCTACAAATGGTATCAGAGCCAGGTTCTAGAATATGATATACATATGCATGCATAGATTAAGGTGTAATCTATAAGTTTAAATTTGAAATTCAAAATTCAAAAAAATTTAAAATTTAAAATTTGTTAGAAGTTTCAAATTTGAAATTCAAAATTTGAAATTTGGTTGAAATCTCAAATTTGAAATTTAAAATTCAAAATTTAAAATTTGAAATTCAAAATTCAAAATTTAAATTCAAAGATTGAAAATTCGAAATTTAAAATTTGATTGAAATCTCAAATTTGAAATTTAAAATTTAAAATTTAAAATTTGAAATTTAAAATTTGAAATTTAAAATTCAAAATTTAAATTTTAAAATTGATATATTTAGATATACTTGATCCAAGTAGCAAGTAATCTAATTGGGTTGGTTGCCATGGCCGTCCGGTCATAGGAGAAAAGTAGGATTTAAAGGCCCTCTCTTCCCATTCGATGGGGTCTCCTATGGCGGTAGGGGTGTCGATGCAATTATATCCCATGCCGATGAAGCAGCGAAAGGACTTAATTAAGAAATTTATCATGAATGTGTTAGATTAGATTTAAAAAAAAATAAAAAAAATTCATGATTTATTTTGAGTTATTTTCTGTTATGAAGTGAGCAATGAGATTGCTGTTTATGAAATGTGCTGATCCGTTTGTGAAATGAGTCAACACATTTGGTGAACAGAAAATAAAATCTTTCAAAATTTGAAAATTTATTTTCGAAATGCCAAACCCTGACCCATCAGCCCAAGTACTTAATTAAAAGAATTAAGTGTTGTTTAGTAGGTCTAGAATTGTGAATTAAGACCTAAGACAATTGCATAAACTTGTAGGTCAATGGGTTAGATGAATTAGGTCCATAATTGGGTTAGACCTAAGGTTAGCTTAAAAAATAGACTAAATGGAGTAATTGATCAAATCTAATCAAAAGTTGAATTAGATTAGGTCAAGGATACTCTAGACTCAACTTCAATAGTTGTAGTTGAATGGGTCCATGTCTTTAACTAGACCAAGATGGACTTAATTCATGGCTACGCGGTAGAACCCTATTTACTAAGTTGATCAAAATTAAAACTAATGAACCGATTGGTGTCTAAGATAAGTTCGACAGTTTGACCAGTGGTTCTTAAGCGGGAGCTACTCGCATTGATTCGATCATTGATGAGTTAATGGCAAATCCCCACCATTGATCTCACTTACCTGGCCAATCTAGTAAGTTAGATTTTGATTAGATCACTTGGTGATTAGAGCTCACCCATGTCATTAGGTAAATCAGTGTGACTGATTTAGGTGCTCCTAATGCCAGCTTTAATTAAATCTTTTTTTAATCTGACTTGGTGAAGTCAGTGGGAGGATTGAAATTGGCTGGATGATTTCTTCTCTACTATTCTTTAATAAAATCCTCAAAATTATTAGGTCCCTAAAATGATTAAGTTATAATGATAACTAAGTCATAGCCTCTCATTAAGTGAGTGATAATGGGTCCATTAGTTCAATGATCATTGGAGGCCCAAAGGCCTGGTGCTCATTGGCTAATGGAATTATTATTCATAATATGATAATTTGATTGAGTCTTTCTGATGGTGGTTAGGTTGGCCGGCCAAAGTCGGGCCTGATCATTTATTGGTCTGATTCACTAAATTAAGTCATGTTAATGGTTGGACCTAACCAGATCTTTTTAGTAGAGGCCAAAGCCTACTGATTAGGTTCTGGGGCAAAATCAATTACTAGAAGTTGTTTAGAGAAACAACTGGTTAAGAACCTACCCATAGATGCACATGGGTTGACCAACCAAAGTTGGGCTCGTGTGTAGTCTGTGTGGATTCTAGTATCCATTAAGGAATTAAAGTAATTCCTCGAATTGGAGGATGAGGCTACCAGTTGGTAAAAATATTGGGAAAAACTTTAGACTAAAGTCCAAGTCTTTAGTATTAATTTATGTACTAATAGAGATCTCATTTTCCTTTATGCAGCTATGGCCACTACCCTGTCGCTCCGGTCATTATTAGATAATGACAAGCTCATGGGATCCAATTTCGATAGCTGGTATCGAAAATTGAAAATTGTCCTTGAGCATGAGTGGATCCTTTATGTAGTAACGGATTCAGCACCTGAGGAGCCAGCTCCGAACACTAGTAAGGCGATCCGAGACACTTACTTGAAGTGGCTCAATGACCGCACCATCGTTCGATGTATTATGCTGGCAGCAATGAATGACGAGTTCAACCGAAGGTTTGAGAATGCCCAGCCACAGGAGATGCTTCAAATGTTGAACGACTCCTTTGACACGCCTGACGATGTTGAAAGGCATAAAACTAGTTGTGCCATTTTCAATGCTCGGATGAGGGATGGGGCCTCAGTCACTGATCATGTACTATACATGATCGAGATGATTGAGCACCTAAGCAAATTGGGCTTTCCTCTGCACGAGCAGCTCAGTAAGGATGCAATCCTTAATTCCTTGTCCAAGTCCTTCCTCCCATTCCTTACTCATTTTCGAATGACAAAGCCTACAGTAAACTACCACGGATTGTTGGGGTTGCTGCAGAACTTTGAGAAGGATCACCAACTCCATAAGGAGTCGGTGAATGTAGTGGGAGAGTATTCTTCTCATCGTCAACCCTTTGGGAAGGGGAAGAAGAACAAGAAGAAGAAAAATAAGAAGGTGCAATCTCATGCTGGGACTGTAGCACAGGGTCAGACCAAGAAGTGCAAGCACGATCAGAGCCAGGCGGAGTGCTTCTTTTGCAAGAAGCAGGGGCATTGGAAGAGGAACTGTCCTCAATACATTGCCTCCCTGGATCCGAACAGGCCAAAGAAGAAGCAAGGTAATTATATGATAACTCCTTGCAACTTTTCGATTTGTGATACTACTGCCTGGGTATTGGATACCGAAAGTCCTTATCATATTTGTAATTCGATGCAGGGTCTGCAGGTCAGTAGGAGATTTGATGAAGGCGAGAGGTTCCTGAACGTTGGAGATGGAAGCAAAGTTCCAGTTCTAGCTTTAGGAATCATGAGTCTTGCAATCAATTCTCGTAATGTAATTCTGAGTGAATGTCACTATTGTCCAAGTTTTTTATTAAATATTATTTCTGTAGGCCTTTTGGCCATGTACGATTATGATTTTTTAATAAAAAAAATATTTGCAATATCATTTTGAATGGTGTTACAATATTTATTGGACAATTAAATAATAGAATTTACTTACTATCACAGCCTGTTAATGTGGTTCAAAACTTCGGTAAATTCTCTAGAATAGATAATGTGTCAGAAGTCCACCTTTGGCACTGTAGGCTAGGTTATATCAATAAGAACAGGATAAACAGGTTGGCTCAAGAAGGAATTCTTGAAGTTAGTGATTGTGAATCACTTCCAACCTGTGAGTCCTGTCTTCTTGGGAAGATGACCAAGTCACCTTTATTGAAAAAGGTGAGGGAGCCAGTGAACTCTTAGATCTGGTACATTCTGATGTATGTAGACCCATGAGCTCAAGTGCAAGAGGTGGATTTTTCTACTTCATAACCTTCACAGACGATCTATCTAGGTATGGATATGTCTATTTAATGAAGCATAAGTCAGAATCATTTGAAATGTTCAAACTATTCCGAAATGAGGTAGAAAAATAAACTGGGAAGTGTATTAAAACTCTTCGATCTGATCGAAGAGGTGAATACCTTTCCAATGAGTTTTTGATGTATCTAGGGAAGAATGGGATTCTCTCTCAGTGGACTCCTCCTGGAATACCACAGCATAATGGTGTGTCTGAAAGGAGGAATCGGACCCTGTTAGACATGGTTCGATCCATGATGGGATTTGCTGGTCTGTCGATCTCTCTCTGGGGATATGCACTCGAATCGGCTTGTTACCTTCTAAATAGAGTTCCGAGTAAGTCTGTAGCCAAAATGCCATATGAGATATGGATAGGACGTAAGTCAGTACTCTCGCACCTTAGGGTTTGGGGGTGTCCGACTTATGTTAAACATTTAATTACAGATAAGCTTGGACCTAGGTCTGACAAGTGTAATTTTATTGGGTACCCAAAGAGACCAAAGGGTATTATTTCTACCTTGCTGATGAGCAAAAGGTGTTTGTCAGCCTTAAGGCAATTTTTTTAGAAAAGGAGTTCCTTAGTGAAAAAACTGTTGCCTCCAAAGTCGAACTTGACGAAGTTCGACAGGTGGAAAAACCGACACATGTTACTGAATCTGAATCGGATTTGATTAGATCAGATCCGGAGCCCATTGATTATGCACCCTTAAGGCGGTCTGGTAGAGTACCACATCAACCGGACAGATACTATGGTTTCTTGGTCCGAGATGGTGATCCTATCGAACTTGATGAAAATGATAAGGATCCGATCACCTACATGGATGCAATGCAGAGACCTGACTCTGAGAAATGGCTAGAGGCCATGAAATCCGAAATGGGAGTCCATGAAGGTCAACGATGTATGGACATTGGTTGACCCACCGAAGGAGTAAAACCCATAGGGTGTAAGTGGGTCTTCAAAAGGAAGAGGGGCGCAGACGGAAAGGTGGAGACCTATAAAGCTCGTCTGGTTGCCAAGGGATATCGTCAATGTTATGGTATAGACTATGACGAGATGTTTTCTCCTGTCGCAATGCTCAAATCCATTCAGATTATGCTTGCGATAGCTGCCCATCTGGACTATGAATCTGGCAGATGGATGTGAAGACAGCTTTCCTAAACGGAGAGCTGGACGAAGAGGTGTATATGATACAACCTGAAGGGTTCACATCCACAGATGAGTCTAAGGTGTGCAAGCTACAGAGGTCCATTTATGGACTTAAGCAGGCATCTCGGAGTTGGAACATACGTTTTGATAGGATGATCAAACGTATGGCTTCGTTAAGAATGGAGAAGAGCCCTGCATTTATAAGTGGGCTAATGGTCCAGTAGTAGTATTTCTTATATTGTATGTGGATGACATTCTCTTAATCGGGAATGATGTCCCTGCATTACAGGGAATAAAGATTTGGCTATCGTCACAGTTCTCCATGAAGGATCTGGGAGAAGCTTCCTACATCCTAGGGATGAGGATCTATAGGGATAGATCCAAAAAGTTGCTTGGCTTATCCCAGTCCACGTACATTGATACTATGCTGAAAAGGTTCAGCATGGAAAATTCCAAGAAAGGCTATCTACCGATAGGCCATGGAAATTCTCTCTCGAAGAGGGATTGTCCGACAACACCTCAAGAGAGAGAGCGTATGGGTAGGATTCCATATGCTTCGCAGTGGGATCTATCATGTACGCCATGACATGTACACGACCAGATGTGGCATACTCACTAGGGGTAGTGAGTAGATACCAATCTGATCCAG
>NC_026007.2:8386660-8418834 GCF_000442705.2 Elaeis guineensis | reverse complement strand
TCTTAATCATCATCCTTAGATCTAGATAATAGATCTTATTATGTCTCTTGGAGACTACATGATGTGTATGAAATTTTAATTTAAAGATTTCATATCTAAGTTGATCAAGAGATTTTCTGATATTATTGTTGAGGTTGTTAATAAAAAATTAATATCTTTAGATTAAGATAAAAGATCTGATTTATATTTATTTCAGATTAAGGGATCCATGTAAATTTATAATTTAGAAATTTTGGATTTAGGAATTGATATGGAGTTCTTTTGCTTTTGTTAACGAGGTTCCTAATTGAATCTACTATTAAATGGAGATTTAATTTTTTGAAGCTTGTATGATTGTTATGAAAGGATATTTGATAGATATTGAAGATCCTGATGATAAAAATTTTAAAAAAATAATAATAAAAATAATGATTTGAAATTCTTATATATTCTGATTATGTCCAAATTTGGTGGAGAATCGAAGGATTTTTTTTTTATTGATTTGATTTATAAGAATTTTTGATTTGAAAATTATCAAATTGAATTGATATGAGAATTAAGATTTAATTCATATTGATTATAGTAAATCTATATAATTTTAAATAAGATATTAGACTCAAAGATTAATCAAGATTATTGTACACCAGTAAAAGTATGAATGAGAATCGAAAGTTAATCTTTGACTTCAATTGAAATTTAAAATTTTAGATCTTTTCTATTGATAAGATAAAAAAATAATTTGATCAAATTTTTTTTGGTGAACCTAAAAAATTTTGATTGTTAGATCAGAGTGCGCAGCGGAAGCATGATAATCTGGATTACTTTGAGTAAGTCAGGAATGTTGACTCTTTGAGTTAAAAAATTATGATAGATAATATGATTTGATACAACAAATTTATTGATATTAGAAAGAATAATATTTTAAAATTTTGAATTATTTTGGATATCCTAATATAATTTTTTTTAAAAGTAGTGCTTCCACTTACTATGCTACAAAAATATTTAGCATCCTAATTTTAGGATGAGTGGACCTTATTTTTGATTTTAGATTTAGAATATTTAGAAATAAATTTTTTCTATCCTAGAATTGAATTTTATAATTCTCTATTTATTAGAAAGAATTTAAGATTATTTATTGAATAATAATTTTGATCTTAAATTATTATACTCAAATATTTAGCTCTAGGGTATAATAAAATTTAAAGTTTGAACTCTTTTGATTATTATTATTTCTCTGACTAAATAAAAAAGATTGAGGTTATATATTGATATTGATGATTATTCTACAAAAGATGGATTGGAGTTATTTATAATTTAATTTGATAATGAATCGATTAATTAAGAGTTGTTAATATTTAGATAAAGAAAATTGATATACTTACTTAGAATAGAGACATTGATTTTGATTATAAAAAAAATATAGTTTTGATTTAGATCAATTTTTGAGTTATTGATTTTTATTATGGAATGACTTAATGATAAAATTTGCTTCAAAAATTAGAATATTTAAGAGTTTGAGGGTTTGAGTAAGAAAATTTTGATGACTAAAAATAGTGATATTAATTCTAATCAACATTGATGATATTGATCTTTATGAAATGACTTAATGATGAAGTTGCATCGATAATTAAATATCAAAAATTCGAGAATAAGATTGAAATGATAAATCTTCAACCTTTGAAAGTATGAATAAGAAAAAATATTTTTGAATTTTGATTGATTAGGATATCATCAAATAATTTATAGAAATATATTTTTCTATCTTATAATGGGTTAAAATTAAGAGTGGTTAATATTTAAAATAAATAAATAAATAAATGATGATGAATAAAGTTCTTATGCAAGAATAGAGACATTGACCTTCTTCTATTCACAAGAGATAGATTTGATTTTAATTTGAGTCATGAGATATTGAACATTAATTTTTATAAGAAATGAGATCATAATTTCAAAATCTTGAAATATTGAAAATCTTTGAGATGTTGATCTTGATAAATAAGAAAATGAATGATTCCGTTTCAGATAGATATTTGATGTACCGACTTTTTTCTTATGAAATGATTTAAAAATAAATTTATATCAAGAATTAGAATATTGAAATATTTATGGATGAGATTCAAATAAGAAACTATGAAGACTCAAGCAAGAAAAATTTCGAGGATGAAATTTCTTTTAGAGGGGAAGAATATGATAGCCCGGCCCGAGTAAAAAATCCCAGCCCACCAAAGCCCAAACAAAAAAAAAATAGAGGAGAAGACTCCCAAAGGGAGTCTTCTTCCTCCTCTCACCGGCTCTCAATCGGAGTCGGAAAAGATCCCTCCTCTCGCTCTATTTAAGGAGGAGATCCCTCCTCTCTCCCTTCCACCGAAGATCCTAAGCCCAATCGGCGGCAATCGTCGGAAAACCACCGCAAAAGACTGACCTATGCCCGTCCAATTTGCTCACCGAAAAAGCCTCACCGGCGTCAGATGTAAGCCTCCTTCCCTTCCTCTCTTCTCCCCTTTCCTTTCCATGCCGGTGTGCATGCTCGCCGGCGACCGGAGTCGCCGGATTTCTTTGAGAAAAAGGGGGGTTTCTGGTTCCGTTGGATGTTTGGGTGTCGGTGGCCATCGTCGGCCACCGGCTTGGCCCTCCTTTTGTCATTGGGTCACCCCCCTCCTGCCGTCGGCCACCCCACACCGGCGCATCGATCGGAACTCCAATGAGGGGATTTAAGATCCCCTGTTTCGGTCAAAGCAAGCCCGGGAAGAAGAAAAGGAGAAGAAGAAGAAGGAAAAGAAAAAAAAAAGAAAAGAAAAAGAAAAGAAGAACAAAGAAAAGAAAAAAAAAGAGAAGAAAAAAAAAGAAGAAGAAAAATAAAATAATAATAATATAATAATAATAAATAGGATTTTTTCTCCTCTCTCTTTCGTGAAGAAAAAGAAAAAAAAAGAAAGAAAAGAAGAAAGAAAAATAAAATAAAATAAAATAATAAATAATGATATAAATAATAAAATATGAGAAAAAGAGTTTTTCTCTTTTCCCTCTCTTTCTTCAATCTGAACTAGTATTTTCTCTCTCTAAAAATAGACTTTCTCTCTCTACTTTCTCTCTCTAAGTTATTTCTCTCTCCTAAATTTTTTAGAATTTTAAGAAGAATGATGATGAATTTAAATGATTCTCATGATGGATTTTTGATCTGTGATCATCGAACGGTACACCGACATCCACTTTGATCAGATCAGGTATTTTTAGATTTTATTTCTCATGATTTTATTAAATTATCTATATAATAATTTCAGCATGATTTGATTTGATCGATCAGATTTATTGAATCATATTATCTAAAAAATTCAAGATGAGTTTTCACTCTCTAAAATTTCTCTCTCTAGAATTTTCTCTCTCTAAAATATTCTCTCTCTTGATTGATTCTCTCTCTAAAAAGATTAGTGAATGAAGAAATTTTTTTTAATAGTCCTGATCTAATTCTAATGAAGAACTCTGATTCATGATTGTCAGACAGTGTACTGGCACCCACCTTAATCAGACCATGAATCTTTAGATTTGATCATCTATGATTTCGATCTAGCCATGACTTGATTTGATCATGTTGATTTCTGCCACTCGAGATATTGGACCAATCGTAATGTTGGATTGTGTCACCTGATCAATTCGAATTGTACCTCATGAATTCTCTCTCCTCTGATTTTCTCTTTCCATTTGATTTTATGAAATCGATGAAGAAACCTCGGTCCTATCACTTCTAATTCGATTTGATCTGATAGTCAAATTTTAGATCGTTTAGGTCCTAATTAGATTTTGATTATATAAAATTAGATGATCAGACCCAATCTAAACCGTTGAAATATGGTATTCATATTCTTTCTAATTATTGAAATTAATTCTGTATAGGATTGTGGATGTTTGATCATGGGATATCACGATATGATCTACGTACATAATTTTTAGAAAAAAATTTATAAAATTATGTGGATTTATTGGAATGCGTTCGAGGTAAGTAATGTTTCACTTTTTTTAGATTTATCGGCAAATTATAATATATTTTTCTGACATGATTTGTGTAACGATGCATGAATTGGATGAATGGTATTTTGTTATGAAAATATCTTATTTGAAATGTTATGATGAAGCATGATTGAACATATTGATTTCATGATGCATTATATTGATTGATTTCGATACTACATGATTATATATTTTATTATTGAAATTAGAATATGAAATATGATTTATGAAGAATTCTAATATAAGAACAATATGAATTGACAACCTGACTATGTAAAGGACCCTGCCAATGGGGGCATATACGTTGGAAATTGATTTGTCCTGAGGGTTCATGTCGTCAGAGAGACCAGCGACAAACCGCCAGAGAGACCAGTGGTTCTGAAGGACTTTGCTGTCAGATGATTCACAGCTCACCATAAGAAGATACGTGGTGTTATGATCCTGCCACAGGAAAAATATGGTCATAGCTCATGATTGACGAAAAGAATTTAAGAACGAAAGAAATTAAAATCTTGAAAGAAACTTAAATTTTCAAAAAAAAAAAGAAATGAATTTAGCATGAATTATATTGCATAATTAGAAATTGATTTCGAGTTAATGAACTCTATATGCTTATTTTTTATAAATGATTATTTACTTAAATACCTGATGAAATCTGTTGAGAAGTGATCATTGCTTACTGGGCTGTTTAGCTCATTACCTCCTATTTTACTATTTTTACAGATGTTGAGGAATTAAGATGATACAAGATATGAATGGAAGAGTGATCAGAAGCAGAATCTCTATACTTTTATTTTCGGTTGAAAGTCTTATTGAATTTGATGTAAGGACTATAAATCATTGTTGAATTTATTGAGATATTAAAGAAGAAATTTAGATCGTTATGTTTTGGATTTGAGTTATTGACTAATTATTCCGCTGTTGTTTTAAGATAACATGATAAGATGCCTTGCATGCTTATGGGAAGAATTTTCTATAAGTATGCGGTGGTTGCCATGACCCTCGATTCACAATTTCGAGTCGGGGGCGTGACAAAGGCTCTCACTAATTTTTTGAGTCACTCACACTCCTCGGATGGAGGAATGGAAACCCTAATATGATAATTGGGCTTCTAGTGGATGCTGCAGTCCCATTGATGTATGGGACCTCACCTAATAGTTATTGGTGATGCGTACACCAATGCATGGATAGCTCTTTATCTAGATGCTTCTCTAAATATGTTGCAGCAACTTAATCTCTAAGTCATGTGGGCTCACCTAATAATTATTGACCATACTCCTTAGTTAAGTCCGATCTACCGTTCACCAAGGGTGCAAAGCTGTTATTAGATCCCTCTCTTAATAGTTATTGGGCTCAACCCCATCGTTACCTCGGGGCATCTAATGCCAATATAGTGGTTATGTCTTTTCAATGTAACTGAACCACTGTGACCAGTCAAGAACGATCAATGCTGGAAAAGGCATCCGCATCTCTACAATTATGGAAAACCATTAAACTTAATATTTAGTGAGGATATTTAGATTTAGATCTCTTCTAATAGTTATATACATCTGATATAGATGATTGATCTGGTTAAGATCAACACATCTCATGTCTGACCAATCTAGTCGGCATGAGTGAACACGAATGGCCAAGCAACTTTTTTCAATTTCTAATCGACCAAATCAGTCAAATAAGTGAGATTGTGGGAGGGTACGCCAATGCTTACCTTAAACACCATCGAAATGGCCAGATAAGCATGCTTCCCATTAAAAATCGCTGGTTGAGCTACCAAACTTACCTTAGACACTAATTGGTCTATTAGAATCAAATAGATCAGCCTAGTTACTGAGGTGATAAGTACCATAAACATGTTAATAAAGGCATCAATTTATTAATTAATTTATCTTTATTTAATAAGAATTGATTCTTCTATTTATTTTTGTAAGAAAGATGAATGTCAATATAAAGAGCTCGATTCGAGGGATAGGACTCAAATATAGAGCAAATCAGACCTAAAACGGATCTTAAATCGAGATCCAAAGGAAGCTCAAAATCCAAGCCAAATTGGGCTCAAAATCAGCCCAAAATCAAGCCAAAATTGAACCCAATCTGATCCAATGAACCGACTGGTGCATGGTGAACCAATCGACTGATCGGTCCACAAGCGATGGGGCGTGGTCCACGAAATTTTTACGACGCTCTTTGTCATGGTCCATCGGGCGAGGCAGCTTCTGTGTGCCATCGGATGGTCGAAAGGGCAAAGAACACCTGATTGGATGACTGAGGGAGCTCCGTCCCATATCCAATGGTAGTGGCCCACAACATTAGCATGATCGGATGGCTATGCTTCGACCATGGGAAAGATCGGATGGTCAGGGTGGTTGCCAATTGAGAGAAGAATTTTGAAGGCTTGATTTGCATGAACAGATGGACGAGATCAAATCCAGGGAAAGATCCAATGGCTGGGATTGATTCTAACTTGATCTAGGATATTTTTAAGCTATTTTTGAGCCATTTGATCATCATCTGATGGTACGCATGGGTTGAGGCATTTGAATACAATTAAAACTCCGATTTTAACTCGATTTCAGTCGGATTTAAGCCTATACAATGGGGTACTGTGAATCCAAAGGGAGGAGGTAGGAGGCGGTGAGCAGTGAGCAAGACAGAGAGAGCAGTGGCAGTAATCTTTAAGAATTTTTTTGATTATTATTAATTTTGTTCTTAGCTCTTGTTTAGAGAAAAATTGAAGGAAGCATTGCAGATCTTGATGCATGGCTAAATCCCTTCAATCCAGAAAGACGATGAAGCCTGTAAATGGATTTTTATTTTTTTTCTTGTATTTAATTTTTATGTAATAAAATTATATTTTTTATTTTATATCTTTTTATTTTTTTGAGGTATGAATATAATCTGTATGGTCTATATCCTTTACAGACGTATTATGATCCCTGAATACAGTACATGCCTAGGAGAGATACATCGTGGTATGCTAGATTAAATCCTATATCTTGTAATTGGATTTAGATAGTTTATACTCCAATAGGATGAGTCATAATCTATTGATATAGTCTGTATTCCTTAGAGATAAGCTATACTAATATCCTAATCACAAGATTTAATATTGAAACATAAAAAAAGAAGAAAATAAAATCTATTTTGCATAGTGGATTCAAAATTTTTGAATTATCTCTCTGATTTATTTTTTTTTACAAATTAATTTACATTTACAATTGAATTCTTACTATTTTATTTTTTTAATCCTTCTACAATCAATTTTTTTTTATTTCTTCTTAAAAAAAAGAAAAATAATTGCCCTAAATCTCCATGGAAACAATCCCGACTCATCCTCTCTATATAGTTTGAGTTAATTTTTATTCTTGACCACCTACGATAGCGATCAAATTTTAATATCGTTGCCGAAGATCTAGACACGATTGTTCTTAAAAAAAACTTTCTTTAGTCTGATTCTTAGTTTTTTTTTATTTGCTTTCAAACTTGCTTAGTTACTTAGTCAAACTTACTTGCTTACAAAATTAAAATTAAAAATTAAAAAAAAAATCTCTACATTGACACCTCATTATCTACTTAAAAAATTAGATACTTAATCATAAAATCTAAAAAATGAAACAAATTAATTTACTCTTGACTAATCACCAAATTTTGCCGCCTTTTC
This sequence comes from Elaeis guineensis, assembly GCF_000442705.2. Taxonomy (NCBI): domain Eukaryota; kingdom Viridiplantae; phylum Streptophyta; class Magnoliopsida; order Arecales; family Arecaceae; genus Elaeis; species Elaeis guineensis. Next base: position 8,411,192 of record NC_026007.2, on the reverse strand, counting down.
TTCTTATATTGCATAATTTCATAAAACATTATAAGGGCACAAACCCTAAACAAGAGAAGGTGAGGATTTTATCATCCTTCTTTGGCCCACAAACCATCACCTTTTATATTACGTTGACCTAAATCATAACTTAAAATCAATTAGATGTTGGCCCCTAAGGACACTCGAGTTTACTAGGACAAGGGACCCTAAGAGTTGGACCGGGATAGGATTAGTCAGTTTAACTGGTGTCTCAAAAAGTAGTTTAGGGACTACGTCCCGAAGGAAGATTGTTATTTAATTAGTTCCATTCATTTATCTGACCAATTTTAATTGGTTTCCAAAAAAAGCAATAGGGGACCCCACCAATCTTACACTTACCTGGCCAGTTGATTGACTAGTCTTGTACTTGGAGTGCTCGAAGGCAATCTTAGAATAGTTAAGAGCTATCTAGATCTAGGGTTATCCTTAGCTAAGATTAACTGCATAACTTAATTGCTAACCTACAAACATTAATCCAAATTAAAACACTCTTATCTATCGTCTCTAGATTTAGGACTTCTTAGGACTCATCTTTAGAATTTTCTTCTCATCTATCTCTCCTTCCTCTTTTCTTTTCTTCCAAATAAACAAAAAATTACAAAAATAACTAAAAATTCCCGACATTCTTCTTAGACAAGGATATCTAGTCGATTAGTGAGAATAGATCCAAACCCTACATCTAGTTCAGTAGATTTTAAGCTCACCACGGGTGAACTCGAACATAAACCTCAAATCCTGAAAGACCTTTGCTATCCAGTTGGGTCAACCCAACCCTCATACATTCGACTGCCACAAATTGATATCAATTTTGAAATTAAACCCCAGATCATAAACATGCTTCCCAAATTCACCAGAATCGAGGATGCATACATTTTTATGAGAGAATTCAAGGAAGTATGCACCATGATGTGTCTCCAACAACTCACTAAGGATGCTGTGAAACTTAGACTGATCAATTTTGCTCTTACGGATAGTGCCAAAAAGTGGTTATACAATCTTCTTAACCAATCCATAGCATCATGGGAGGGTTTTGTTAAAGTGTTCCTAAAAAAATTTTTCCCACACCATAAGACTGTCAAATTTAAAAATAAAATTAATCAATTTTATCAATTACCTGGTGAGTCTTTTTGGAAGTACTTTGATCGTTTTAAGAACCTTTTGAGTCAATGCCCACATCGTGAAATAAAAATTTGAAGGTTGTGCCAAATCATTTATGAACGACTAGACCCAAACTCTAGAACCATGTTAGAATCAACGTGTCAGGGTCAATTCATGAACAAAGAGCCTATAGAAGCCTGACAATGTCTAGAGGACCTAGCAGAAAAGAGCTTACAATGGAAGATTACTACGGAATCTGATAGACTCACACCTTCAAGAGGGGATGTACATCAAGTTCAACCTTTTCTAGTTGAAGAGGCTAAATTTACATCTTTGATCTGTAGGATAGAGGCCCTAGAACTCAAAGGACACACCTAAGTGAACTAAGTTTCAACATCCACTTGCAATGGGTGTAATGCCACAGACCACATAATAGAAGGATGTCTTTTTTTGATGGGCCCAATTAAGAATGAAGTAGTACAGGTGAATGCAGCCTATCAGAGACCTATTAATGACCCCTATGCACCAACCTACAACCTAGGATGGAGGAACCATCCCAATTTTTTTTGGTCACAAGGGTCAAACTCAAGTAGACCTACCTTCACTTAGCCCAACCCCAGGCCCACTCCATCATCAAATAACTCATCAGGTTTCAGTAACAATCAAAGCTTTAACTCACTAGAAGAGTCTAGAAGTCCTGGTGAAATCAACTGCTAATACCAACACTACACTAAACAACTTCATGTAAACCACGGGTCAGCTTTTAACTTCTAACACTCAGGCTATTGTCCATTTAGAAATATAGTTAGGTCAATTAGCCATGGCTATGAGTGAAAGAAAAAAAGATAAACAATCGAGTTAGCCCGAGGCTAATCTTAGGATCCAAAACAATCAAGGACTGCAACAAGGAGCCCAGATCAATCAATTAAATGCAATTCATACTTTAAGATCTGAAAAACAAGTAGACAACCATGTCGATACACCTGAAGATCAAGATGAACCATTGTCTCAACCACCTCATGAGCAATTGATCGATCAGACCGAGTCTAAGGAGCCTGAATCAACAGAGATTGACAAACCATCCAAGCCACTTGTAGAATCCACCTCAAGGTTTAAGCGAGTTGAGACATCAATTATCAATCCTATAACTCTTTTTTTAAATAGACTTAGATCCAACAGACACTCAGCCCATATGGATCAAATCTTAGAGATGTTTAAATAAGTAAAAGTAAATATCCCTCTACTAGATATGATCCAACAAGTTCTCACATATGTCAAGTTCCTCAAAGACCTATGCATAAAGAAGAAGACCACTAATATTTTCAAGAAAGCGTTCTTGGCAGCTAGTGTAAGCTTATACCATTTGAGCCACATGCCTGTCAAGTATAAAGATCCAAGTTCTCCTACAATCTCTTGTGTCATTGGAGAAACCATCATCAATAGGGCTTTATTAGACTTAGAGGCTAGTGTGAACATCTTACCTTATTCAATCTATGAAAAATTGGAGATGGAAGAATTAAAGCCTATAGAAATCATGTTGCAATTGAAGTCCAACATTGGTTGGTCAACCCATGTGCATCTATGGGTAGGTTCTTAACCAGTTATTTCTCTAAACAACTTCTAGTAATTGATTTTGCCCCAGAACCTAATCAGTAGGCTTTGGCCTCTACTGAAAAGATCTGGTTAGGTTCAACTATTAACATGACTTAATTTAGTGAATCGGACCAATAAATGATCAGGCCCGACTTTGGCCAGCCAACCTAACCACCATCACAAAGACTCAATCAAATTATCATATTATGAATAATAATTCCATTAGCCAATGAGCACCATGCCTTTGGGCCTCCAATGATCATTGAACTAATGGACCCATTATCACTCACTTAATGGGAGGCTATGACTTAGTTATCATTATAACTTAATCATTTTAGGGACCTAATAATTTTGAGAATTTTATTAAAGAATAGTAGAGAAGAAATCATCCAGCCAATTTCAATCCTCCCACTGACTTCACCAAGTCAGATTAAAAAAAGATTTAATTAAAGCTGGCATTAGGAGCACCTAAATCAGTCACACTAATTTACCTAATGACATGGGTGAGCTCTAATCACCAAGTGATCTAATCAAAATCTAACTTACCAGATTGGCCAGGTAAGTGAGACAGTGGTGGGGATTTGCCATTAACTCGTCAATGATCGAATCAATGCGAGTAGCTCCCGCTTAAGAACCACTGATCAAAACTGCCGAACTTACCTTAGACACCAACCGGTTCATTAGTTTTAATTTTGATCAACTTAGTAAATAGGGTTCCACTGCGTAGCCATGAATTAAGTCCATCTTGGTCTAGTTAAAGACATGGACCCATTCAACTACAACTATTGAAGTTGAGTCTAGAGTATCCTTGACCTAATCTAATTCAACTTTTGATTAGATTTGACCAATTACTCCATTTAGTCTATTTTTTAAGCTAACTTTAGGTCTAACCCAATTATGGACCTAATTCATCTAACCTATTGACCAACAAGTTTATGCAATTGTCTTAGGTCTTAATTCACAATTGTAGACCTACTAGACAATACTTAATTCTTTTAATTAAGTACTTGGACTGATGGGTCAGGGTTTGGTATTTCGAAAATAAATTTTTAAATTTTGAAAGATTTTATTTTCTGTTCACCAAATGTGTTGACTCATTTCACAAACGGATCAGCACATTTCATAAACAGCAATCTCATTGCTCACTTCATAACAGAAAATAACTCAAAATAAATCATGAATTTTTTTTTTATTTTTTTTTTAGATCTAATCTAACATATTCATGATAAATTTCTTAATTAAGTCCTTTCACTGCTTCATCGGCATGAGATATAATTGCATCGGCACCCCTACCGCCATAGGAGACCCCATCGAATGGGAAGAGAGGGCCTTTAAACCCTACTTTTCTCCTATGACCGGACGGCCATGGCAACCAACCCAATTAGATTACTTGCTACTTGGATCAAGTATATCTAAATATACCAATTTCAAAATTTAAATTTTGAATTTCAAATTTCAAATTTCAAATTTTAAATTTTAAATTTGAGATTTCAACCAAATTTTAAATTTTGAATTTCCAATCTTTGAATTTTAAATTTTGAATTTTGAATTTCAAATTTCAAATTTTGAATTTTAAATTTCAAATTTCAAATTTGAGATTTCAACCAAATTTCAAATTTCAAATTTTGAATTTCAAATTTGAAACTTCTAACAAATTTCAAATTTCAAATTTATTTTGAATTTTAAATTTTGAATTTTGAATTTCAAATTTAAACTTATAGATTACACCTTAATCTACGCATGCATATGTATATCATATTCTAGAACCTGGCTCTGATACCATTTGTAGCGAAAATTTAGTGCAGGGGCAAAATGGTAATTTTAAATCTTTTTTAAAATTACTATTTTACAGCGAAATTATTAATTAATATCATTAATTAATACTAATTAACCCTACATTAGGATCTAAATATGATACAACAGCATGCATTTAAATTTAAAATTCAAATTTGAATCAGTAAACCTTTTACAGTACTGTGTTCAGAACACATCACCTTTTGCGGGTAGTCGATCATCGTAATCTGATCACCGTCGGGGGGCTCTGATCATCATGTCATAGCCACACAAATATCTGACCTCTGCGGATCATCCACACGAAGCTCCCGTCTGATCAGCTTCTCACGAATGCTAGTTCGTGATTTCACCCCTTTGATGGCAGATGTTGATCGAACTCCTTCGATCAATGTGTGCTGACTCCTCGGATGCTCCAGATTATTTGCACAATTTCTTGAGAGGCTGATGGATCTCTTCCTGAAATTTGGTGGACTCACGACACTCATGGCACACCAATCTCACTTCCCAAACCCTAGGTAGAAACCCTAGGGTACACACTAGAAACCCTGCGCTCAATTTTCTTTCTTTTCTTTCTTTTTCTCTCAGAAGGTTTTGGACCTTCACCTTGTGCACAAACTTTTCTCACACCCCAAAGTTTCTCTTCTAAAATTTCTATGCACGTCCAACCTTTCTCCTCTTTTTAAAACAACGTCGAACGTGTCTTATCTGCGTGAGAGGATAAAGATAAGTGGTTGCACATTTGAATTCAAATCAAATTTGAATTCAAATGCAAAACCAACTCATCCCTATCCACTTGTGCGTGAGAAGAGAAGGGGTGTGAGTTGATTTGTTCATGGAGAGTTTACATGAGAAATATTTTCGCGTGTAAAATATGGGGCGCACAAGATAAGACCATGGCGCATGGATTAGTTGGTTGCTCATTCAAATTCAAACTTTCTTTTGAATTTGAATGGCCAACCAACTTATTTTTATCCAGATATTTGGTGCACAAGGGTGGGCATGGGATGGCTTCTACATGGAGAAAATTTATGAGAAGTTGCTTCTCATGAATTTAAATATGCACAGAAGAAGTGAGGTGGCGCAGGGAGAAAAATCAAGGTGGTTTGAACCTAATTGAGCCAACCTAATCTAAATAGGTTAAGAACAATTAGAATAAATTAAATCCAACTTAATTAGGCTTAATTAGGCTCAATAAAATTTTAATCAAATCAAGAATTAACTAAACCTAACTCCTGATCAAATCAGGGACTAAACCACCTTAGCGATTAGGTCAACATTTAACCTAATCGAGTCAATCCAAACTGAATCCAATTCAATTGAACTTGATCCAAAAATAATTACTCAATCAAATTGAGTTAATTAGTGATTAAATCACTAATTAAACCTCTCATAAATATTGAGTCCAAATCTGATGGGCAATCAGGCATCAGAGACCATCGATATGAAACCCTGATCAAAGAGTTCAAATTTCAAATTCAAAATTTAAAATTCAAAATTTTGACCTCGATACCCAAAATATGTGGAACTCATGATCAGAGAATCTTAATTCTCAATCATAGAGTCCCAGACACATAAGACTCATAATCAGCCATCTGATCAGAAAGGAACCACTAATATTTGTGACCCCGCAGGTTCGAACCTAAGCCGGTAGCACAGGAACCAATTTCTGTACTAATCGAAGTGACCATCTAGCAATGGTACCCGATGATCGGATAGGTCGAATAATCGCAATCGTAATATTCAGAACCTACGTGAATATGGTTACCGTATAATTCATCCCTTTTGACCCCTGTGTTTAGGACGACTCAGGGTTAAACTGTCAACCCTGATGATATCATCCGAATCATGCTCAACTCAATTAGTCCTGTAACTCCTCACTAGGACTATCCTGGCCAAGATTTTGCTAAATTGAAACATGACTGTACACAGCTCCTAAACTAGAGTGGTCAATCCCATCTTGACACACGCACCGACAAGTCAAGTACTTGACTACACCCAGTAGCCTTCCGTCATTGAATTAGAAATTCAGATAGTCCAGTGCCTAAGTGCAGTGAGTTGCTTGCAAGTCACCGTGGCGGTCTCAGGTCGGAGGGACATTTATACCCATATCCCATCGGAGCAAATCTTGACAGCAGAAATAGCTCCGGAGTTGGTCACGTTCAGTGCAGATGTACCATTATATCTCACCTGTATGCCATAGGAGTGTCTCCACACTCTTTGGTTATGAGGACAACCAACCCATATGGCACACAACGACCTATGCTCGATAAACATTGTCGTCCTTGGTAACAACGTATCATTTGGTCGCGAACATGTTTAAGGACTAAGCGATAAATCCTCCTTTGTCGAGTCTAAATAGTCCTAAGGACTTCACCACAACACAGGAGTTCATTAGAAGATGAAACATTTGTGATGAAAAAAATACTAAAATAACTTTTATTTATTTATAATTTAGGTACTAATACAAAAGGAGCACAACCGTCAACAGGCTGACGATTGGCTTTGGGACACTATTCCCAACAATCTCCCACTTGGCCTAAAGCCTATCGGTGCAGTATCTAATACCTATCTTCGACTTGTAGTCGTTGAACTCCTTCACCGCAATGGCTTTAGTGAATGGGTCGGCCAGGTTCTCCTTCCCGTCGATCTTCTGAAGGTCGACGTCACCTCGATCCACGATCTCCTGGATGAGATGGTAGCAGCACAGAATATGCTTCGTCCGCTGATGTGCCTTTGGTTCCTTCGCCTGAGCAATGGCTCCAGAGCTGTCGCAGTAGAGCAGAACCGGACCAACAAGGGAGGGTGCTACTCCAAGCTCGGTGATGAATTTTCTCAACCACACCACTTCTTTGGCAGCATCTGATACAGCAATATACTCTGCCTCACATACTGAATCAGCCACAGTGTGCTGCTTGGAACTCTTCCAGCAGACAGCCCCACCATTAAGGGTAAAAATAAATCCTAACACACTTTTGCTATCATCACGATCAGACTGGAAACTAGAGTCTGTAAACCCTATAAGTCTCAAGTCTGATTCACCATATATAAGCCACTGGTCCTTAGTATTTCTTAAATACTTCAGGATGGTTTTAACAACCTTCCAGTGATTCTCTCCTGGATCAGATTGGTATCTACTCACTACCCCTAGTGAGTATGCCACATCTGATCGTGTACATGTCATGGTGTACATAATAGATCCTACTGCCGAAGCATATGGAATCCTACCCATACGCTCTCTCTCTTGAGGTGTTGTCGGACAATCCCTCTTCGAGAGAGAATTTCCATGGCCTATCGGTAGATAGCCTTTCTTGGAATTTTCCATGCTGAACCTTTTCAGCATAGTATCAATGTACGTGGACTGGGATAAGCCAAGCAACTTTTTGGATCTATCCCTATAGATCCTCATCCCTAGGATGTAGGAAGCTTCTCCCAGATCCTTCATGGAGAACTGTGACGATAGCCAAATCTTTATTCCCTGTAATGCAGGGACATCATTCCCGATTAAGAGAATGTCATCCACATACAATATAAGAAATACTACTACTGGACCATTAGCCCACTTATAAATGCAGGGCTCTTCTCCATTCTTAACGAAGCCATACGTTTTGATCATCCTATCAAAACGTATGTTCCAACTCCGAGATGCCTGCTTAAGTCCATAAATGGACCTCTGTAGCTTGCACACCTTAGACTCATCTGTGGATGTGAACCCTTCAGGTTGTATCATATACACCTCTTCGTCCAGCTCTCCGTTTAGGAAAGCTGTCTTCACATCCATCTGCCAGATTTCATAGTCCAGATGGGCAGCTATCGCAAGCATAATCTGAATGGATTTGAGCATTGCGACAGGAGAAAACATCTCGTCATAGTCTATACCATAACATTGACGATATCCCTTGGCAACCAGACGAGCTTTATAGGTCTCCACCTTTCCGTCTGCGCCCCTCTTCCTTTTGAAGACCCACTTACACCCTATGGGTTTTACTCCTTCGGGTGGGTCAACCAATGTCCATACATCGTTGACCTTCATGGACTCCATTTCGGATTTCATGGCCTCTAGCCATTTCTCAGAGTCAGGTCTCTGCATTGCATCCATGTAGGTGATCGGATCCTTATCATTTTCATCAAGTTCGATAGGATCACCATCTCGGACCAAGAAACCATAGTATCTGTCCGGTTGATGTGGTACTCTACCAGACCGCCTTAAGGGTGCATAATCAATGGGCTCCGGATCTGATCTAATCAAATCCGATTCAGATTCAGTAACATGTGTCGGTTTTTCCACCTGTCGAACTTCGTCAAGTTCGACTTTGGAGGCAACAGTTTTTTCACTAAGGAACTCCTTTTCTAAAAAAATTGCCTTAAGGCTGACAAACACCTTTTGCTCATCAGCAAGGTAGAAATAATACCCTTTGGTCTCTTTTGGGTACCCAATAAAATTACACTTGTCAGACCTAGGTCCAAGCTTATCTGTAATTAAATGTTTAACATAAGTCGGACACCCCCAAACCCTAAGGTGCGAGAGTACTGACTTACGTCCTATCCATATCTCATATGGCATTTTGGCTACAGACTTACTCGGAACTCTATTTAGAAGGTAACAAGCCGATTCGAGTGCATATCCCCAGAGAGAGATCGACAGACCAGCAAATCCCATCATGGATCGAACCATGTCTAACAGGGTCCGATTCCTCCTTTCAGACACACCATTATGCTGTGGTATTCCAGGAGGAGTCCACTGAGAGAGAATCCCATTCTTCCCTAGATACATCAAAAACTCATTGGAAAGGTATTCACCTCTTCGATCAGATCGAAGAGTTTTAATACACTTCCCAGTTTATTTTTCTACCTCATTTCGGAATAGTTTGAACATTTCAAATGATTCTGACTTATGCTTCATTAAATAGACATATCCATACCTAGATAGATCGTCTGTGAAGGTTATGAAGTAGAAAAATCCACCTCTTGCACTTGAGCTCATGGGTCTACATACATCAGAATGTACCAGATCTAAGAGTTCACTGGCTCCCTCACCTTTTTCAATTAAAGGTGACTTGGTCATCTTCCCAAGAAGACAGGACTCACAGGTTGGAAGTGATTCACAATCACTAACTTCAAGAATTCCTTCTTGAGCCAACCTGTTTATCCTGTTCTTATTGATATAACCTAGCCTACAGTGCCAAAGGTGGACTTCTGACACATTATCTATTCTAGAGAATTTACCGAAGTTTTGAACCACATTAACAGGCTGTGATAGTAAGTAAATTCTATTATTTAATTGTCCAATAAATATTGTAACACCATTCAAAATGATATTGCAAATATTTTTTTTTATTAAAAAATCATAATCGTACATGGCCAAAAGGCCTACAGAAATAATATTTAATAAAAAACTTGGACAATAGTGACATTCACTCAGAATTACATTACGAGAATTGATTGCAAGACTCATGATTCCTAAAGCTAGAACTGGAACTTTGCTTCCATCTCCAACGTTCAGGAACCTCTCGCCTTCATCAAATCTCCTACTGACCTGCAGACCCTGCATCGAATTACAAATATGATAAGGACTTTCGGTATCCAATACCCAGGCAGTAGTATCACAAATCGAAAAGTTGCAAGGAGTTATCATATAATTACCTTGCTTCTTCTTTGGCCTGTTCGGATCCAGGGAGGCAATGTATTGAGGACAGTTCCTCTTCCAATGCCCCTGCTTCTTGCAAAAGAAGCACTCCGCCTGGCTCTGATCGTGCTTGCACTTCTTGGTCTGACCCTGTGCTACAGTCCCAGCATGAGATTGCACCTTCTTATTTTTCTTCTTCTTGTTCTTCTTCCCCTTCCCAAAGGGTTGACGATGAGAAGAATACTCTCCCACTACATTCACCGACTCCTTATGGAGTTGGTGATCCTTCTCAAAGTTCTGCAGCAACCCCAACAATCCGTGGTAGTTTACTGTAGGCTTTGTCATTCGAAAATGAGTAAGGAATGGGAGGAAGGACTTGGACAAGGAATTAAGGATTGCATCCTTACTGAGCTGCTCGTGCAGAGGAAAGCCCAATTTGCTTAGGTGCTCAATCATCTCGATCATGTATAGTACATGATCAGTGACTGAGGCCCCATCCCTCATCCGAGCATTGAAAATGGCACAACTAGTTTTATGCCTTTCAACATCGTCAGGCGTGTCAAAGGAGTCGTTCAACATTTGAAGCATCTCCTGTGGCTGGGCATTCTCAAACCTTCGGTTGAACTCGTCATTCATTGCTGCCAGCATAATACATCGAACGATGGTGCGGTCATTGAGCCACTTCAAGTAAGTGTCTCGGATCGCCTTACTAGTGTTCGGAGCTGGCTCCTCAGGTGCTGAATCCGTTACTACATAAAGGATCCACTCATGCTCAAGGACAATTTTCAATTTTCGATACCAGCTATCGAAATTGGATCCCATGAGCTTGTCATTATCTAATAATGACCGGAGCGACAGGGTAGTGGCCATAGCTGCATAAAGGAAAATGAGATCTCTATTAGTACATAAATTAATACTAAAGACTTGGACTTTAGTCTAAAGTTTTTCCCAATATTTTTACCAACTGGTAGCCTCATCCTCCAATTCGAGGAATTACTTTAATTCCTTAATGGATACTAGAATCCACACAGACTACACACGAGCCCAACTTTGGTTGGTCAACCCATGTGCATCTATGGGTAGGTTCTTAACCAGTTGTTTCTCTAAACAACTTCTAGTAATTGATTTTGCCCCAGAACCTAATCAGTAGGCTTTGGCCTCTACTAAAAAGATCTGGTTAGGTCCAACCATTAACATGACTTAATTTAGTGAATCAGACCAATAAATGATCAGGCCCGACTTTGGCCGGCCAACCTAACCACCATCAGAAAGACTCAATCAAATTATCATATTATGAATAATAATTCCATTAGCCAATGAGCACCAGGCCTTTGGGCCTCCAATGATCATTGAACTAATGGACCATTATCACTCACTTAATGAGAGGCTATGACTTAGTTATCATTATAACTTAATCATTTTAGGGACCTAATAATTTTGAGGATTTTATTAAAGAATAGTAGAGAAGAAATCATCCAGCCAATTTCAATCCTCCCACTGACTTCACCAAGTCAGATTAAAAAAAGATTTAATTAAAGCTGGCATTAGGAGCACCTAAATCAGTCACACTGATTTACCTAATGACATGGGTGAGCTCTAATCACCAAGTGATCTAATCAAAATCTAACTTACTAGATTGGCCAGGTAAGTGAGATCAATGGTGGGGATTTGCCATTAACTCATCAATGATCGAATCAATGCGAGTAGCTCCCGCTTAAGAACCACTGGTCAAACTGTCGAACTTATCTTAGACACCAATCGGTTCATTAGTTTTAATTTTGATCAACTTAGTAAATAGGGTCTACCGCGTAGCCATGAATTAAGTCCATCTTGGTCTAGTTAAAGACATGGACCCATTCAACTACAACTATTGAAGTTGAGTCTAGAGTATCCTTGACCTAATCTAATTCAACTTTTGATTAGATTTGATCAATTACTCCATTTAGTCTATTTTTTAAGCTAACCTTAGGTCTAACCCAATTATGGACCTAATTCATCTAACCCATTGACCTACAAGTTTATGCAATTGTCTTAGGTCTTAATTCACAATTCTAGACCTACTAAACAACACTTAATTCTTTTAATTAAGTACTTGGGCTGATGGGTCAGGGTTTGGCATTTCGAAAATAAATTTTCAAATTTTGAAAGATTTTATTTTCTGTTCACCAAATGTGTTGACTCATTTCACAAACGGATCAGCACATTTCATAAACAGCAATCTCATTGCTCATTCATAACAGAAAATAACTCAAAATAAATCATGAATTTTTTTATTTTTTTTTAATCTAATCTAACACATTCATGATAAATTTCTTAATTAAGTCCTTTCGCTGCTTCATCGGCATGGGATATAATTGCATCGCACCCCTACCGCCATAGGAGACCCCATCGAATGGGAAGAGAGGGCCTTTAAATCCTACTTTTCTCCTATGACGGACGGCCATGGCAACCAACCCAATTAGATTACTTGCTACTTGGATCAAGTATATCTAAATATATCAATTTTAAAATTTAAATTTTGAATTTAAATTTCAAATTTAAATTTCAAATTTTAAATTTTAAATTTTAAATTTAAATTTGAGATTTCAATCAAATTTAAATTTCGAATTTTCAATCTTTGAATTTAAATTTTGAATTTTGAATTTCAAATTTTAAATTTGAATTTTAAATTTCAAATTTGAGATTTCAACCAAATTTCAAATTTTGAATTTCAAATTTGAAACTTCTAACAAATTTTAAATTTTAAATTTTTTTGAATTTTGAATTTCAAATTTAAACTTATAGATTACACCTTAATCTAGCATGCATATGTATATCATATTCTAGAACCTGGCTCTGATACCATTTGTAGCGAAAATTTAGTGCAGGGGCAAAATGGTAATTTTAAATTTTTTCAAAATTACTATTTTACAGTGGAATTATTAATTAATCTCATTAATTAATACTAATTAATCCTACACTAGGATCTAAATATGATACAACAGCATGCATTTAAATTTGAAATTCAAATTTGAATCAGTAAACCTTTTACAGTACTGTTTCAGAACACATCACCTTTTGTGGATAGTCGATCATCGCAATCTGATTACCGTCGGGGGGCTCTGATCTCATGTGCAGCCACATAAATGTCTGACCTCTGCGGATCATCCACACGAAGCTCCCGTCTGATCAGCTCCTCATGAATCTAGTTCGTGATTTCACCCTTTTGATGGCAGATGTTGATCGAACTCCTTCGATCAATGTGTGCCGACTCCTCAGATACTCAGATCATTTGCACGATTGCTTGAGAGGCTGATGGATCTCTCCCTAAAATTTGGTGGACTCACGACACTCGTGGCACACCAATCTCACTTCCCAAACCCTAGGTAGAAACCCTAGGGTACACATAGAAACCCTGCGCTCAATTTTCTTTCTTTTCTTTCTTTTTCTCTCGAAGGTTTTGGACCATCACCTTACGCACAAACTTTTTTATGCCCAAAGTTTCTTCCTAAAATTTTTATGCACGTCCCACCTTTCTCCTCTTTTTAAAACAACGTCGAACGTGTCTTATCGCGTGAGAGGATAAAGATAAGTGGTTGCACATTTGAATTCAAATCAAATTTGAATTCAAATCAAAACCAACTCATCCCTATCCACTTGTGCGTGAGAAGAGAAGGGGTGTGAGTTGATTTGTGCATGGAGAGTTTACACGAGAAACATTTTCTCGTATAAAATATGGGGCGCACAAGATAAGACCATGGGCATGGATTAGTTGGTTGCTCATTCAAATTCAAACTTTCTTTTGAATTTGAATGGCCAACCAACTTATTTTTATCCAGATATTTGGCCACAAGGGTGGGCTGGGATGGCTTCTGTGTGAGAAAATTCATGAGAAGTTGCTTCTCGTGAATTTAAATATGCACAGAAGAAGTGAGGTGGGCAGGGAGAAAAGTCAAGGTGGTTTGAACCTAATTGAGCCAACCTAATCTAAATAGGTTAAGCACAATTAGAATAAATTAATCAACTTAATTAGACTTAATTAGGCTCAATAAAATCTTAATCAAATCAGAATTAACTAAACTTAACCCTGATCAAATCAGAGACTAAACCACCTTAGCGATTAGGTCAACATTTAACCTAATCGGGTCAATCCAACTGAATCCAATTCAATTGGACTTGATCCAAAAATAATTACTCAATCAAATTGAGTTAATTAGTGATCAAATCACTAATTAAACCTCTCATAAATATTGAGTCCAAATCTGATGGGAATCAGGCATCAGAGACCATCGATATGAAACCCTGATCAAAGAGTTCAAATTTCAAATTCAAAATTTAAAATTCAAAATTTTGACCCCGGTATCCAAAATATGTGGAACTCATGATCAGAGAATCTAATTCTCAATCATAGAGTCCCAGACACATAAGACTCATAATCAGCCATCTGATCAGAAAGAAACCACTAATGTGTATGACCCCGCAGGTTCGAACCTAAGCCGGTAGCACAGGAACCAATTCCTGTACTAATCGAAGTGACCATCTAGCAATGGTATCCGACGACCGGATAGGTCGAATAATCGCAATCGCAACATTCAGAACCTACGTGAATATAGTTACCGTATAATTCATCCCTTTTGACCCCTGTGTTTAGGACGACTAAGGGTTAAACTGTCAACCCTGATGATATCATCCGAATCGTGCTCAACTCAATTAGTCCTGTGACTCCTCACTAGGACTACTCTAGCCAAGATTTTGTTAAATTGAAACACGACTGTACACAGCTCCTAAATTGGAGTGGTCAATCCCATCTTGACACACGCACCGACAAGTCAAGTACTTGACTACACCCAGCAGCCTTCCGTCATTGAATTAGAAATTCAGGTAGTCCAGTGCCTAAGTGCAATGAGTTGCTTGCAAGTCACCGTGGCGGTCTCAGATCGGAGGGACATTTATACCCATATCTCATCGGAGTAAATCTTGACAGCAGAAATAGCTCGGAGTTGGTCACGTTCAGTACAGATGTACCATTACATCTCACCTGTATGCCATAGGAGTGTCTCCACACTCTTTGGTTATGAGGACAACCAACCCATATGGCACACAACGACCTATGCTCAATAAACGTTGTCGTCCTTGGTAACAACGTATCATTTGGTCGCGAACATGTTTAAGGACTAAGCGACAAATCCTCCTTTGTCGAGTCTAAATAGTCCTAAGGACTTCACCACAACACAGGAGTTCATTAGAAGATGAAACATTTGTGATAAAAAAATATCAAAATAATTTTATTTATTTATAATTCATGTACTAATACAAAAGGAGCACAACCGTCAACAGGCTGATGATTGGCTTTGGGACACTATTTCCAACACAAACATATGAGTCGAACCAAACCGCTTGATCCCATTTTCGTCGTATACTGTGCTCCTCCTCACCTTAGATCTACTCGGGGTATCATCCTGCGATAATAGAAATTTCACCTTGCGACATCGCCTCTCGTCCTCCCGAGTCTCCTATCTCGTGCCCGATCCATCTCCATCTGGAGCTCCACCTCACTCTGAGCTCCACCTGGCTCCCGAAGCTCTATCTCGCACTGGACTCTCCGTCAGGTAATAATGTCCTCTGCTCCCCTTCTTCCCCTCCAGCACAATCCTATCGCCGCATAGCACCCTCAGGATTCCTCCACCAGCTACCATGCTGTAGCCTCTTGAATCCAATCTGCTAAGTGAGATAAGACTCTGTCTGAAATCGGATATGTATCGGACCTCCCCCAATCTCCTCACTGTACCATCATGTATTTTTCAGCTTACCATTCCGATGCCTCTGATCGTACAGCTCGATCCGTCTGACAGATATATAGTGCCCTCACTGTTCTCTAGAGAGTCAAACTGCTCCTCTCTGCAACATACATAATGGGTGCATACAGAATCTAATATCTACTGCTGGGAAGAAGTAGATACCTCGTCAGATATCTCCAGGATATCTCCATCTGAATCACTATCGGCCGTCGCTACAGCAGCCACTGTCCAATTTTTGAGTTGAGAGCAATCTCTGGCTAGATGCCCCAACACCTCACACCAGTAACCCCTAGCTTTGCTCAAGTCCCTCCTGGACTTGGACTGCCCTCATCACAATCTCCTGTCGTTCCGTCTACCGTCTCCTGCTCCTTCAAAAACCACCAAAGCTGAGCTACTACCACCTGAGCTCGAAATTGGATTCTCCCTCCTAAGAACCTCCTTTTGGAGTATCGCCGCGGTGATCTCGTCCATCTTGATGGTGTTCTTCCTCACTAGAAAAGCAGTCACCAAGGACTCGTATGAAGGAGAAAGTGATGCTAGCAAAACCAGCATCCTGATCTTCTCCTCAACATTCTCGCCAACGCTGAGGAGGTCGGTGAGGATCTTCTGAAAGTGGCTTAGATGCTCCTGCACGCTCTATCCCTCAACCATTCACAGCTGGTAAAACTGTCTCCAGAGGAAAAGAGTATTGGTGAGAGACTTCGCCATGTACAACTCCTCGAGCTTCGACCACAGCACCGTCGGGAAAGTCTCGCTCAGCACATGGATCACCACCTGATCCATCAAATACATGCGGATGGTACTCACCACCTACATCTGTAGCCATTTTCAATCCCGCACCTCTATGGTGGTCGGCTTCTCATCGCACAAGAGAGCATCAATCAATCCCTGTTGAATGAGCACGTCCTTCACCCTTGCCTGCCACAAGGAGAAATTGCTCTTACCATCAAATTTGTTGATCTCCATCTTGATTGCTCCTATCTTCTCCATCTTCAGTCTTGCTCACCACCGCTACAATCTGCGTCCTTGTACCACCTCGCTTTGATACCACTTGTTGGGTGGATATCTGGCCAGGACATTACCTCCCAAGACCTTTTTGGTACTGCACGATGCAGCAGGAAGAAAGAAAAAATAAAATAAAAACAATCAAAATATGTGGATCAGTCACAAAAGAGCTCGCCTCCACAGGGCATGCAAACTTCACTATGAAAAAATTTTACAAGAGGAGATCTCACCCTCAACCCTCGTACACCCAATTTCTCTCTCACAAAAAGTTCCCCTTACAAAAGCTCTCTCTCTTGGAAGACCTCCCTGAACCCCTGAAGTGATCGCTGTCCGCTGTCTAGGAGATCTGCTCCTTCTCTCTACAGCATATGGCAGTTCTTTCTCTTCTTCACATGGTTTGTTCTCTGGATTTTCTACGGCCATACGAAGCCGCACGCGATCACAGCATAAACGAGCCACCCTCCTTCTGTTCACCGATCAGGCCATTTTAAAGGGTTTAAACCTAATTAGATTAGGTTTAGATCTCCTAAACAGGCCCAAACAAACCCCAGATCAAGTTTGGACCGTTGGATCGTGATCGAGAGCTTCCTGAGCCATCCGATCATGCGCCAATCCATGAAACAGTGTCGTGGACCGTGCGAAACGCGTGGGAAATGCCCATGCGGTCCACGCGCTGGGCTGTGGACCACTCGATCCATGATGGACCGGGGTACAGGCCCTAGGCGTGGCGCCTGGGCCTGGGCTGGACCGCGCGCGTGGGCCTGGGCCGCGCCCGCGCCAGGCACCTGGGCCCGGGCCATGCCTTGTGCGCGCGCCTGGGCCAGGCCGTGCGCCCGCACCTGGCCGCGCCCCCCGCACCTGGCCGCGCCCTGCACACCTGGCCCGCATGCTGCCACAAGCTGGGTGGCATCCCGCCACTCCACCGGCCCGCCGTCGGCGATATTCCGCCGCTTCGAATTGCGTGCCGACTTCAAAAGCACGTATCTTCTCCGTCCGAGTTCTGTTTGAGATGATTTTGATCTCGTTGGACTCCATTTTTCATCATGGATCTCGTTGTGGGCTTAATATAGATCGAATCTCGAGGCATCAAATCCTAATAAGACATATTAGTAGGTAGCTAATGTAGTTTTTTTTTTTTTTTTTTTTTGGTTCCTTTATGCTGTTTTAGGTTGTTTTAATCCTTATCATTCATTAATTTTGTGTGTCGCAAGTTGACTTTTCGTTTGCACTCTACATGAAGGACTCCCAAAAAAAAAAAAAAATCATGTAACTTGACATTGCGGGCACGGGATCTTGTAAAGCTGAGCTAAGTTAATTCCATGCCTTATAATAAAAGTTACATGAATCATGGTGCCCATTAAGTTATTCTCATAATAAAAGCAACATGATTTCTTGGGAGGCATTCATGTAACACATATATATATATATATATATATATATATATATATATATATATATATATTGATTTGCTGTTGTTATAGAGTGGATTGAAACATTTTCAGATTGGGATATGTCAAAGGAAATGGACGAAAACAAGGGTACCATCGAGATGAGCTGTTTATATTAATGGAAGTAAACCGCACCCAAAAAGAGGACAGTGGAGGTGGACAGTCCATGACCTCAATTACCTATACGTGTAAGCTACGGCGATGCTTCACAGCGCACGAGCTCTCCGGTTCAAAGGAATGACAACAACACTTGTGTCCTTAGCGACCAATAAATTAGTATACAGGGAAAGTTGATGGAAACAAATATATATATATATATATATATCCCCTGGTGCACAGGCCGGAGAAAAATATACAGGGTGAATATCTAAATCCATCTAGTAACTTTAAAAATTAAAAAAAAAAATTATATATAATTTGAAGTTATGTGATACAAAGTTTGAAACTAATACGTATCTCGCGTTTTGTTGATACATAGCAATTTAAGTTTATTTGATATATACTTAGCAACCATCTAATAATATCTTCAGATAAATAAATATATATTATTTAAAATATAAAATTCAGATGCATAGTATATGGAGAAGCAATGCATACATCATAGATTAATTATCTGAGAGTTTAATATACACCTCTAAATAAATAAATATATAATATTCAAAATATCATATTTATCGATATATAATATATGATCAGATGATATATATTCGTCAACTTTTTAATATATATTATAAATTTATTTAATATATATTCAGTAATGATCTAATATTCTTAATAAGTCGATGCATAATTTCTATAATATGATGTTCATAATATTCACTCTATGATCAGATAATACATATCTAATATATTAGTCATCGATAATCTAATATACATTTTCTGAGAAAAAATAGAAAGCTTCATCAATAGATGGACGAAGACTTAATAAGAAAGAAAAAAAAGATTAGATAGTGGACTAAAGGCCCTTAGCTCTTGATGCATATATTATAATTTTTTTTTTTTTTTTTTTAAGTCATGAGACCGGCAAACTCTGGTTGTAGGAGAAGTCCTGTTAAGATGCACACATGGCAAAAAAAAATAAAAAAATAATAAAAAATAGAAGTTCACTTCATACAATTTTGTCTGATTTTTGTTCCGTTGATGGCAGCCCCAAGCAAGTTGGAAACAGGAATAGCTCCGGATGGCCGATGCACCATGGCTCTCCAACCTAACCCAACGGTCAAATATACCAACCCAAGCTAGCCCCGGTCAAAACCCCTCTGTGTCCATCCATCCCTTAGCCAAAACAAACCAATCCAATAACATTTTTTTCCTTTTTTTTTTTTTAAATTACCTAATCATTTTAACAGACAAGAAAAAAAAAATGATCGGGTTCCTCAATAAACTGGAGTGATGCTTCTCACGAAGATTCCGAAGTGATTAACTAATTAGAATCCCAATACAATTCTCCTGTGTCCCTCACTCTCCCAGCTCGCTACTGTACAAACCATTACTTATATACCGACCTCTCCGGTCTTCTCTTCCTCCTTCACCCACGCCTTCTCAACATCAAAAGCAAATCAAAATTCCTTGGCGTCATCGTCCTTGCACCCCCTGCTCGCCCTTAAAAAGAGGGAGTCATGGGGGACGCGGTGCCCCTGGCGTACCAAAACACGACGGTCGCCCCCGACTGGCTGAACAAGGGCGACAACGCATGGCAAATGATCTCGGCGACGCTGGTCGGCCTCCAGAGCGTGCCGGGCCTCGTCATCCTCTACGGCAGCGTGGTGAAGAAGAAGTGGGCCGTCAACTCCGCCTTCATGGCTCTCTACGCCTTCGCCGCCGTCTGGATCTGCTGGGTCACCTGGGCCTACAACATGTCCTTCGGCGACAAGCTCATCCCCCTCTGGGCAAGGCCAGGCCCGCCCTCGGCCAGAAGTTTCTCATCGAACAAGCCGTCCTCCCGGCCACCACCCACTACTACCACAACCACACTACCGTCGAGACCCCCACGGCCACACCCTTCTTTCCCATGGCCTCCATGGTCTACTTCCAGTGCGTCTTCGCCGCCATCACCGTCATCATCCTCGCCGGCTCCCTTCTCGGCCGCATGAACATCAAGGCCTGGATGGCCTTCGTACCTCTCTGGCTCACCTTCTCCTACACCGTCGGCGCCTTCTCCCTCTGGGGTGGCGGATTCCTCTTCCAGTGGGGTGTCATCGACTACTCCGGCGGCTATGTCATCCATGTCTCCTCCGGCATCGCCGGCTTCACCGCCGCCTACTGGGTATCATCTATATACTCTCTCTACGTATTTATCTCTTTCATGCGTACTGTTTGCAATTGAAAGAACTATTGTGACCTTAGTAATAATGAAAGATTGGTGTCTAGCTTCTATCCACTCGACTGCAAAAATATATTAGGGAGGCTTAACAACTATATCACCTAATTGGTATACGGATTGGGATTTCTCTTTTGCGATCTCTCATCTAGATCTATGGAGGGTGCAATTCTTGGAGTGATTCATTCAAAGATTTGGTTTTGATATGTTGAATTATATGTGAGTTTAGGTTGGGCCGAGGCCGAAGAAGGATAGGGAGAGGTTTCCACCTAACAACGTGCTGCTGATGCTTGCTGGGGCTGGGTTGCTGTGGATGGGGTGGGCTGGATTCAACGGAGGGGACCCGTATGCAGCTAATATTGACTCGTCCATGGCGGTGCTGAACACGAATATATGCGCAGCCACGAGCCTTCTGATGTGGACGACGCTGGATGTGATCTTCTTCAAGAAGCCGTCAGTTATTGGAGCAGTTCAGGGGATGATTACTGGGCTGGTTTGCATCACTCCTGGTGCTGGTAAGTGTAAATATTTGTGCAGCATTTATGGGTCCCATGGATAATTAAGTTTTTAAAATGATGTTAGACAAAATCTTACCTAATCACCATTACTTCCGGGACATGTTTGGTCGGAGAAAATTGACTCTGAGCTAACAATAAGGATGAGTGACTCCCAGATAAGTGTGAAAGGTTTTATTCCCATTCTGATTTAAAAGAGAAATGAAAATGTTTCGATCTCTCAAAAAAATCTAATCCCTATTCCTTTTTAGTATTTAAATCTTATATTGATGCTAATTCAACTTATGAACAAAATGCTTTGGAGGGAATGACTGTTCTGATTTCTATTCCAATCCATTTCAATTCTGATTTTTATTCTAATGAATTTTGATTTCGATTTTGACTTTGAAAACTGTAATATTCTCATTCACTCTTAAAATTGAAATGGGAATAGAATTCTTCCAACCAAATAAATGAAAGATACTTATTTTCATTTCCATTCCAAAGTCCAATTTTTTTTCAACCAAATATATCCTTAAACCCTCTTATTAAGATATTAGGTGCTCAAAGAGTCCACTACAGGACTAAAGTATAATCTTTAATCTCTATGTTGTTAATTGCAGCTGTAGGAAAATGTTTTAATCCACCAAAATCCATCCTTACTCCTCTTGTATTCAAATCCTATTTTGATTCTGATTGCAGTTACAAACCAAAAGCCTTGAGGGATATGAATGCACCGATTCCTATTTCAATATATTGCAAATCAGATTTCGATTCCAATCAAGCCTGATTTTACTTTAGATTTTAAGGGATTGGAATATTCTCGTTTCTCCCTAAAATCAAAATGAAAATAGGATTCCCTTTAACCAAATGAATGAAAGCTGCTCTCATTCAAAATCTAACTCCCTCCAATCAAATATATCTGTAATCCCTTCTTATTAAGATATTAAGCTCTAATGTAGCCGACGTGAGATTTTTTTTTTTTTTTTTTTTTCTGATGATTAAAGGAGGCTGGGGAAGCACCCACCTGTCGTCTGTTGACGAGAGAATATAAACAGAGGAGGTTAAGAGGGACTGGCAATCGTAGAGCCAGAAGAATTTTCCATGTCCAACGGCGACAATAAATTAAAAATGGATATAAATTATTCGTGAATGGATCATCTCGAGAAGCTTCCGCCGGAGAGCTTGACTTGGAATCTGTAGGTTTTGATACCATCTCGATCTGCCCCTGCGAAAATCTAATGACAATGATGTCCTCCAAAGCCAAGGATTTCGTATCCTTGTACTCTCACCCGAGTGGGGCCCATGTCCTTGATTTCCTAGCTCCCTGCCGCCTGGAATCCGTGGGGATTCCATTTATCGTAGTAGAATATTAGATATTTATTGACTAATGCAAATACACTGGAATGCTTCGAGAGAACGTTGTAAAGAATAGAAAAATGTTTCTTTAGAGTAAGGATTAAGATCATCATGCTATTAGTTTAAGAAAACTTTGACTATTTCCAGCCAATCACCACGAATCTTATCCTTGAAAGAATATTCTAAAGGGGTGTCTTCTTCTAGAGTGGGGTAGGTTAAAGGCTGGCAACTCATTATCGTGGTAGATGCAGTATATCTGGCCAAAAATGTATAGGAAATATTGTTATATAATGAATTTTTGCTGGATTGCAGAGAAATGAAGGTGGCATTTTTCTTAGGCTACCAAAAAAAAAAAAAATTACATTCGTTAATAAAGTTTACAGGCTAGAACGCACTCGATAGTTCCTCTTGTTCCTTTTTATTTTTTTTACTACAAATAAAATGAAAATTTATTTATTTTTTCTGATGTACCGCACGTTTACACAGTCCTAGTATAATATGATAGAAACGTGATTATGATATGAGCTTGTGAGGTTGTCCATTAATAATTAGATCGATGAGTTGGGTGGGCAAGATCTTTCACCACTTAATTTTCTTATTCTTCACAAGATAAACTTCCATTGGAAAATAAATAAATTCTTAGGTGAAATTGGTTTGGAGATGCGCGACACAATATGAGATTAAAAAGGGCTTTAATTTCTCCGGTACTTAGGGCTCCTAGGTTTGAGGCATAACAATTAAAAATAGTCTGATTGAATAATTTAAACTGTATAGTTTTTCTCCCTGGAACACAAATTATGGGACATTTATTTCAGCTACCATATTTGCTGTAGGTGGCGTGGCTCTCGGCCACCTTGTTTGACCTGTTTACCTTGCTTTCAGACAACAGTTTAATAAAGGCTAGCCATCTTTCTTTCTTTCTTTCTTTTGTGATAAAGCTGGATTTTATTTATATTCGTCTAGAAAAAATTAGATAATTGTGAACCAAAAAGAGGGCCAATAATTGACTTAAGTCTTTCTTTGTGCAAAAGCATCGTAACACGTGATGCTTGAAGAATCGATTTGAGTAAGAATGTTCAAACCTTGTCTCCATTGTTCGACAGGGACATAATTTTGCTCCATTCATACTACTCGAACTGCCTCTCCCCCCCCTCAATTGGTTTGTAGTACGTGGACTTCTGTACACCTTGTGTTGCATTTTTTTTTTTTTTTTTTTTTTAAAGTTTCCTCCTCTCTATCATTTAATTATCATTGTGGTTGTCACTCGAGTAAGGAAGGGTTGTTATCAGACTTAAATGTGAGTTCTTGGAAGGGTTTGCACCACCCAACTTCACCAAGAGTCAACCCACTCCAGCCTGACCTGGCTTCACTAGATTCAAACCAACTCAAGCATTGTTTGAGCGGAAAAATTTAAAGTTGGACCGGATTCGGATTTAGAACATGACATTCACCATGAATCTGGACTGCAAGAAGATGACAGGATACATTACATTCGGATTTAGAACATTTGTTAGTTGGGTTGGGTCTAAGATGACAAAGATACCTGACCCAACTCGAAAAGGCTAATTAGCCAGGACTGCAAGAAGATGTGGATCATGTATATAATTGACCTCAACCAATTTCATCATAGAACAAACATATATGTAATCTTACCGAAAAAAAACATATATATATATATATATATATTATATATATATATATATATATATATATATATATATTAGGTCATTGGAAGACGAACACAAAATTGGCTTCAAACCTTTTTTTTTTCGATCTTCAGGATTGGTCCAAGGTTGGGCAGCTATAGTGATGGGCATTCTCTCCGGGAGCATCCCTTGGTTCACGATGATGGTGGTCCACAAGCGTTGGACCCTCCTCCAGAAGGTAGACGACACCCTTGGCGTGTTCCACACCCACGCCGTCGCCGGCTTCCTCGCGGCACCACCACCGGCCTCTTCGCGGAGCCCACCCTGTGCTCTCTCTTCCTCCCGGTCACCAAC